>NW_008360167.1:1209571-1211091 GCF_000622305.1 Nannospalax galili
TCTAAATTATGGGGCATCTTATTAAAATGGAAAGATCTGATATGGCAACTGATTCTGACTGAAGTGTTAACTTTTGTTTACTAGCTGTATAATACGATCATAGCTTCCTCAAGTAAACCTGTCTTTAACAGGTTAGTACAGCTGACCTCCTGGATAGAATAAATATTGTAGAATCACAATAGGCCTTAACATATATGACAAAATGCCTAAAGTGCTGGTCAGGGGCAGATAGGGAAGGGGAGCTAAATGTGATTAAGATGTATGGAATCTACAAAATTTCAATAAAAGTTATTTTAAAAAGATTGTAGAGTCAGTTCTGAGAGAGCTCGTGATCCTCGTGGATAGTAAGAGGCAGCAGGAAAGGTGTTTGGGGAGTACAAGGAAAATTAACAGAGCCACTTCCAGACCATGTTTCAAACCTGATAGAAAACCTTTGGAACTTTTGTCGTCCTGCTCTGCCACTCTGGAAGGTTTTCGTGACCACATGTCAGCATCCTGGTTTCTCCTATTAGTCAAGGGCTTTAGCCTCACTCTCTCTTCCTCTGTTCTCCAAGTCTTGCTGTATCTTGGAAACTTTCTTGTCAGAGTTTTATTGACATTGGTTGTAAATGAGCACTGTTATTGTCATATAATGACTTCCATAGCACACCCCCTCTGTCACTATAGTTCGAATCTTGAGATGACCCACAGTTGTTTTCATGTCTTCAGTTGTCACTCATTGGGTATCAGAAGAAATTTTCTAAGAACTATTATGTAGGTGCAGTGCCCTTTAAACTTTCTGGGAAAGAATTTTGTAGTTATTTAATCTGCTAAAATTGTAAGAGTTGATGACAATTTTTGATTTTCTAAAGATGACTGATAGTTTACCATCCCAGTCTTATTTTATAACCTGTTATCTTGTCTCTAGGAACTACATATATGGCAACATGTTATTTTTTTGTGTGCAGACACATTGTAATTGTGTCACCACTTACTGGCCAGTATATTTTATTGTTAAACTATAGTTGTAAGTTGATCTGGGCATTTCTAAAAACCTTTTCATGCAAAAAAGACCTGTAATCCCAGCACTTGGTGCTCTAGAGTAGTTCTAATTTTGATATGATTAGAGGCACACTTCATCTTAATAATCCATTCCCAGAATTGATCAGTGTAATCAAGATGGTTATTCTTACCAAGGAAGGAAAGAGTGTCAACCTTAGGGATACGGAAAGGTACAAGCACAGACAAAGGTGATTTTAAAATTTTTTCGGGCTGATAGGTTTTAAAATCTTAAGTTGATAATAACGAAAATCTAAATTTAGGAAATTGACCAAGAAGTTATAAAACCTACATAGTTCACTAATAGAAATTGAATTAGTCTATAATCTGTAGCCTACTTCCTCCTGCCCCTAAATATGTCCCCTCCAGAAATTTCATACAAGTGCCTCCTCAGAAAGTATGAGAGTATGGACTGCTTTGCCCCTATGCCAGCTTTGGGAACTCAAGCTTTTTGATATTTGCTAATGCTTTGAATTTTTTTT
>NW_008360167.1:1212665-1213555 GCF_000622305.1 Nannospalax galili
TTACTGGCCAGTATATTTTATTGTTAAACTATAGTTGTAAGTTGATCTGGGCATTTCTAAAAACCTTTTCATGCAAAAAAGACCTGTAATCCCAGCACTTGGTGCTCTAGAGTAGTTCTAATTTTGACTGATTTATCAGTGTGTCTTTGGTCTTAAAATTGTGGTACTAAAATTGTCAGAAGGAAAAGCAGCTCCCACAAGCACCTGGCTGACTGAAGGCCACTAGTAGCAGTCTTTCTGCATAATGACAAATGTTTCCCAGGCTCAGTTACTGTCTTCAAAGGAATTTTCTGTTGTTGACAGGTTCTCTTCTAGCCCAGGTAGCCTCAGGCTCACTCTAGCCAAGGATGACCTTAAACGCCTCTGAGTCTCCAGTCTCTACTTCCCAAGGGCTAGAATTACAGCTGTACACCAACACAGCAGTTTGGTTGTCTTTTTATTGACTTGTATGATTCGTGGGGGTGGGGGGAAATAAAACCTTTGTTCTGTAGAAGGAATTAGAGACTTTCAGAAGGTTTAAAGCTGTAGCCCACTTCCTCCTGCCCCTAAATACGTCCCCTCCAGAAATTTCATACAAGTGCCTCCTCAGAAAGTATGAGGGTATGGATGGCTTTTCCCCATGCCAGCTTTGGGGAACTCAAGCTTTTTGATATTTGCTAATGCTTTGAATTTTTTTTAAATCTTGAATTCCAGTTTTGCCACATCTCTTATTTTGGTAATTATCTTTTCGTGTTCATTTTTCTCTGAAAGTTTTTTCCTGTTGATTCTTAAACATTAGTTATATTGCAATTGTTGTTACATACTCAGTTTCCTTATTTGTTCCATGATAAAGGAGCTCTTCCCAACCTCAAGATTATAAACTAATTTTCCTATACTTAAAAAAAATTTTG
>NW_008360167.1:1213602-1213774 GCF_000622305.1 Nannospalax galili
CACAGTTAAACTGATATTGTACATATAATTTATTTCCTATATAGGTGTCATTTTATTTCTAAATGTCTAAAATAAGAAAGTAACAAAGTTATTAGGAAAATCTAAATGTCCTTTTGTGTCTGGACTTTAATCCTTTCATTTAGTAATTAAGTAGCATTTTTTTGAAATTTTG
>NW_008360167.1:1215112-1242938 GCF_000622305.1 Nannospalax galili
ATGTCTCTACTTCCCAAGGACTAGAATTACAGGTGTACACCAGCACAGCAGTTAGGTTGTCTTTTTATTGACTTTTATGATTCACCGGCGGCGGGGGGTGGGGGGATAAAACCTTTGTTCTGTAGAAGGAATTAGAGACTTTCAGAAGGTTTAAAGAAGCAGAGGCATGGTGGCCAAGACCTGTAATCCTAGCACTTGGGAGACTGAGACAGATAGATCAGAAAGTTAGGATCATCCTCAGATACACAGCAAGTTTAACACCAGCCTGGCCTATCTCAAAGCACAGTATTTTAGTTGAAAAGCTTTTTTGAATCTTTCTGATGTTTCTGATTAATAAATAAAAGAATGAGACTCACTTAGTACTTTAAGTCCAAAACGTCCCTGAAATGGTGTCATTTTCCTTTTCCCAATGTAGAACCTGGCACCAGCAGGTGAGTTTGCTCTCATAATAGACGTAAACAAGCAGCCAGTTTGTGTGTGTCTTCTTCCAAGATTACATGCAGCAGAAGGTGTAAGGTATGGTACCCAAGGTCATTTAACTTGGAAACAAATCTTTATGTGGAAGGCCTGCTGCAGGGAACTGAGTGAGTCACTCCGCAGTTGTACTGAAGGGTGTAAGACGCCCACACCCTCCATAGACTGAGGGAAGTGGTCTGTTGCTTGCCAGAAACATCTGTAAATGAAAATTTTAAAAAAGAAACCTATCCCATATCCTCAATACCAGTTGTCACAAGTGCAGGCCTGTGTGGTGACTCTGGAATCTGGGCAGAAGTCAGCACCCTCTGCACCATTGCTTGACTGGCAGTCTGCCCTGCTGTAGCTACATCCTACCTATGGCAGCTGGTGCCCATATTTAAGACTGTTCTGTATTACATGACAGTAACACTGGTGGTCATCTTCTTTGTGCTCAGGCTTCCTTTTGTTTTTGTTCTGTGCTTTGAGAAGGGTTAACTATGTAGTCCAGGCTGATCTCACACGCAGTTCTCTCTTGGTCTCCTGAGTTCTAGTATTACAGGCAGATGTGACCTGAAAATTCTACCGTTTTAAAAGAATACTGTTTAGAGACCTTTTTTTTTTTTTTTTTAATTCAGAGAATTCTGCAACCATCACTTGTCTAATTTTTGGACGTTTTCACCCTCCCCCCAAAGTTCTGTATACATCAGCGGTCATGCTTTGCCCTAAATGCCCAGCCCTGCCCAGGCCACAAACCACTAACTGCACTATGTCTGGAGTTGGCAGGTCTGAATACTGTCATATAAATGAGTCTTTTTTGTGTCTGACTTCCTTCACCTAGTATTTTCATGTTACATTGTAGTCCACTATATGAATGCCAAATTTTGCTTACGGATATTTGAGTTTCCAATTTTGGGCTGTTTTGAACAAAACTGTGGCCACATACATGTTTTTATGTGCCCACATGCTTTCTCTTGGCAACTCTGTACAGTGTCTGAGGAACTGCCAGAAGGAAGTGCCTTTACCACTTCACATCCCCATGAGCAGTGTGTGAGCATCTGTTTCTCCACATCCCGTTTACTACTTGTTCTGCTCTTTGGACTTTCACCATCATAAACGGCTAAATTTATACATTTTGTAGGGAGGGCTTTATATTTAACTGTTATAGTTTCTGATATTTGTCTTTTCATAGGTAGCAATTACCAGAAAGAGGGATTTAAACTAAACCTAGAAGCATCACTCCCTGGCTACTCGGCTACTATGCCATGAATGTGGCTTTTCACTGTGTATTCAATTTGGTGGTATACCTTGGAAGTACAGGCAGCTCACAGAATCAGGCTTGGAAGGGATGGTAGGAGGCCTGTGGTCCTACCCATTCCCACCACACCAGTCTTCTCTGTGCCCTCTTTTAAGATCAGATCATTCATGTTAAGCCCTAATTATCAAAGGGTTTTACTATAAACATTCAAAATCCACTTGCTTTGGGAATTGTGGCTTGGTCCCTAGACTCATTCTCTGGAGGCACAGGGAACGGGTTTAGTTTCCCTCCTTGCCCTCTGCCCCCAGCTGTTTTGTTTCAGATCTTCACTCAGAGTTGTTCAAACAGATACTGATTTGCAGATCCTTTTTCCAAATAGGACAACTTTCTTTGTTCGTGGACATCCTACTTTTAAACTTTTGCCTTTGAACTAAATATGTTGATCGAATCACATTTATCACCTTTTTTATAGGGTTAGAATATTTCTGTGGCCTAACTCATGTTTCAATCCTATTCACTGTTGAACACATGAAGTCATTACAGCACACCCATCCCTTCAAGTTTGTTTGTTTGTTCTTGCTCTCTCTTCAACTGGTAGTACAGCTACATGGTACATTAGAAATGTGTAGCTAGGTATTTGATACTGCGTGTTCTTCCCACTCCTGTTCCCCAGGTATCAGTTCTTTCCAGAGGTAGTAGTTCCTCCTGCTGCTGAATCCATTGTATGGACTTGCCACATTTTGTCTAACTGGCAATGGACATTTAGATTGTTACGCATTTCTTGATTCTCTGAATCTTGTTATTATGTTGTGTAGAAGTCTTATGTTGGTATTTCATTTCTTTTGGGGACCTTGTGTGAACTGCCTTAGTCATATGGTAAATTTTTATTTAATGTTTTGTGTTTTTCAGGTGGCTATGCCATTTTAAAGGACCTGTGCAATGTGTTGAGTATTATAATTTCTCCACGTCCTTTGAATTAGGTTGTTTGTCTTCCTGTTCAGCTTTAAGAGTTTATACATTCTGGAATCACTTCTCAGTCTTCTGGGTAAAATCAAGTGTAGTATTTGTTATCGATTGTATATTCTTGTCACAAGTCTTATCAGATCTATGACTTGAAAATAATTTCTTCTTGGGGCTGGAGAGATGGCTCAGTGGTTAAGAGCACTGACTGCTCTTGCAGAGGACACAGGTTCAATTCCCAGCACCCATATGGCAGCTATGAACCTTCCTTAACTCCAGTTCCAGGGGAATCCAAGGCCCTCTTCTGACCTCCGTGGCATTGCATGACGGGTGCATTCGCATGTAGACAATACACTCATACACATAAAATAAAAATAATAAAATATTCAAAAAGAAAATTTCTGTCACTTTTATTTATTTTTAAAGATTTTATTTTTAGTTATATATATATATGTATGTGTATATGACTGTATATGCCCATGAGTACTGGAGCCCACAGAGGCCAGAGGTGTTGGATCCTCTGGAGCTGGAATTACAGGTGGTTGTTAGTCACCTGACATGGGTGCTAGGAATTGAACTCGGGTCCTTTGGAAGAGCAGTACATGCTCTTAACCACTGAGCCATCTCTCCAGCCTGTGTTTTTTGAAGTTGAAATGGTGAATAATGAAAAGTTTAGTATGTTTCTTTCTTGTGTCTTAATGCTGTTGTTGTTAGACCTGAGGGTTTCTTTGTTTCTGTTTTTGTTTTTTTGCCTAATCACAAAGATTTTTCTCCTATGTTCGTTAAGTTTGATGCAGGCCTATTTAACCTTTGGTCTGCAGTCCACATGTGTCCCAGTATAGCTATGAATGTGACCCAACACATTCATAGATAGCCATATGACAGTACAGTGTCAAAGGTTGGGCATCCTTGTTGGTTTTGGTTCTTACTGTTTAGGTCTGTGCCCATGTTAGTGCATCTGTGTGTGGTATGGTATCTAAATGCATCTTTGATATGTTAAGATTCAGTTGTTCCTGATCACCTGTTCAGAGGTCTGTCCTTCCTGCAGTGGTTCCTTTGCTGAAAATCAGTTGACCATAACATAAGAGCTTATCTCTGCACTCTCAATTTTGTATTGACTGACATATCTGCATCCCTGTTTTTTCAATAGCTTTTGTCTCTTATGGTCCATTGCATTTCCATAGAAGTTTAAGGTCAGCTCATAAATTTCTTCAGAAAGGTTCGCTGAGATTTTTTAGGTTTATGGATAATCTATAGATTAATTTGGGGAGCCTTGCCATGCTAACAGTTTTGAGTCTTCTAACCCACATAAGTGGAATGTCTCATTTATTTAGGTTTGTAATTTCTCCCAGAAATGCTTTATAGTTCTCAGCATGTAAACTAACACCTCTGTTAACTTTATTCTGAAATGTTGTTCCTTTTGATGTTGTTGTGAATGAAAGTGTTTCCTTAATTTTGTTTTCAGATTTCTGATAGCTAAAACACGGGAATACTGATTTTTTTTTTTTTTAACTGCTTAAATAATCTGCAACCTGGCTGGACTTGCAGTTCAAGTACTGCTGTTTGGATGCTTTAGTATTTTCTTTAGACAGGGCCATGCCATTTGCAAATAAAAAGATTTTACTTCTTTCTTTCCAGTCTAGATTCCTTTTTTTTCTTTGTGTGTGTGAGTATATTACCTGCATGTGTCATGCACTACAGGGCCTACAGAGGTCAGAAGAAGGTATTGAGTACCCTGGAAATGGAGTTACAGACATCTGTTAGCTGCCCTGTGGGTGCTGGGAATCGAACCCAGGTCCTCTGCAGGAGCAGTCAGTGCTCTTCATTGCAGAGCCGTTTCTCCAGCCCCTCTTTCAGATTCTTTGTACATACACATGCATACACTTGGAGCACATTTGGTTTTATCCTTAAATTTTTTATCTTGGAAGTCAACCCATTTGAGAATTAATGCAGAGAGAAAGTTGTTACCTGCCTATCACATCTCCCTCAGTGTCCTTTTGGTACTTGGGTGCTTTGATTTTATAATATAGTCGTCTCGTAGTTTTACATGAGTTGTTTTTGTTGTTTTGTTTTTGAGATGGTGCCTCACTATGTTGCCCAGGCCTGACATGATCTTTTCATGGTCCTGTTGATCCTCTTGCCTTAGCCTGACTAGCTTCTAATTGTTGTTCAATTGTTTCTAATTGTCTAATTGTTGTTGATTTCATTTGTTCTAACCTTTTTTTGCCATAATAGCCCAGGCTAGCCTCAAGCACACTGCAGTCCTCTTCCCTCAGATTCCTAAGTGTTGGGATTATAGATACAAACTACCACATCCAGCCTTTTTCTGACACCTCTGTAATTTAAGAAATGAAGATTTCAGGCCCTTTTCTCAATGAGGAAACTGAGACAAAGAGCTTATGGCTTGAGAGACAACTAGTAAAGAGAAGATCTGACACTGGCTCAGGTCTTAGGACTCCAGGCTTAGAGGCTCCCCTCCCCCATAGATCAAATTGCTACTTTCTGTGTACATAGTGCTCAGCTCCCTGCTAATCATCCTTTTGATTGATTTGGCCCATATTGCTGTTATTTGGGTTGTGCCAGCTATTTGGCTACTCCTAGATGTTCATGATATAGAAATTCTCTTGCTCTCCAATTCTCCAAGACATTGATATGCAAAATGTGAAGAATGACCGTGGCCAAAGCCAGAGACACAACAGCTGCTTAGTGTTTGTTAGTGCAGGATGCACCACTCAGCAAAGGCTTCTTTGTGTCTTGGGATAATATTAGTGTACAGTTGCCCTGACTGGTGATGGCTCTTTCAACCCATAAAACTGAACCTTGCTTTCAGATGTGGAATGTTTTATCCTTTTGTTCAACTGAAAGTGTAAGTGTACTCCACTACACATGGTGCTAGTCAATGACCACATCAACTAGGAAAACAGGACCAACGTGGAGCAGCCTAATTCCCTTACTGTGCTGGTTGGAATTTACTAATCTTACTAATCTTTGACTTTCAAATGTCTGCAGATGAACAGATTGATCATCAGTTCTAAACTTTACAGGTCAACACTGTTAAACTCACCAGTTTGCAAACTTATCTTTCTGAAAGTCAAAATGTTTCCTAACATGCTCCTTTTCTCCAGAATTTTGGTTTAAGATCCCTGGGGGCCTTGGAATCTAGTTTACCATATCTAAAGGAGCAGATAATCTGCTTTGCCTGACTTGAGCGACAGTTCACCTCTACCAAACTTGCTTATATAAAAAGTCAATTAGTATTTATTTAAAATGCAAACGACTAGACCTCTCTCTGAGAGATTGCGGTTCTGGGTTATCTCCCTTCCCTTTGGCACATTTTTATGATGATCAAGTTTAAGAAACACTGTTTTGGGCTAGAGAGATCATTCAGTGCTCAGAAATGCTCACTATGCAGTCATGCCTATCAAAGTTTGGATCCCAGCACTACCTCAACAAGCTGGATGTCCCTCACACACCTGTAATACCGGCTCTGAGGAGGACAGATTCCTGGGACTTCCTGGCTTCCAGCCTAGATGAGGAAATAGGAGCCCTAGGTTTAGGAAGAGGCTCTGCCTCAAAGGAATAGATGGAGAGTGATGGAGGAGGACTCCTGATGTCCTCTTCTGGCTTATATATGTGCACTGTTTATGCCATACTCAGCTCTATTTTGATGAACTTTTTCTTATCCACCAGTGTCAGCTTCCATCCCTGAACTCATACTTCAGTGGTCTGCTTGCTCTGAGTATAGTTAGAAACGCCTTTGGGCTTTCATGTTTTGTAATACTTCAGTCATTGGGCATTTCTCAAGGTGCCCTGCAGCTCTTTGGTGTCTGTCTTTGAATAAAAAGTGCCCTTCTGCTCTAATTGAGGGATGGTGTCAATAGCTCATCACTTTAATTAGCTATTTTATCTACCTCTTCTTTTTCCAAAATTACCGACAGGTGTCAATTGAGAATCTCGTTCTGGAGATGTGTCAGACTAAGGTTTGGCTACCACCTGGGGAAATTCCCAGCACCTTCTATTCCTTAGGGTCTTGTAGTAGCTTTGGGCCCTATCCTACAGCAGCATTCCTCCATCACAAATACATTACCACAGTTACATTGTCCACAGGTTCCTTCAACTACATCTCAACTATGTAATTAGAGAGGACTCTGGGGGCTTGCAGGCTGCCTTGTCCTATGGGTAGCTATGTCTCTGGCTACAGGTCACTCTGACAGGCTCTCCTGTTTTTCCAGGTGGCAGATCATTTGGTTTCTTCAGACTCTGTTTCCTCCACCAGTAGTTTCTTGAGCTTGAATTCTACTCCGTGTAATGAGCAAAGTGTGCACCTGTTGAACAAGAGCATACAAACAGGTAAAATCCTTTGCATGTAAACTTTTTCATTGAGGGGCTGAGAGACGGCTCAGCAGTTAAGAACACTGGTTGCTCTTGCAGAAGGCCCAGGTTCGAATCCCAGCACCCACATGGCAGCTAACAACTGTCCGTAACTCCAGTCCCAGGGGATCTGACAGCGTCTGACCTCTGTGGGCATTGCATGATACTGGTGTGCTTACCTACGTGCAGGCAATGCACGCATACACACACACAAAACTTTTTCATTAAAATAAAAATGTCTCTTAAACATAAAACATATTCAATCTCATGATAAAGGAAATAAAGATCAGAAGTGCTTGCATATCCAGATGCTGTTTTTTCCACCTACAAATTGCAAAAATCCAAGTTTATGAGCAAGAATTTACGGAAATGAGCATTTACATAGTGGGGGTATAAATGACATAGCTCCTATGAGAAGCAATTTGTAGTTCCTAGCAAATGTACTTTGACCCAGCACTTTTGCTTTTGGAATTTGGCCAGTAGATATGCTTGGATATGCATAAAATAGCAGGTGTAGCCTGGCATGGAGACACAGGCCTTGAATCCCAGCACTTGGGAGGCAGAGGCTGACCTGTGAGATCTCTGAGATTGAGGCCAGTCTGGTGTACATAGCAAGTTCCAGGCCAGCTGGGGCCACAGTGAGACCCTGTTTTAAAAACAAAACAAAAAAATTGACAACTATGAAAAGTATTAATTAAAGCCAACTTGGGTGGCCATTAATAACAATGATAAAATGAATTATTGTACTTTCATATGAAGAAGTTCAGTGTAGAATGAAGAAGTTCTCTACTAATATTGAAAAATCTCCAAATCAAAGTTCAGAACAGCACATAACATATGAAAATAATAATAACACATGAAAAATTCCGGAGAATTGTAATATTCTCCGGAATCATGGGTTGTGCACAGAGTGATGTGACTGGAGACTAGGGGTGGGAGGAGGATTTTCAGTTTTTGCCTGGAATTTTATTTTATGCAACAAAATGAATGAATCTCCTTTTCCTTTTTCCCCTCAAGCCTTGGCAACACCTCTATCAACTCTTCCTTATTGATGTTCTTGCCAACAGGTCTGGGTTTACTTGCTCTCTTTCCCCTGGGATCAGAACTGAACCCTTGAGTTCATTCAGTCTCTCTCTTTCTCCCTCTCTCCCCCTCTCCCTCTCTCTCTCTTTCTCCCTCCCTCCCTCCCTCTCTCCCTCTAATAATCAAAAGAAATTTAAAATCATAATACACTGTCCAAAATGTAATAATCAGAAAATGTCTTTAAAATCATAAAACCAATGTTCCCTCAAAGTGAAAAGTAACAACTATTTTAAAAGATCTCTCTCTCTCTCTCTCTCTCTCTCTCTCTCTCTCTCTCTCTCCCTCCCTCTCTCTCCCTCTCCCTCTCTCTCATCTGAGCCCGCTTAGAGACTAAAGCCCTCTTTCTTCTCGTATTCCCTTCTTCCTTTCCTCTTTCTGCATCTTTCCATCTCTTCCATGCCTGCCTTCCCACCCCCAGATGTGTCTGTGATCTTTCCCACAGGTAACTTTGAGATTATGACTGGTACCAAGAAACATACCCGGGATGTTGGGGTGACTTTCCCAACTCCGAGCTCTAGTGAGGCCAGATTAGAAGACAGTGATATGACTTCATGTCCAGAAGAAAAAGTCCAAGAGAAAATGTTCTTTATCAGTTATCTTGGTAACAAAAAGTTACAGAAGGACAAGCCCAAATCCTGTAAAGGTTGGTTTCTTTTTATTTTGAAACTCAGTCTTTTGTTTGTTTGTTTGTTTGTTTGGTCTTTTTGAGACAGAGTGTTGCTATCTGTTCCCCAAATGGCCTGGAACTCACTATGTAGATCAGGCTACCCTTGAACTCACAGAGATTCACCTGCCTCTGCCTCCCAAGTGCTGCACCACCATGCTTGGTTGAAGCTCAGTTTCTATTTTGAGGTAACAGAGAAACTAATGCATTAAGTCTCTTGCAACACTAAAATTTTTTGTCTCTAAATGACTCTGTTAACTCCACCTGCCCCTAGCTACCACATTGGTAGGTTTTGAAAGTAACTAGAACTTCATTTAGAGAGTCCTTCTACAGTTACAACAGACTTAAGGGCACCCTAGGGGGCGTCTACCCCAACAGATGAATCACCTTCTAGTCAGTATTTTTGATAGGAGTTGAATGGGGTTATTAAAAAACAAAGCTTGCTGGGTGTGGTGGCACATGCCTGTAGTCCCAGCACTTGGGAGGCAGAGGCAGGCGGATCTCTGTGAGTTCAAGGCCAGCCTGGTCTACAGAGTTCCAGGACAGATGGGTTACAGAGACACCCTGTCTCAAAAAGACCAAAAACAAACAAACAAAAACCAAAGCTCTTCTTCCTTCTTACAAATATTTTCTGTAGGGGTCTCATGGTTTGTTCCTGTGGAATATGTGAAGTCTGCATCTAAGAAGGAAAACCTGCCCAACGTTTATGTCCCTGGCATCACCTGGTTTGAACCAGTAACCAGAACCAAACCTTGGAGGGAGCCACTGAGGGAACAGAACTGGCAAGGACAGTGCACGGATGGTTGGTGGTCGCTGGGAGGCCCAGGTGGAGATGGTGGCTGTGTCCCACCGAGGCCATTTGTGAGAGCAACCCTGCAGGTATAGTGATACCCTGTTGACTTTAACCATATGTTTATGTGGGGGCATGTGTGGGTGGCATACCAAAGTTTTGTCAGTGTGCAGTCCTCAGGAGAAGGGAGGGCGCTGTGACCCTGCTCAGTGGTGTGCAGGTTCCTGCATGCGAGCTGGCAGAGGCATTTGGTCAGCATTGTGTATGTGACTGTTTAGGTGTCCCCTGTTCCAGTTTAACGCACATTCGAAGGCACAGTCTCTCCGTGTGTGTGGGTGTGTGGGTGTGTGGGTGTGTGTTTGTTCCCACAGATCCTCCCAATCTGGGGGCAGGTGCTGTTTTCTGGGCACCTGGAGTGTAGACTCTGTTGTTAATGTGAACTAGGGGCTTTTTCTCTTCCTTAGGAAGCTCTTCAGCTTCACAGGCCTGACTTCATCTCCCGCTCTGGGGAGCGGATAAAGCGCCTAAAGTTAACAGTCCAGGAGAGGAAGCTGCAGAACATGTTCCAGAGTGAGCGGGATGTTCTGTTCAATGTACACCCCCTGCGTAGGAGAGGTATGCTGTCAGATCACCTTCCTATGAGTGGATGCTGCTGTGCTGGAGAGCACTGCTGGATACCAGGCCAGAGTGGTCGTGCCTGGATATGGTTTGCTTGCTGAGACTCAGATCTCCTTAGCTAGTAATCTGGCCCAATATACCTAGTTCTCTGCACATATGAGATGTAAGTAAGCCTAGTTCCCTAACCCTGTCACTGCATCTTCAGGAGAAGCTTCAGTAAGAATGAGTCTAAACCAGCTCTGCATTTGTGAGCAAGCTGGTTTCAGAAATGTGATATAGTAATAGTGATAAACATGGAGTCCCAAGGCCTGGCCCAGACATTCACAAAATCTCAGGAAGGTGCTGCTAATACATTTTATTCACAGGGAGATTAAATATCTGGTCCAAAGTCACATACCTTCTTAGAGCCAGGATTTGGGGCTGGTTCCCTGTCTGTTTGCTTAGCAGTTGCACTAAGCATAACAGCTCAATAAAATAGCACAGAAAAGCTTTGAAAACTATAAAGTGCTACCAAAAACTGTCATCACAGCCTCACCTATAAACTGGTCAGTAGTTCATTTCACACTGTGGTCTGTGCCACAGCAGTTTTAAGCTGTTGTCACAGTCCACCTTGTACAGTCCTGACTTTGACCTTGGTCATTGTACATTGCTCACTACCCAGTACTCAGGCTAGGAGCACAAGGTCCAGCAGCTCCCTTGCACAGCTGTGTGGTACAACACCTTTCCTTACTAAGTTACTATCCACTAATAAAGCACTTTTCTTGTCTAGTCTTCCTGGCTCCCCAGAACAAGCCTATTGGAAAGAAGGAAATGATTCAGAGGTCCAAACGGTAAGACCAAAAGAATAAGAGTAATTACAAAACTGTCTCAAAACAAAAACCCAAAAACAAAATCGCAAATTTCCAAAGTATGTGTAGTTTCAGGCCACTGCTGTCACTTGTGGGCTTTAAAAATAAATTCTTTTGCCTTTATGATTGTATATGCTTTTATATGCATAGAATATTTCTTGTTACAAAAAATGATAATAGTGATTGTCTTTAGTTGATAAGAATTGTGTGGGTGTAGGGATTAGGAGAGAGACCAGACTTTCATCACAGACTTTGACTTTGGCTCTTGTGTTCCTGCAAACATTATCTATTCACTAATGAATTAGTTTGATATATGCATATATTGATCATGAGGAAGCTGTGGAAAACTAAGTTAAGGGCTATTTTTTAGGGTCTTCTTGGAAACTGACTTTAGTAAGAAAGTCTTGTAGTCAGGATGGCACTCCTGAAGTATGGGTTGTTCCTGTTGCTAGTTTGGTTGGTTTTTTTGAGACAGGGTCTCACTATGTAACCCTGGCTGGCCTGGAAATTGCTATGTAGATCAGGCTGGCCTTGAATTCACAGAGATCTACTAGCCTCCCAAGTGCTGCAATTAAAGGTGTATATCACCATACCTAGCAGGAATGGTTCTGTGTGTATGTCTCTCTGTGTGTGCGTGCGTGCGTGTGTGTGTGTGTATTGACTCCTGGGCTTCACATCTGCTAGGCAAGTACTGTACCATTGAACAACCCCCCTAGCCCAGTGATTCTTGAAAAGAAGCTTATCTCATGAAGGTGAAGCATCCCCCTTGAGCTCTTGTTCTTGCTGTCCTTGAGTAAACCTTTAAAGGTCAATTGGGAGGATTCTTTTTTTTTTTTTTTGGGGGGTTTAGAAAATAACATTTGTTGGAATCTTGAACATTTTGGATAAAAATGACAAAAAATATGGACACATTTCAGGTTGGGATGATATGAGGAGTGATAACTTACAGAATTAACAGTTATCACTGTTATACAGGGGGAAGTTATACAGGGTTCAATTTACGACAGCTAATTGTATTATCACCTCAGCAAAAATAATCCTTGTTGCAAGAGACTGTGAAGTTTTTCCTATAGGAAGACAGGCCACAGTATCCTCTGCAAAACTGATACTTCCAATACAAATACACATGTACGCGTTGACTAGCTTCCCGTCTTCTATAGATTTCCCACTTTATTCATTTTTGTTTGACTTTTGTTCACTTTTTTTCTCAACTGGTTCCTTTTCAAGGAAGTGACTTTCTATTTGAGGATCATAGAGTTGAAAGGTAGAGAGGGAGCATTAGCTCCCTATACTCCTGTCCTGACAAAGACTAGGGTCTCTGCCCCCTACGTCCCTCATCATTCTCCCTCATCATCAAGCTCTGCTGGAGGCATGCAGAATTCTCGGTGAAGAGAAATGCTTAGGGGAGGAGAGCTTCACTCTTCTGTGTAGTGTTTGTTCCCTTGTCCTTAAGGAGAGGCCTCTGTCTTCCCTGCACAGTTTCTCACAGGGCCTCTGCTTTATTTTCAGTGACTTTTGTTTTTTAGATCGTAGAAATGTTTGGAAAACACAGAGAAAAGTAGAAAGAATAAAATAAATATTGCTCATAATTCTTCCTTCTAAATACACTAACCCTGGTCTTGTTTCTAGATGGAGTAGGGATTTTCAGAGATCTGTTGAGCACATTTTTCTAAATGATCAACTGTATGTTAGATTTGTATACTGCTGTATCTCACTTAGTATTATATTATTATATTATGAACATTTATGACATGCCATTAAACATTGTTTGAAATATGTTATGCTTATAATAATTCCATTATATTCTGTAATCTGTTTTTTGTTGATAATTTAGACTATTTGTAATCAGCTTAATTTTCAAACACATTTGATCATGCTCCTTTCAACTTCAAGTCAGTGGCTTCTAACCCTGGATAGGACAGAGCCTAGTTTTCCAAATGACTTCAAGACCCTCTGCAGCCCAACCTCACCCTCACCTCACCTGCTTCCACGATCCCCTGCACCACTGCTTCTGCAGACCTGACCCATTACAGTGCTACCAGCTGGGGACCAGCTCTTCAAACATACACGCCACAAGTGACATTTCACATTCAAACCACAACATCCAACAGAGAATTAATGTCTAGAACCTATAAAGAACTCCAAAAAACTAAAAACATCAAAAGAATCGACCAATCAATAAATGGCCTAATGAACTGAATAGACAGTTCTCAAATAAATATAAATGACCAATAAATATTTGAAAAACTGTTAAATATCTTTAGCCATCATGGCTAAATGATTTGATTTGAAATGTAAATCAAAATGCCTTTGCCATCTCACACCAGTCAGAATGGCTGTCATTAAGAAAACAAATGAGAGCAAATGCTGGTGAGGATGTGGGGAAAATGAAACTCTGTATACTGTTATAAGGAGTATAAACTGCTACAGCCACTATGGAATCAATATGGAGATTTCTGAAAGCATTAAAAACAACTACCACATGACCCAGCTGGCCCACTCTTGGGTATATGCCTGAAGGACTCTTAAGTTAACATATCACAGAGAGACTTGCACATCTACAGTTACTGCAACACCAGTCACAATAGCCAAGTATTCAGCCTAGGTATCTATCAACAGGTAAATGGATAAAGAAAATGTGGTACATATACACAAATTTTATTCAGTTGTAAAGAAGACTGAAATGATATTTGCAGGAAATTGGATGGAATTAGAGTTCATTGCTTTAAGCAAATAAGCTGGGCTTGGAAAGACTTTTTCTTTCATCAGTGGAATATATATAAAGTAAAAAGGGAGCCATGGTGTAGGAGGGGTTTGGGGGGAAATAAGAGAGATTAAGGAGTGTATGTGTCATGAAAAAAGAAGGGGGAGGATTTTTTAGAGAAAAGGGACCAGCAAGTGTGTGGGGGAGGATGGGGGAGGGCAATGGGGGGGCAGATAAGAAAAAAATATATGTGTGAAACTGTCACATTTAAGTCTGTTTCTTTGCATGCTAGCCGAAAAATTAAAGAATACGGTAATAAGCTGGATATAGTGGTGCATACCTATATAATCCCAGTATTTGGGAGGCTGAGGCTAGAGTACATAGTGAGTTCCAGACTAGCATGGGCTACAATCAGTATATCCTGATACATACATATATAGGAGTATATGTGCACTTGTGTGTGGTACACAACAGTAATGCCTGTTCGTTATATTCAACATTAGAGTTTTACATATGGAGTAAACACCAAATTCACTCCCACTCCCTTTACCCCACTCTTCCCCAGAACAAGCATTATTAGCAAGGTTTTGCGTCATTTGTCTCTCTTCAGGATTGTGAGCACCTCAAGCCAGGTTCTCTGTATTCATATGTCTAACAGGACACTAGATGCACACAGGGCTTGGCTCCGCCTAGAAGCTCCACCTAGACAGTGTAGTGCCTAGGGGTATGGGGAGAGTAATCGAGTCCCTTCGTGCCCAGTAACCCTCTGCTTTCTGTCTTTTCACTGGTGCCATTTCTAAGGATTTATGAGCAGCTTCCAGAGGTAAAGAAGAAGAGAGAAGAGGAGAAGAGGAAATCAGAGTATAAATCCTACCGGCTACGAGCTCAGCACTATAAAATGGTCAGTTGAGTTGATACTCTTGTCTATACCCGGTGGATAGGGTGCATGGGCAGACAGAGAAATGGAGAGAAACAGTCTGACTAACCACATTTGAGAAGTGGAGTGAGTGTGTACTGACATTTCAAACATTAGGCAGCTGTGATTAGGCTTCAAATCAGGTCCAGCTCCTTAGCTGGAAATGCCCAAGTTGTCTTCCCTGCACTTGCAAGGAAACCAAATTTCACACATAGGTGATTAGCAACCATGGTAGAAACATAAATATCAGTATTGTAAGTCTCAAATGGTGATTTTAGTTCCCTCATGGAAAGTCAGATGCCTCTAGAACTATTTAAATAAACAAGATGGTGTCTGTGTAGCCAGGGAGTTTCTGCATGGGAGTGAGAGGCCAGACAGTGTAGTCTGTGGTTCTTGCAAATCCAAGAACCTCGCAGAGGCTTGAAGGGCAGCATCCTTCACAGTTCTTGTTTCCCACTGTTTCAGTTTGCTTTTTTTTTGCTATAATAAAAGAATCTGATCAACCCAGCTTGGGAGCAAAGGTTTTATTTCATCTTACTCTTCCAAGTGACAGTCCATCATCACTTAGGGAATTCAGTGCAGAAACTCAGGGTAGGAACCAGGAGGTAGGAACTGAAGCAGAGACCATGGAGGAACACTGCCTACTGACTTGCTTTCCCTGGCTTGCTCAGTTACTTTTGTTATACAACCCAGGCATATCCGCCCGGGCCTGGCACAGCCCACAGTGGACTGGACCCTCCTGCACCAATTAACAATTAAGAAAATGCCTCAGAGATATGGCCATAGTCTACTGTGATTGAGACAATTCCTCAACTGAGGTTTCCTTTTCCCAGGTATCTCTAGTTTGTGTCATGTTGACAAAAACTAACCAGCATACCCTTCAGGTCTCTTCACTACACCTCAGAGGACTCTGAGAGTCAGAAGCCAAAGACAAGATCAGACTGGTGTGGGTTGGTGTACTGTCTCTGGAATGCCCAGAAACCTGAGTGTTGGGGTTGGGGAGAGACCCCAAACTCTGAATGCCTACCCCCTGCTGTGTTAGCATCACACACCAACCCTCACTGTGCTAGCGTGCTGGGTTAGTCAGTCTGTCAACATTCTAGATTTTCTATAAATAACAGGTACTGCTTACAGATCATCTTTCCTCAACATTTCAGGAAATACTTTCTTCCTAATTGCCATAGTGTCTGTAGTTAAGTAATATAAACAAGATGTAGGGAGAGCCACCTGGGGTTTCTTCTGTAACACGACTGGGGTAAAGACACCAACTGCTTCTGATGGTAATGCACCTGACTTTCTTTTCTGTATTTCTTTTCTTCCACAGAAAGTGACCAATCAACTCCTTGGGAGGAAAGTTCCCTGGGACTGACAAGATTATTTTCCTCAGAGTTTTGTAATTATTTTTTTTGTGCGCCTGAAGAAGCCTAGTCCTTACTTTAATGGATATGACTTAACAAAACTTCCTCTTTGTTCATTAGTAACTTTGGGGTCTGGGGCAGTGATTCGAGTGGCTGATGGTTTGGAAGCAGTCCTTTCTCCATCAAGCCTTTGAGCATAGGGTCGGTCCTTACAATGGGACTCTCTTAATTCTAGCCAAGAGGGAGTTCATTTTTGTACGCGTTTTTATAGTTTTAGAAAATAAATTGCTTTTGATCGACTCATACTAAAGCAAGCAGAAGCAGGTTATTTCTTTCCCATCTGGAGAAGAACCTAGAGCTGGGCAGTCTACCCTGATGTGTCAAAACTCATTGGAGGGAAATGGGCTGTAGAATGAAATGTGGCCTATCTCCTTAAAGAACAGAATGACATGACTGAGAGCCTTGGCATGGGCTTGGAGTATCTGGTCCATTTGCACTGGAGTGAGAGACTTCCAACACACACAGGCAGGCACAAGAGTCCCTTAACCTCTCTGCAGCTGTCCAGGGATTGGTTTTGGAGCCTAGGAGAAAGGCTACCAGCCTTCTTTAGTGGGTCTTCCTCTATTTACCTGTTTGCTAGATTAAAGTCTCAAACCATTCACCATCTCATATGAACCAATATTTATAACTTAGAGAATGACTTCTGGAAAACATACATTGATAAATGAGGTAATACCCGCACCACATTCATCTAGCACCTGGTCAGGGACAGTGGGGTTTCCTCCCTTGTGGCCTGGAATCACAACTAAGGCCCGAAACTGAGGAAAGAAGGTGCAGTAAGTACAGCAGACCCAGCCAGACCAGGGACTGCCCCAGCAGGCTTCTTGGAGGCAGCATAAGTGTGGACCTGCAGTCAAGTTGTGCAGTCCAGACTTGTGTCTGAACCCAGAAAGATGCCGAGTAGATGCACAGAAAAATGTCTTTCTTCAGACTGGAAAGATGGCTCAGTGCTTAAGACATGTTCTGTTTTTGCAGAAAACTACCGTTTAGTTCCTAGTACTACACCAGACAGCTCACAACAGCCTGTAACTCCAGCCCCAAAAGATCTGACAACTTTTTCTAGACTCCACTGGTGCCTGTGCTCTTATGCACACACCCACACACAGACATACACAAAATATCTTTTCCTTAATATCTTTAATAGTTTTTAATGAAATTTTTGTGATTTTCATACAGTATAATTTGATATTTAGATCCCCTCTCCTATCCCCACCTCCCATTATTGCCCCCCCCACTTAATGTTTCATATATATAATAAGGCCTGTAGTGTCTAATTTATATATAATACGGCCTGTAGTGTCTAATTTCTATCCTCGATGTCCTTCACTGTGGGTCTGTCCAGTAGAGCCTGGTTAACGTACCAAGAGTGCCATACTTGAAAGAGATTCTCTGCCTTTCCCAGCACCATCTGTTGATGCAGTTTCTTTAGGTGGGATTGGAGCATCTTACTGACTTCCTCATGTCTGTGTGGGATTTTCTTCTGGTTTGAGCTTGCATTGAACTTGTGTATGCAGACCCCATTGCTGTGAGTTCATATGAGTAACGCTGTCTGGAAAACTCTTGTTCCCTGTTCCACCACTCTGGCTCTTATCTTTGCACCCCTTCTTCTGCAGTGGTCCCTGAGCCTTGGGGGTGCAGGGGCAGAAGTGTGATACAGATGTCCTGTTCAGGGATAAGGGCTCTGCAGCCTCTTGTTCTCTGCATGTTGGTCAATTGTAGGTTTCTGTGTTAATCGCTGTATGTTGCATAAGGAAACTTCTCTTGTGAGAGTTGAGTGATCCATCAATCTATGGGTATAACAGTGTCATTAAGAGTCAGTTTAATACGATGACTATTTAGTGGAAAACTAGTATTAGGTTCTCCCTTGTCCTGTGACCTGTTTAACCTCAGATTCCTGAGCCTGATATAAGTGTTAGGTATGGACTCCGTCCTAGGAGAAGGACTTTAAATCCAATTAAAGAATGATTGGTTACTCCCATAATACTTGTACCACTGTTGCACCAGTGAACATATCTTTCCAGGCCATTTGTTATTGTGGTTTACAGGATTCACAGCTGGGTAAGGTTGATGATCTTTTTTATTTTTTTCCTCTGGTAGCTTGTATATAGCACCTTCTAGCACTGTGAACACTAGCCAGTAGATGAGGCTCTGAAGTCAGCACCAGCTTGATTTCTCTTTGTTCTACAGGTCATGTATGTAGTGTCTTCAGCAGTAGTGCCTTACCATTCAGTTCTGGTGGGAAACCAAGAGCAGGGGCAATGGACAATATTGTTTGAGGTTCTATGGGACCCCTGGTCAACAGCTTCTAGAGAGGGAATCAATTCCTGGCATTAAAGTTTTCTGTTGTGTTTTTCTTTGTTGTTGTTGTTGTTTTAAATTAGCTTATGATATGTAGAAAGGGTAATGTCCCCTGTTATGGGATAATTCCATTTACTATCTTTTCATCATGTGTGTGTATATACTTTAAGAAGCTTCTGTAACTGGATGTGGTGGAAGCAGAGGCAGATGGATCTGTGACATTGAGGCTAACTTAGTCTACATGGTGAGTTTCAAGCCTCTAGGCCTGCTGGGGCTACAGGGAGGTCCTGTCTCGAAAAGACCAAAAAAAAAAAAAAAAAAAAAAAATTGAAAAACAAACAAAAAAAACCCAACATTTCTTAAGTGGTAGGTTTCCATGTTACTATCCCTCCCTGTACTCCCTCCTCTTCCCTGCCCTCCCATTCCCCACCCCCATTTAAGCCTTCCTAGTCAAATGTTTCCCTTTTTCCCTTCCTGTCATTGCATTCTGCCACCCCTCCCAGGAAGTCTACCCCCATCCATCCACCCACCCACCCATGGCTATCTGTTAGTTTCTTGATCTCTCTGAATTTTCAAATTGAAACATGTTTATCTAAGATTTCAAAGCTAGCATTCAGCTTATGAGATAGCTCAGCTATGAGATAGAATGTGTGGCATTTGTCTTTCTGAGTCTGGCTACCTTGATTGGGACGATTGTTTCCAGTTCCATCCATTTACCTTCAAATTTCATTATTTCAGTTTTTAAGAGCTGAATAATATTCCATTGTGTATATGTACCACACCTTCATTATCCATTCATCAGTTGATGGACATTTAGGTTTTTTTCAATTTCTAGCTATTATGAAAAGGACAGTAATGAACATGGATGAAGAAATCTTTCTGTAGTGGGGTATAGACTCTTTGGAGTATATGCCCAAGTGTGGTATGACTCTATGATCAATAGGGTAGATCAATTTCAAGCTTTTTGTGGAGTTCCCACACTGATTTCCATAGTGGCTGCACAGGTTTGCATTCCCACCAACAGTGGGTAAGAGTTTCCCTTTCCCCACGT
This sequence comes from Nannospalax galili, assembly GCF_000622305.1. Lineage (NCBI taxonomy): Eukaryota > Metazoa > Chordata > Mammalia > Rodentia > Spalacidae > Nannospalax > Nannospalax galili. Next base: position 1,234,545 of record NW_008360167.1, read on the forward strand.
TCTTGCTAGCATTTGTTCTTTGTTTTGTTTTGTTTTGTTTGTTTGTTTGATTTTTGTTTTTTTTTTGATATTTGCCATTCTGAGAGTAAGATGAAATCTTAAAGTGGTTTTAATCTGAATTTGCCTGATGACTAAAGGTGTTGAACATTTTAAAAATTATTTCTCAGCCATTTGTGTTTCATCTTTAGAGAACTTTCTGTTCAGATCCTTGTCCCACTTTTTAATTGGGTTTGTATTTTAGATGTTTAGTTTTTTTGAGTTCTTTGTATATTCTAGATACTAATCCTCTGTCAGATGTTAGCTGGTAAAGATTTTTTTCCCATTCTATAGGTTGCCTCTTCACTCGAATGATGGTGTTTTTTAGTTTCATGTGGTCCCATTTGTGCTTGTGCTATAAGGAGTCCTGTTCTGAAAGTCCTTTCTTGTGCCTGTATGTTCCAGGGTATCCCTTACATTCTCCTTTATCTGAATCAGGGTATTGGTTCTTATGTTGAGAACCTTGATCCATTTGGAGTTTAGTTTTGTGCGTGGTGGGAGATAGGAATCTAGTTTCATTCTTCTACCTGCCCTTACCAAGTTTGACCAGCACTATTTGTGGAACATGCTGTCTTTTCTCCAGTGTGTATTTGTTGTTCCTTTGTCAAAAATCAGGTGGTTGAAATTGTGTGGATTTAAATCTAGGTCTTCAGTTCTGTTCCACTGATTAATGTGTCTGTTTTTATGCCAGTACCATGCTGTTTTTATTGCTGTAGCTCTGTATTATAATTTGAGATCAGGGATGGTAATGCCTCCAGCAGTTCTTTTTTTGCTTAGGCTATTCTTTTATTGGCTATTCTGGGCTTTTTATGTTTCCATATTTGTTGGGGGTTTGTTGTTGTTTTTATGTGTATGACTGTATTGCCTACATGTGAGTGCACCCGTGTCGTGCAATGCTGCGGAGATCAGAAGAGGACTTTGGAGTCTCCTGGAACAGGAGTTAAGGACGGTTCTTAGCCGCTATGTGGGTGCTGGGAATCGAACCCGGGTCCTCTGCAAGAGCAGTCAGTGCTCTTAACCACTGACCCATCTCTCCAGCCCCTGTTGTTGGGTTTTTGGTTGGCTTGATATTAGAGTGATATTGGCTTCATTGAAGGAATTTGGGAGTGTTTTTTTATTTTCTGTTTTATGGAATAATTTGAGGAATATTGGTATTAGTTCTTCTTTGAAGGTTTGGTAGAATTCTGCACTGTATCCACCTACTCCTGTGCTCTTTTTAGTTGGGATATTTTTAATTACTCTATCTAGATCATTGGTTGTTATGAGTCTGTTTAGATTATTTATGTCATTCTGATTTAATTTTGGTAGGCCATACATGTGTAGAAAGTTACCATTTTAAAGCACGTCCTTATCGTTTTCTGGATTTCCTTTGGGTCTCTTACAATGTTTCCATTCGTGTCTGAGTTTGTTTATTTGGGTAAAGGTTGGTTAATCTTGTTAATCTTTTCAAAGAATCAACTTTTTGTTTCATTGGTTCCTTGTATAGTTTTCTTCATTTCTGTTTCATTGACTTCAAACTTGGTTTTATTTATCTTTCCCACTACTCTTTTTTTTTTTTTTTTTTTTTTTGGTCTTTTTGAGACAGGGTCTTCTTGTAGCCCCAGCTGTCCTGGAACTCATTATGTAGACCAGGCTGGCCTCGAACTCACAAAGATCTGCCTGCCTCTGCCTCCCAAGTGCTGGGATTAACGCTGTGTGCCACCACACCTGGCTTGCCCTCTACTCTTTTTAGGTGTTGTTTGTTCTTAGATTTCCAAGGCTTTCATGTGCATCATTAATTTATTTATATGAGCTGTTTCTAATTTTCTGGTGCGAGCACTTAGTGCTATAAATTTTCCTCTTAGGATTGCCTTCACTATGTCTCAAAGGTTTTGATATGTTGTGTTTACATTTTCATCCAATTCTAGGAAATTTCTTATTTCCTTCTTTATTTCTCCATGATCCAATTTTCATTCAGTAATGTGCTGTTTAGCGTCCCTGAATTAGCTTTGCCATCTTTGGTTGTTGTTATCTAACTTTATTCTTTTGTGGATACAAGATATTTCAATTTTTGTAAGTTTGTGGAGACTTGTTTTGTGTCTTAATATGTGCTTGATTTAGGAAGTTCTGTGAGCTACTGAGAAGAAAATGTATTCCTTGGTGTTTGGATGGAATGTTCTGTAGTTGTCTGTAATGTCCATTGATTTATGGTGTCATTTAACTCCAGGGTTTCTCTGTTTAGTTTTTGTTTCGTTGACCTGTCTACTGGTGACAGCAGGGTATTGAAGTCACCTACTATCACTGGATTGGAGTCAATGTGAGATTTTAGCCTAATAAAGTTGTTCTTTTTTTAGTGAAATTGGATGCCCCTATATGAGGTGCATATATGTTTAAAATTGTAATTTTTTAAAATGTTTTTATTTTTAAAATGTTTTATTTATTATTTTAATGTGTATGTGTATATTGCCTGTGTGTAGGTAAGTGCACCACTGCATGCCTGCAGAGGACAGAACAGGCTGTTGGATCCCCTGGAACTACACTTACGGACAGTTGTTAGCTGCCATGTGGGTGCTGGGATTCGAATCCAGGTCTTCTGCAAGAACAACCAGTGTTCTTAACCACTGAGCCATCCCTCCAGCCCCTGCAATTTCTTCTTGGTAGATTTTTTTCCTTTAACAAGTATGAAGTGATCTTCCTTGTCTCTTCTGACTAGTTTCAGTTTGAAGTCTATTTTGTCAAATATTAGAATAGCTAGCTACGTCTGCTTGTTTCTTGGCTCTATTTGATTAGAATATCTTTTTCCATCTTTTTACTCTGAGGTGGTGTTGATCATTGTTGGTGAGGTGTTTCTTAGAGGCAGCAAATGGATGAATCCTGTTCTCTAATCCAGTTGATTAGTCTGTGTCTTTTTACTGAAGAGTTGAGACCATTAATACTGAGGATTATTATTGACTGTTTATTGATTTTAGTTATGTTGGTGTTGCAGTGCTCTTTTCTTAGAACTCTTTTGGTTGACTGTTTTGGAGTAATTTATATATTCTTTGTTCCCTCTTTTTAATTTTATTTATGTATAAAGTATTTCGGAGTATTATTGTCTCTAGAGCTGGTTTTATAGACATAAATTCCTTAAATCTCTTTTTATCATGGAAATGTTTTCTTTCTCCTTTAATTACAACATAGTTTTTCTGGGTGTAGTAATATGGGCCCAAATCTGTGTTCTTTCCTGACTTGTATGACCTGTCCATGCCCTTCTGGCTCTCACTGTCTGCACTGTATAGGTTTTGAAATTTTTCTTCTATGATTTTATTAAAAGTATTTTCCACCCCTTTGGCCTGGGTTTCTTCTCCTTCTTATGCCTATGACCCATAGCTGTGTTATTTTTACGTGTCCCAGAGGTCTTACATATTCCATTCCTGACTACAGAGTTTGTTTTGGCTGGTCCCAGGCCTTGCTTATAACCCTCTTTCAGGTGCTCACTGAATGCTTTCCAAGCTGAGCTGGGTGGGGTGCTCACAGGGAAAAACCTCTTTATAAAAGTGAAGCCAACCATGTTGGCCTCTAGGGCCCCCTCTTGCCTCATCTCCACAGTCTCTGCTCCTTCACAGTTTCACAAGATGAACTTCCTCATCTTGGGAAGCTCTATCCCCACCACTCCCAAAGGAAAGAGTTTTCCAAATATGACCCAGCCATGGTTTTAGGGATTACAATCATAAGGAGTACATATATAGACTGTTTGTTTTAGTCTGAACAGTGCTAGCCCCGTGCCCCTTTCTTAATTTCCAGAGAGCCATGGTGCCCAGGAATACCCAGGAGCCGACTCTGTCTTCGCAAGCTTTAGGGTAAAATCTGCACAGGCTACCTATTCTCTGTCCCTGGGTGTTTACTCCAGTGCAAGTATCTTTGTGTTGGGTCCACTTGCTGTGAGATCTAAGGCTCTGTACTAGACTTAGACATGTGGAGCTGTATTGACCGGTCAACCCAGCTCTCTAGACTTTTCTTCTGCATAGGACTTGAGGCCAAATTCCAAAGGAGATGTGGTCATAATGACATATTGTCTAGTTCCTGACTATCAGTTGGGGACCGACTGAAAAAAGATAGCCTACTGCCTTCCAGAGCACAGCGGCAGCTGAGTGCCTTGGCCATGATGGAAACAGGAACAGCCCTCACAGGAGACAGGCATAAAAGTGCTCTAGGAAGGCAAGAATCATGGTTGTCTTGTTCTTGTTTTGGGCCTAGCACAATGTGTAGCTCATGGTTGACTTACCAAGAATCTGTGGAATGGTTCAGAGTGATCAATCCAGATTAGAGGCCAGAGGCTCTGGAATGGGGGCAATAATGAAGGAGACAGACTGGATAGTTTAATAGTAACTGGTAACTGAGTTACAGCAGAAAATAATTATTTGAAGGATTAGAATACAAAGCAATAACTTGCAGGAAAGAATAAGAAACTAGTTTCCCTGTGGAGCTTAGCTTAACTAAACACAGACTATTGAGGTGATTATTAACTTTTCTTGTTAGCTTGACTGGGTTTGGAATCACCTAGGAGATGCACTTTGGGCATGTCTTCAAGAGAGAGGTGAGGGGGGAAGGTTCACCCAAAATAACACTAGACATACTGAGGGCTTTGGGTCATATAACTGGTACCAGATGTTCCCAGACCCCAAAGGTATACAGTAATATAATATGTTATATAACCAGTTTTGCCAAGAATGTATCTTTCTGTGATAACTTATAAAAAGTCCTTGGTACCAAGGGCACATGTGCTTTCTTGCCTGCTGGCTACCTGCCCAGCAGCCTGTGTGCCCTCCCCTGGAGAAAATAAAGCCTGTCTCATTTGCCAGTGGCTCCATGAATCTCTAACCTCGAACTTGGCCTCAGCACTACAGTTCCAGACTGACTAAAAAGAAAGGAAGGAAAGTGAGCTCAGCACCTTTGTTCATCTGTTTCCTGACTGTGAAACAGCGTGAGCAGCGGCCTCCTGCTCCTGCCATCAAGCTAAATTCACAGTTACTGCCATGCCAACAAATGACAGACTGTACCCTCAAATTGTGAGGCCAAACAAGTCCTTAAAGTTGCTCCTTGTGAACACTTTAGTCACAGCAAGAAGACAGTAACTAATGGATACCCTTTACCACTCCCTGCATTGGAAAGCTGGGAATAAGAACTGTACATGAGGATATTCCCCGGAGCCTCACTGACCAGTCAGGCAACCACAAGCTACACCTGGACAGTCTAGAAGGAGCCATGTAATTTCTCTAAAAAAGGGTAGGGAACCATACTGGAGGAAAGGGGGTGTTCTACATGCCAAACCCACAGGCCTTCATAGATACATGTATTTTTATAAAAATCAGAGTGAGTGCTTGGGAGATACTGCAGTTGCTAAAGTCCTTGCCACCCTTAGGACCTGAATTCAATCCCCAGCTCCCACAGAGAAAGACAGGAGCAGCAGTGTGTGCTTCTGATCTCAGCACGGGGGAGATGAAGACAGATTCCTAGGGCTTGCTGGCCAGCCAGCCTAGCCAAATTGGTGAGCTCTAGGTGTAGCGAAAGACCCTGACAGAAAAATAAAGTAGGGGCTGGTGAGATGGCTCAGCAGTTAAGAGCATTTACTGCTCTTCCAGAGGACCTAGGCTTGCTTCCCAGCACCCATATGACTGCGAAACCTGTTCATAACTCCAGTTTCAGAGGATCTTATGCCTGTTCTCCACGGGCACATTAAATTGGGCTAGGGCAATTAAGGGGAGGTGGGGATACGAGAGGAAATCTAAATACCATCAAATTGTATGAAAATCACAAAAAAAATATTTAAAATGTGTTTATAAATAAAATCTAAAAAAAAAAAAAATGAATAGTAATAGAGGAAGATATCCGAAGTCAGCCTCTCACCTCCACACGTGTGCACACAGGCACACACACACACACACACCTTTAAAAACAAAGACAATTTTAGAAGAAAATATAGGAAAAAATCTCCCTGAGGATCTCCCTAAGAATTTTTAAAGAAAAATATTTTAAAGGACAAAGTACTAACCATAAAGAAAAAGATTGATAAATGTGATAGTTAAAATGTAAACATCTTATCAAGAGATATCAAAAGGAGAGAAAAGACAAGGTACAAAATGGCAGACGATAATTGCAGTGCAAGAAACCAGGATTTTTATCTGGAATATATAAAGAACTTGTATGAGTCAGTTTTTAAAAATTGGCACATAGAAACAGGAACAAGCAATTTCACATAAGAACTAGCACTTGGGCCATAAACGTAAAACATTGTCTTACCTTGGGAAAAAGCACATTATGAGCTGAATTAAAAGACCTTTTTTAAAAACATACATATTTTATTTATTTTATGTGTATGAGTGTATTACCTACATGTATCAAGGCCAAATAACCACATCAATGACCTGTACAGCGTATGACATTGGTGTAGTAGTGGAACTTTTATCTTGGGGGCAATCAACAGTTACATAATTGGACTAAAAGCCCACTCAATGGGAGGAAATGCATTTGTGGTATTGAAAAAATACACATGGCTGGAGAGGTCATAGATCTTAGAGAAAACCTCCAAACTGTCACATCCCTAGACTGTTGTGGGGTGCTTCACCACAGAAGACCACTCAAAGTTTTGCCAAATGAAAGTCTTTTTCTAGCGGGCCAGCAATTTTACAAGGGTGTCGGAACTCAAGTGCAGCCCCAAGCAGTCTCTAGGGTAAGCTTTTATACAGATAAACCATAACCAGGGGTGAAAAGTTTAAGTTCCTAAGCTTACAGGTGGAGAGCCCTGTTAAAAATTTCTATTCTATTAAGCAACAATTACTATTTTACAGAAGCAAGCCAAGCATAGCCTACAGGAGCCATAGATCTTCAGTTAGCAAGTGTACTCTGAAATGCACTGACCTGTTCTCCAGACAACTTGGGGTCCTGCTGATGTGTGTTCCCAGACCCTGAGGCAAGTGCCTGATAATTTCAGAAACTAGAGTTAGCCTAAACTTCAACATGGCATAGCTATGGTCAAGAAGGTGCCATATAATAAGACTAATGTAATTTCTTACCATGTACAAAATATACATCCTTATATTTACAAACAAATAACTCAGTCACCATTCATTGAAGAAACCTCTTTTGCGCCGGACAGAGACTGTTGTAGGGTACCACAACTGGTCACATACAAACGTCTGTGAATTGCCCAAGTCTAAGTGGCACATCTACAGTGCAACCTCTACACCCAAGGGTCATGGAATATAGAACAAGGGGTAAAGAAGACAATAATGCATATCTCAACTCTCATTACTAAAGCTCCCTCATGCAACAAAGGGCCAGAAACACAAAAGGTCACAAATGGCCAAAGACTAAGAGACTGGAGAATGCTTGTCTTTGGACAGGACTCCTATGTTAAATTACACCCACCTAGGGCTCAAGGATCATTGTGAAAGAGGAACCAGAAAGGTTGTAAGAGCCAGGGAGGAGGTGCATGACAATATGGAAATAGAGTCCTATATGCTCCTGGGACCCTGCTCATATGAACCTACAGCAATGGTCATCAGTATGCATAAGACCCATGCAAATTCAGACAGACAAAAACCCAGCATAGAACTGGGGAAATGGACAGCTGACCCCAATCTTAACTGAAGAAATATTGGCAACCAGTTACTACTGGGTGAAGAATTGCTGATCTTCCTAAAGGAAGAGACTCTAGATATGCTGACCAGACTTCAGTAGATGAACTTGCACCGAGGGATGTCTGGGGACACTAACTTGACACAATAGGCCTTAAGACAAATGACAGAATGTATGAATTCCAGTAAAGGGCCGATGGGAGGGTGCCAGTGTGGAACAGGGTATAAAGATGATTAAGATTGAGATGTTTTGAATGAAATACACAAAAATTCATTTAAAAATTAATTTTAAAAAGGTAAACATTTATAATCCAGAGGCATTCCTGAATTTTTTATTAATGAATATCTTTATTATTATTGAAAATGGGAAATATTCTCAATGATCATTTATATTTGTATCCACCTTGCTCATCTTCATTTGGGAATTGCCCCACCAGACAACCCCTCCCAGTCTTCTCTCTGGCTGAGCTGATCCACTCTTATAACCTTTTATGACATCCACAGTTGACTGAGGGGTAAAAGTACTTGAATCAAGTCTGTTCAGTCATAGTCTATTATCTGTGAGGTGGGAACTGTTATTGCCAATTTTTAAAGTTCAGTTCTACAAAGAAACAATCAGCTCGTAATACACAGGAAAAATACACAAAGGAAATGAATGAATGAAAGGGGTTTGCAGCATTAATACTGCAGGTTTCTGTTCCTTCTGAAGATTATAAATTCCTAGTTCCCTTTAATTGTGCTGCTTTCATTTTTAGTAAAAAAC
>NW_008360167.1:1246634-1251563 GCF_000622305.1 Nannospalax galili
CTTTTCACAAAACTAAACGTCTATACATATTAAGCACTAACTTTCCATCCTCCTGCCCCCTAGCCCTTGTGCTTTCTGTCTCTAGAAAGTGACTACTCTTGATACCGCATCTAAGTGGGATCCCACAATACTGTCTTTTTATAACTGACCTCTTTCACTCAGCATAGCACCTTCAAGGCTAATCCGTATTATAGCTTGTGTCAAAATTGCCTCCTTCTTAGAGGTGGGACAATACTCCATCATATGCACACTTGTGTGTTCATGCATCTGCTGACTGACACTTGGATCACTCTCAACTTCTTGCAGTTGTGGAGATGCTGCTAATATATGATCAGTGGGTGGACAAACATCTGTTTGGGTTCCTGCTTTTAATTCTTTTGAGCATATACTTAGAACTAGGATTTCTGATTGAGATTGCATTTCTCTTTTTTAAAAAAAATTTTATTTATTTATTTAATGTGTATGTGTGTATTGCCTGCATGTAGGTAAGTGCACCCGTGTTGTGCAATGCCCACGGAAGACAGAAGAGGCTGTCGGATCCCTTGGAACTGGAGTTACGGACAGTTGTTAGCTACCATGTGGGTGCTAGGATTTGAACCCAGGTCTTCTGCAAGAACAGTCAGTGTTCTCAACCACTGAGCCATCTCTCCAGCCCCTGAGATAGCATTTCTCTTTAAGGAATTGCCTGGCTATTTTCCACAGTGGCTGTACTGTTTGGCATATCCACTACTAAGGCACAGGCCTTCAATTTTTCCATAGCCTCACCAGCATTTGTTGTTTTCTGTTTGTTGTATTTATTTGGAAAATAGCTATTCTAATGGGCATGAAGTAGCACTTCATTGTTGCTTTGAGTTGCATTTCCACCATGATTATGGATGCATTCGTCTTTCCATGCGCTTACTGGGGACTTGCACATCTTCGGAGCCAAAGTCTTGCCAAATCCCCACCCTTGAGTCTGGGATGGCCATTAGACTGAACAACTGTCCCCATTTGTTCAGACTTTCCCAGTTCTTGTATTGAAAGTCCTACTTCCTGGAAAATCCCTCAATTCTAGGTAAGCTAGGACAACTGGTCATCCTAGGCGGTCTTGTGTCTTGCTTTGATGAACAGAATGCACTAAAAGTGACAAGGTAGGGGCTGGGAGGATGGCTTAGTGGTTAAGATCACTTGCTGATTTTGTAGAGGACCTGAATTTGGTTCCCACCACCCACAGGTAGCTGACAACCTCCTGTAACTATAATTCCAAGGGATCTGGGATCTCTTCTGGTCTCCAAGGTCACCAGGCATATGGTATACATACATATATGCAGGCAAACACTCATATACATAAAATAAATTAAAAACAAAATTTAAAAGTGACAAGGTACAGGTTCCAGGCCTAGCCCCCAAGGGACTTGGCAGCATGGTCTTTGCTACTTGGAGATCTGCTACTCCACAAACAAACCTATGCTAGCCAGTCCTGAAAGATGGGAGGCCCAGTCAGCCTATAACTCTTGCTAATAGCTTGTGAATGGCCAAGTATGAGAATGGGGCCACCTGACCTGCCAGCTGAGCACAGATGCACAAGAGCCCAGTAGAGATCAGCCAAGCTGGCCCAGATTAAAACTGCACGGCTAGCCTACAGGACTGGTGTCCACATAAATGGTGATTGTTTTAAGCCACTAAGCTTCAGGATGGTTTATTACTCAGTGAAACCCAGTCCATACAGTTCCACAGAAAAAAGGCTATAGTCACCGTTTCTGTAGATCTTTGAGGTAGACAGGACTCTCCTGAACCCCACCCAGTGTCTCTTCCCATTATTCCTAGTGTGAAAAGCTTCATCTATTTTCGAATTTCATTCAGTGTGGCCCTGAAGCAGCCAAGAGGCCATCACTCTCCCTGCCTAAAACAGACAAAAGTTATCTCCTCTTCCCACCCATAGTCTATCCTTCCTCATTCACTTGTCACTGCACAAAGAGAGATAGATTGAGATGATTTAGAGGTTGAGGTGGTAGGAAGGGCCATTTCCACACCCAAAGCCAGCCAAGCTTTCTTACATAGTTTCTATTTTCTCTGACTTCTCGTCTTCTTGTTGATCACACAAACCTGGAGAATTTCTGATTTTTTTGTCAAAGCTCTTTCTCTGGTTGGCTGAGGCTACTGGTTTCCCTTGCTTGCTTCTCTGGGCATCTGTGATGGAGACTAGCTCTTCTGACACTGGAATCTGCTCGCTGCACCCCTATTTGTCCCAAAGCTGCTCAGGGCCTATCTGTGGATACTTAAGGTCAGGACTCTCAGGAGTCTTTAAAAAGTATTTTATTATTTTTGTTGTATGTGTATAAGTGTATTACCTGCATGTAGGTAGGTGCACCCTTATTGTGCAGTGCCTGTAGGGCTCAGAAGAGGGCATTGGATCTCCTGGAATTGGAGTTATAGATGGTTGTTAGCTGCCATGTGGGTGCTGGGAATTGAACCTAGATCCTCTGCAAGAACAGTCAGTGCTCTTAACTGCTGAGCTGTTTCACCAGCCCCATCCCAGGAGTCTTTTAAGGGGATCTCTTCTTGCTGGAACTTTCTGGCTCTTTACCCTTTCAAGAAATAATTGTCTGGGGGTGGTGGCCCCAACTATGCAGAATGATTTTTCTTTTTTCTTCTGATCCAGACTTCCACTGCAGTCTGCTTGCAGTGATGCCCTGTCCTCCAGGCCTTTGGATGGCTGAATTGGTTCTCAGACTCAGAGTGATAGAAATTCTCTTTCAGGCTCTTTCCTTAGTCCTGGGTCAGTAGACACAGTCACAGCACTGCCTAATTAAATTATAATTCTGTATCTATAATGTAAATGTATCCTAATTTTTTTTCCAACTTCCCCCAGTTGAATATTTGCATTATTTCTAATTTATTGGTATCAATAACCCAAGACTGGTTACTTATGGTCCAATAGCTCTATTACCTCAATAGGTTTGCACATTCAGGGTGTGCTTTCCTAAATGGAATGATTTGATCACAACCAGGTCTCAGCTCTTGCTATTGCAAGACTACTCCCCAGAAAGATGCAATCAATTCACAGGGCTTCCAGCTCATTTAAACCTGCCATTTTCTCCTAGCACTGAGTGCCGCTGTCATTGGCTCTTGCCATTTATATTCATTTGCCATGTCAAACTGGGGAAGGTGAAGCAGTCAGAAATACAGGTCATATATTAGAGGAGATGATTTGTGAGATGAAGCCAAGAAGCAAAACTGGGTACCTCTTAAGATAAAAGCTCCACATGAAGCCAGATGAACCAGCTCCTTTACAATGGCCAGCAGTCCAGGTATGCAGGGGTGGGCTGTCCTGGGTCGGAAATTCAGGGTTAGGTTAGATAAACATTTAGCCAGTGTGGACTGGAGCCCATGACTGATATCTGGTTTGGCATTTCTTTTTATTATAGCCAGGCTATGTATATGTCCTCCGGGTAGTTGACGAGTGTCAGTCTTGTTGTTGTCCTAAGTACTTTTTCCTGCTGCTGTAGTATGACTGTATTTTGTTCCTTAAAGATTCATGTGTTTGAAGCTTGGATCCCACCCTGTGTGGCAATATGAAAAGCGGTGGGACCTTTAAGAGGTGGGACCCAGTAGGAGGCTATAGCATTAGCCTTTCTCCTTTGCTCTAGCCTTTTGATTTCTTTCTCTTGCACATGTTCCTGCCATGTGGGGCCATCTGCTGCAAGGTAATACAACTAAGATGGCCCTTGTAGAACTGGCCTGAAGCTGTTTGGAACATCAGTCTCTAAAACTTTGAGCAAAACAAACTTTTCTTTATCCACACATCCTCAGGTATTTCATTATAGTAAGGAAAAGAGGATGAATACCCCTGCTTTTACAGGTCACCTGGGATCATAAATACCTTTCCTCTCTAGCTCCTCTTCACCCACAGACCCGAAGGCTCATAAGAAGGCACAACAGAGCAGTTCCAAAGTATCGTTTCTGAGAAAACAGCCCTTCCTGGTTATGTTGACTTATCACATTGCCAGTAGCTAGACTGAGTTCCTCAGAAGCTCCTAAGAGATGTGGTAGTGAGGGAGCAAAGGTGATGGACTAGAGAGAGGACCTTGATATCTGGCTTTGCAGGACCATTTCTGCTCTGCCCACCTTTCCTAACCCACATACAAGTCTTTTGGGTGTGGCTTGCTGCAGCTCAAGATTTTAGAGTCTCCTTTGCAATTGACAGACAAAATTTCAAGCCTGCATCAAGAAACCTTTTGGCCAGTTTCTTGAAAAGTTATAGTTAATTCCCCTGGGAGAAACCAAACCTAGAAAAGTGTGTTTGTAGGATGTCATTACTCTTCTAACAAAAAGCATCTTTGTCTAAGGATGTAAGGCACTCTCAGCCCTCTAGATTGGAGACTATGGATTCTCTGGTTTTATAATTACCAGTGTGAATTACCAGAGGATTTAAGAGATAGAAGAACATTCCAGAGTCTTTAACAGCCTCAACAAGGTCTTTGCCATTCTGCTAAATGTGCTAAGCATTTGGCTGGCACCAGAGCAGATGGTTATGACTGACTTTCCTAACCAGCTCAGCATTCTGCCCAAGGCCTGACCAAGGGCTGGGACTGTCATCCTCTTTTCTCCCCGAATGTCTGAAATTGATGAGGAAATATGTGGGAGTAAAGAAAAGATGACTTAATTTTCCAAGGAAACAGCAGAGAAGTCAGCAACTTGGTCCCCACTGCTGAGTTATCTCCTTTAGAGATTATTTTACCTACCCATGTCCTGAGTCTCAAGGCTTCTAAATGGACTCTTCATGAACTATCAGCATCTTGTTTATTTAGTTTATTATTATTATTAGTGTATATGTATGCCCACATGTGTATGTGGGTGCATGTTTGTGTGTGTGTGTGTGTGTGTACGCGCGCACACCTGGGCATGTGCATGTGGAGGCCAATTGTCAACATCAAGTGTTTTTAAAAA
>NW_008360167.1:1252250-1263334 GCF_000622305.1 Nannospalax galili
TTTTTTTTTTATATCCTTGTGTATTTTTTTTTTTTTTTTTTTTTTTTTTTTTTTTTTTTTTTTTTTTTTTTTTTTTTTTTTTTTTTGGTTTTTTTTTTTTTTTTTTTTTTTTTTTTTTTTTTTTTTTTTTTTTTTTAGAAATTCCTAATTTTGATATAATCAAGTACATAAACCTTTACTTTATTATTTGTGCTTTTGATTTTTTTTTTCGGGGAGGTTGTTGTTTTGAGACAGGGTCTCCATGTAGCCCCAGCTGGCTTGGACTCACTATGTAGAACAGGCTGGCCTAGATCTCACAGAGATCTGACTGCCTCTGCCTCCTGAGTGCTGGGATTAAAGGTGCGCCATCATTTTGTTTTAATGTGCTTTCCTGGGCCACAAAGATACCTTCCTGTATGCTCTTCTACTGAATTTATCCCTACTATTTTTCTTTAATCTTTTATAATTAGGGCCTTTAAGTTACTAGTGCCTTCTTTTGTATATGGTGTTGAGATTCAGTTTCATTATTTATGGTTTTGTTTTTTGTGATAGGATCTCATGCAGTCTTGGCTGACTTCTAACTCACTATGTAGCTGACGATGACCTTAAACTTCTGGTCCTCCTGCTTCCCCCTCCTGATTGCTGGAATTACTGGCATGTGCCACCATACCAGGTTTATGTAGTGCTGTGGATCAAACCCGGGGCTTCATGCATGCTAGGCAAGCACTCTACTAATCAAGTAACATCCCCCCAGTTTATTTTTCTCCTACAGTGTGCCAGTCTTCACTGATTTGTCCCACCACCTTTATCCTTTAAGTTCTGATATACACATGGGTCTGTATCTGAACTCTGTTCCTTTCTATTGACCTGTTTGTATGTTGTTTTAATTACTGATATTATTATAAGTCTTTAATATGTCTCAATACAGACAGGATAAGAGCACTGCCTCCCTTCATTCTCCATGTTAAAGGTTGAATTAGCTACAGCTCTCTAGGTCCAACCCGAGTGTCTTTCTTGTTCTGTACCTCCTTACTTTTTACAGCTCTCTAGGTCCAACCCGAGTGTCTTTCTTGTTCTGTCCCTCCTTACTTTTTAAAGTTAGTTTAGCTTATATATTTTGGATTTTACACACTGGCTTTGTTTGGACTAGGAGCCCTTGGCTGGGCTGGCATGGTGGCCTGTATGTCTGAATGGTCTGCGTCATTGACTGCACACACACACACACACACACACACACACACACACACACACAGAAGAAGTCAAGCCAAAAGTTGATATCTGGTCTGCACTGGCCACTCCAAAGCCCTGACTGTTCTCTGCAAAGTAGAATCCAATCTGATCCAGGAGAAATAGTCAAAGGCACACAGATTTTAATGAGCCTGGGAACCTAATCAATCAGATGCAGTAATGAATGGTGTTAACAATACAGTCCTGCCAAGAACAGCCTGCCTGGATCCCTGGTGAGTTGGCCCTTGCTCCTGAGGATTGCAAAGGCCTGTCAAAGGTTAGCTCATTTCTACTTGGTGTCTCCATTGCTTCTGCAACTTCAACCCCTCTGTTCCCAAAACCTCAGCTTGAAGACATGTAGCATTTTCATTTTGTGATAATTAGGAGTCTGTGAGCAGGCCATAGTTAGTCATCTGTGGTGTGATGATGATGGGTGCTTCAGTTCTGGGGGTGCAGACGGGTTTAGACACATCAGAGCCAGGAGTAAAGACAGAAGCTGGTGCAGGGAATGAGGTGACTCATCCCAAAACCTTGAACACTGAGTTCAAGGAGAGGGCAAGGCTTCTAAATGCAGATTTTGCTCTTTGATGAGGATGAGACTTCTGGCAGCAACTATGTTCTCTTTACGGAGGATCATAAGGCCAAGGGATGAACTCCTGTTCAGTACAGACAGCTCTTTTAGCATTGACCTGGTTTTGACACACCTCTTCTGAATGTCTTTCTCTGCCAGGTCCCTCCATATTTTTTTCTATTAATGTTGGTACTGGAGTAAGTTTAGCTCAAGTAATTTGGACTTTATCTGATGGTTTTGTTCAGGCGAATAGCCCCAGCTCAGCTGACAGCAGTGACTGTGCCCTCCTTCCATGCTGCTCTGTCATGCTCAAATTCCTTCTCTTTTTCCAAGGAATTCGAGGCTTACTCCCAAGTTCATAGACAGACATTTTTCAAGTGATTGGTAGGGGTGCTGATTCTTCCTCTGAGGGCTTTTACAGTGGAGTCTATACAATGCTGATTGTTGACTCCATGTTCCACCCCAGTGGAAAACAGGTATGATGTTGACTCCTGGCTCTTTCTGCCTAACCTGAGTCTGTCCCCATCCTGCACCCATGCTACGGCACAGGGAGGCACATTATCACCTGCTTCCTTTGATTAAAGGTTATACACTGTTCTAGTTGTATTCTGAGGCTGTAATAAAACATTCTAACCAAAAGCAATACAGAGGAGGAGGAAAGGGTCTATTTGGCTGACACTTTCAGGTCACAATTCATCATTGAGGGATGTCAGGGTGAGAACTCAAGGCAAGAGCTCAAAGCAGTGGGCAAAAACTGCTTGCAGGCTTGATCTCTGCCTTGCTCCCAAGCCTGTGCTCTGCAAGCTTTCTTATACAGCCCAGGCCCACCTGCCTAGGGATGGCACTGCTCACAGTGGGCTAGACTCTTGCACATCAATCATCAATCAACAAAATGCACCACAGGCGGGCCAAACAATCCAGTCTGATCTAGGAAATGCCTTAATTGAGGTTCCCCCTTTCCAGGTGACTGGCTGTTGTGTCAAGTTGACACTGAAGCTAATTAGGACACATACTGATTGGAACCTTGAGAGGGCCTATAAAGTGCCTTTGTTTGACCTGGATAGCTATCTCTGAGTAAAATGAATGCTTTGCTTTATCTCTCTGCACCTAAGGACCACTGAAAATGAGACATTAACACTTTCTCTTCATCCCCCCCTCTTTCTTTTGCTCCGAGTAAATGTTGGGAACTTAATTACCTTTCTGTTCTTTCAGCTATCCTTTAAGTGTAGCTACTGACATTTGGAGCATCTGCAGGTTGCATTAGAGACTAACTACTAGGTCTTAAACAAAGGCAAGCATGGGTGTCTTTAGTGGACTTTTGGGGTCTTCACTCTGTGGCACATAGGAGGGCTCTCTCTAATGTTATCCTTTCTGTAGTGGAAGCAAGCAAGCAAGAGATGAGTGACTTCTCTTTTCAGAATCCTAAGGAAAGGAAGCAGGCTGTGCTGGTATGAGGGCTGGAGAGATGGCTCAGCGGGTAAAGGATTTGCTGCACAAGCATGCACCCATCCCCAGTTCAGATCCCCAGCATCCATGTATAAAGGCAAGCATGGCAGTGTGTGCCTGCCTTCTCAGGGGAGGCAGTTGTAGGGAATGCAGCCACTCAGAGACTGCTGTCCAACCTTGGGAAGTCCTCCATCCTCCAATCTGTTCCACCATCTGCCCACCACCAGAGGAATATGCAACCATGGGTCATGACTGGGGACCACAGCTCTAGGCTTACAGGAGGAAACCAAAGGTCCAGCTCACAATAGGGGACCTCAACTCTGACTCATGGGAGGGGACCACAGCCTCAGCTCATGGAAGTCAACCATAGCTCCAGGCTCATGGGAGGGGACCACAGTTCTAGGCTCATGGGAGAGGACCACAGCTTCAAGTTCATGGGGGGAGACCACAGCTCCAGGTTCATGGGAGCAGGGTCAGGACCAAAGCTTTAGGTTCACAGGTGATGACCACAGTTCCAGACTCATGGGAAGGACCATAATTTCTATTATGCTCAATACTACTACTTTCCTGTTTTCATTGCTCTGTCCACATGTGTTTAAGAAAGAGCATTTTGGCTTCTGTGGAACAAACAGAGGCAGTAGTTACTTGCTGACTTGATTCCTCACTAGATGGACATCGTATTGGAGAAAACCACTTCTCACGTTTATTCAAGGAGACAGAGGATCGAGTGTTTTCTTTTTCATGGTCACAGATCCATTTGGAGTTTTTGGTGTCTGCTGTTTGTACATCTTCCTCCATATCCATGGGGAGCACGTGATGGCGCATCTTACTGGAGTCACGTTTTAAGTCTTCCCATGGCCTGTCTGTCGCACCTGCTCCTCTCCACATTGAGATCTGCCACCACAACCATTTCTCCAGTGCTCGTGACCACCATCTTGGCTCCCTGGGTATTTTCTTTCTCACTTGCCAAGTCCTGAGTTCAGAATTTTGAGCTCAATATGGAAGCACCTAAGATCAGGAAAATATTTGTCTTGAGCAATAAGGTTCCTCACGTGTACACGCTCAGCCTTTTGGGAGCTAACGCATCCTGGGCCCCAAGGCTGGCAGCCTGGGGCACGCCTCATTCTGCAATCTTCTCTCCTGTAATATCTTTTAAATTTTTCTTATTATTGTATGAGTATAATGTGTGTTTGTGAGCACATTCATGCCATGGTGCCTGTGTGGAGGCCAGAAGACAAACTCTGGGAGTCACTTCTCCCCTTCTACTTTTCCGTGGGTTCTGAGAATTGAACTCAGCTCTCCAGGCTTGTGTAGCAATTACTTTTACTCAATGAATCATTTGGCCAGCCCTGATATTTGTAGTATCTGGATTAACATGGGTTTAATGTGAAGATTTTTTGGAAGGCTCTTGGACATATATGAATGTAATAGGCCAAGACAGAGGAAAGAATCCGACAGATGTTACACAGATAAAATTCCAAAAAGCTGGCAAATGGTCATAGGTCCATTTTCCTGTGAAATGGACTCAGAGATGGAGAACTGTGTGAGGCAGTGTGACCTGGAAGTGGCCTCGTCAATAGCAGTGATCAAGTGAGAGCAACAAGAGAAGACTGGGCAGAGTAAGACTTTGACCTTTGATCCAGTACAGTCTGGGCCTCTGCCAAGACTATGGGGTAAAGCTGTTGCTGGCCAGTTTCTTCAAAGACATCTGGACTTGGGTCTTTGTACCCTGTCATTGAGTAATCACTGAACGGATGCTGCTCCCATTAATTGCTCATAAACTCTGGTGGAGGGTTTCACTCATGTGCCATCAGAAGCCAGCACTCCAGGCAGCTGGGACCTGAGGGCCTCATTTCTAAGCAGGAACTTGTGTGGTATACCATGCATCTACCACAACTGATGTGAAGGGAGACTCACAAATCTCAGTCATGTGAAAAATGCGATTAAAACATCGAGATGTTACTGCATGCCTTTTATATTGACAAAATACGAAAAGAAGGATGACACCAAGTACTGGCAGATGTGAGTTGTAGCCACTCTCATACAGTGCTAGTGACAAGATGGACGTGAGGGAAGTCTCTACGGGCAGCATCCCAGGGAGTACTTCTGGCCTGGTGAGTCATGCTCAGCAGAGCACAGAGCAAGTCCTCCATTAGGGTTGCAACCTGAGAAATGCTCATCCAGATCCTTGGGAGACATGTATGCGAACAGTTCCTGCATAGTTACTTGTGATTAGAGTTGAAGGTTGCCTAAGTCCCCATCAGTGGGACTGAGTAATAAAACATAGTGTCCTATTACTCAGGTGCACCGGGGAGTGCTGTGCAGCAGGACTGCGGTCTATGTAGCAACATGAATGGATTTTAGGTACATTGGGGGGTGGGGGGGGATCAGAAAAGGTAAGAAGCAGAATGGGACAGAACAAGTACAAAAATTAGTGCTGCAAAGAAATACATTTGCATTACAATATCCAGATGAAAGGATGTACAATTAACACCTAAGAATTGCTGTGGATTAGACAAGAAAATGGGGTTTTCAGGGGAAAAAAAAACAGGAATAAGGAAGAAAGAAAAATTTAAAAGCTGTTTCATGGAACCAGTGATGCTAAGTGGTAGGATTAACCGAACCTTCTCCATCTGACTTTCAAACAGGCAGTGGCAACAGCTACAAGTTGAGCTCTGAGAAGGCAAGCTCAGACTCTCCACCTTCTCTTTCTCTGAACTCTTTCCTAAAAGGTCACAGGCTGAGTCATCGGAAAATCCCAGGACCCTGCCACATACCGCGTCTTGCTCTTACCTGTGCAGGAAATGACACCCACCTCTGGTGTTCAGTGGATGACTTGGCATCTGCACAAAGACTCAAGCCTCTCCTGGTGGATGACTTTCCTTCAGGGATGGATGCTTTTCATTCTCTATCCTAAGAATATGCCGACCTTTGAATCAGTCAGAGTCACCCCCCTAACTGAAATGCAGTGGGCATAACCTCCAGTGCCCCTTGGATCAAGATCTGCTTGACAGATAAAGGAAACACAACCAACTCTGCAGTGTCTTAGACCTTGGCCACCAGGGAGAGGTCCCGGAAGGGTGAGTGATGTCTGCTGGAAATGGGCTTACTGATAGATTGGCTCACTGGCCTGCCGTGCTCCCTGTACTGGTGGAGAATGGTGAGGTCACCCTCTACTTCTGAAATTGATCTGATATAAGCTATCAGTCACAGAAAAACTGGAAATTCTGAGAGGATCTGGAGCATAATGAGACTTGTCAAGTGGTCTCTGGTCCCATTCCCCACAGAGGCTGTTTCAAACCTGAAGTTGATCTTGAAGTCCCTCACCCCTATCCAAGGTCAGGCTACAGACTAAAGTGTGGAACACAGATTAAGATTCACAGAAACAGAGAAAAGCTGAGCTGGGAGGGTTGGGCGGATTGAAGAGGAACCAGAGAGTCAATATGGCCATCCATACTGCTTTGAGCCTCCTGGCCAGTGCTAGGTCCTTATACCTATCTTGACCCTTATTCTTCCTCAGTTATCCCCAGCACTGCATTCCACAAACACCAGCAATCAGTAGACTATCTAGGGAAAGTGAGAATCCTAACATATATGGTAAGGAAGTCTGTGTAGGCACCAATTTTTGCTTTGTTTCCCTTTTGGGTCAAGAAAGTAATCTGGGGCTGGAGAGATGGCTCAGTTGTTGAGAGCACTGGCTGCTCTTGCAGAGGACTTTATGTTTCCCTTTTGGGTCAAGAAGGTAATCTTCTGGGGCTGGAGAGATGGCTCAGTTGTTGAGAGCACTGGCTGCTCTTGCAGAGGACCTGGGTTCAGTTACCAGTACCCACATGTTGGCTAACAACATCCTTAACTCCAGTTCCAGGGGAATCTGACTCCCTCTTCTGACCTCTGCAGCATTGCACAACACGGATGCACTCACATACATGCAGGCAATACACTCATACACATAAAATAAAAATAATAAATTTTTTAAAAAGTTTTTTTAAAAAGAGTGAGCCTAGAGATGTCCAAGTAAGATGGTGTTACAGCTTGGACTTGAAGTCTTTTCTCAAGAGGCTCTTTGGTGAGAACTTGGTCTCTAGCTAGCCTGACATCTCTGAAACTCTGAGCCAACCTTTCCTCCTTCCAGTTGTTTGTGTTAGCATTTTATCACAACAATGAAGAAAAGTAATGATGCAGATGGATCTTACTGTTTAGAGCTTTCTAAGTCCATCGGTCAGCGTTTGAATGGATGAAGCGTCTCTGCCAATGTTGACTCCTTTCCTCACCATCCTTTGCCTTCTCTCTTGTTGGCTTAGTGTGGCTCATGCTAGGACCTAGGAGAGCTGGCCACTGCTCTGACTCAGCCATCTTTTTATTGAGTAATCTTAAGCAAGAAGCATCCCCATTTCACTGCTTCTCTGTCTCTAGTTTCTCGTGTTTAGAAATGGAGCTATAAAATCTGTCTTGGTGGTGCCTGTGTACGCCTTCACTCCCTTTTCTTTTGCCTTCAGGAAATAAAAATCATTATTATATTTTAATTTTTAAGTAGAAAATTATAAAGAAGAAGAAATAAAAACTTGGTTTATAATTCCAGCTAAGACCTGTTGGCATTAAACAGACAGGAGGGTTGGCATCTAATCAGAAAATAGAATCAGTATGCAAACACAGAAAATAAAAGTGGAAAAGTGCCCTTTCCCATTCCTTCTTTCCATCATAAGTACTCTGCAAGAGTAAGCAGCTAAACATGCCACTCAGAAAAAGTGTGCATACAGATTTACATGTAGTGTTTTTAAAAGTCTGCAAAGATAGTCATGCTCTGAATGCTACACTTTCTTCTTCTAAATTTAATATCAAAGGTATATAATATCTTATATATAAATCTATTTTATTCATTTTACAGCTAAATAATATTTTATCAAATGGACTTATATTTAGACCAGGTTTGAAATTTCTCCTTGTAGCCTCCCCTGGCCTGGAACTTGCTATGTAAACCAGGCTGACCTTGAGTTCACAGAGATTCACCTGCCTCCTGAAGTGCAGAGAGTAAAGGCATGGGCCACCATGCCCCACGAGTTTCTATTCTTTCCTGAGCACTAGTTTGTCCACTTGCCCTGGAACGCCCCCTAAGAATCAGACTTGTCTGCTAGCTGCAGTCCAGGTGCCAGTCAGAGGAGTTCCTTCACTGTAAATGTTCATTGGTTTAGACCTACTTAGAAATTCCTCCTACAAGCCTCTGTGTTATTTATTTTCAACATTTCATAACATGAACAACTTTTACTAACAGAAAACTTTTGCTCATTTTCCCAGACCAGTTCTTAGAGCTCTGTGTTGGTCTTAGCTCTGCCTTTGACGAATCCTTGAACATGTCTGTTTCTTTTCCCATGGCGGCCCTCCAGATGTTTGAAGACAGCAGTCATCCTCCTCAGACACCACCTTTTACTCATTTAAATGTTCTCCCAAGGGAGAAAAGTGCTTGCTGTGCAAGCCTAAGGACCTGAGTTCAATCCCAGGACCTATGTTTGAAAAAAGAAAAGCTGGCCAAGAGTGTCTATAATCCCAGTGCTTGGGAGGTGGAGGCAGAGAATTTCTGGGGCACATGGGCTATCCAGCCTGGATTGATTGGTGAGTTCCAGGCCAGTCAGAAAGCCTGTCTCAAAAAACAAGGTGGACAGTGCCTGAGGATCAACACCTGAGGTCCTCGGGACTCCACGGGCACATGCACATACATATGTACATGCATACATACGAAATATATATATATATTTTAAAAAAATTAACAAATATAAAAAAAAATTAACAAATATTACCCAAAGTTGTTATGTTCCAAATCCCATGTTGGTCACATTGTATAGTTCACAAAGGCTCAGAGTTGAGTCAATATTATTATATGGAGTCAGCTCAGTACCTAAAAGAGCTTTGCATACACTAAGCATCTAATAAATATGTGCCGAATGAATGTGAAGACAAATATCAGTCTCTATGCTCAAGGAACTCTTTTGTGTGTATAGGGCATGGGATCTAGGAGCAGGGAGAAACTGGAGGCAAGACATGTTCAAAGGAGAGGTTCTCACCCAGCATTCCTTCTCCACGTAGTGCCTAGGGCGTCATCTTGTCAGGACATGTCTGTGTGTCTCTCCTCCTGGTTACTCAGCTCTTTGAGGACAGAGACAGACTTTCCTAGCTTCATGTCCCTAATGCCTAACACAGGCCCTTGCCTTGAGGGGGCATTTTATAGTTGCTACATTGAGTGACTGATTCATGGATGGCTCGGTGAATCGATAATTATTTTCGCAGAAAAATTAAGAGAAGTACTTTTGGGGGGGTATAAACTACTTTTTTCTTTCTTTCCCTTTTTGGTGCTGGATATTGAATGCAGGGACTTGCACATGCTAAGAATGTGTCCTACCCCAGCTATGCCCCACTACTCCTTGGCTTAAAGTATTCTTGCCCTAAGTTTTACTGATACAAAACATTGACAAAATAGATGCGACAGAATGTTGGAAGAAAGACAGCCTAACACTCCACATAGCCTTGCTGTTTCAGCTGACACTTAATAAGCACCTGTGCTGTGCCAGGCACACTGCTGGGCTTCATGGTGAAACGAGGTCTGTTTTTTCCTGGTCAGATGCTCCCAGGCCAGCACTGCAGGGGGCAGGTACCCTGACACTGTGTCCTGGGTTCTAGGAAAAGAAGGTTGTCAGAAAGGCCCCCTGGAAGAGGAGGGCAAGGAACTGTCCAGTTAAGGATATGGAAGAAGGCTGTTCCAGGCAGAGAGGGAAACATGACAGAGCCCACAGATGAGAGAACACAGAAATTAGGGGACACAATCAGCCACAGTATCTGCAGGTACTGTGCCCACAGGCGCCCACAACAGCGGATGCAAAATATTCAGAAAGAATTGATCTGCAACTAACATGCAGATTTTTTATCTTTATTGTCTAAGAAATTCAGTATAACAACTACCTGCATACATACTAAACTAGGTATTATAAGTAAGCCAGAAATGACTTACCGCAGAGCAGGGTGTAATAGACTATGCCTGTAGACCTAACTACTTGGGAAGTTGTGTAATAGCCTGAGCTCCTCCATTTTGTGTAAATTTAACTGGTCAATCATCTGGTTATAGGACCACCCCTAGGGGTGGGGGTGGGGTTATGCCAGATAAATGGGCAGAATACCTAGTGCGTTAATGAGATAGCAAGTTTTTCCTGCCTGGAATCCCGCCTACTAGCACAGAACTTCTGGACCAGTCACAGTCATGTAGTCTGTGAGTCTTCTCGTTTTTCAGAAAAGCATAATCTTGCCTTTTCTTCTCCAGATCCCTTTTCTAAATGTGCTTTTTAAAGGCTTTGGGCTGCCCCTAGCATCTTGTATTTCGTTACTTTCTCTAAAGCTTCCTTCTCCCAGCCATGCGGCTGCATCCGCCATGTGTCCAACCCCCATGAAGACTGTAAACCTGCATGGTTTCATGGCTTTCTTTCCTTCTCCGCACCACCCTCCATCTAAGGCAGTTGCCAAGGTGACCAGCTGGCCTGCCCTGAGAATTTTTTCTTTAAAATTCTAATCAAATAGTAAAAGCTCAGTTAGGCTGATTTGGAGCTTCTTGAGTCTGAGTGGTCTTTCCCAGTGGTCCCAAACTCCATAACAGTTGAAGCAGGAGGATCTTGAGCCCAGCAGTTCAAAACTAACTTGAGTAACACAGTCAGACCTTGGAGATGGATGGATGGATGGATGGTGTGCTGGATAGGTTTAGTGTCAACTTGACACACCTGGGTAGAGGGAGCCTCAACTGGGGAATTGCCTCCATTGGACTGGCCTGTGGCCATGTCTGTGGGGCATTTTCTTGATTGTTGAGTGATGTGGGAGGGCCCAGCCC
>NW_008360167.1:1263497-1281227 GCF_000622305.1 Nannospalax galili
GGGAGATGTAAGCTGAATAAACCCTTTCCTCCCCAAGCTGGTAGTGGTCAGAGTATTTTGTCACAGCAATGAAGAGACAAACTAGGACAGATGGATGGATGGATGGATGGATGGATGGATGGATAGATAGATAGCAAGCAATGCCCATAGGTTATATGTAATCTACACATGGAACTTGAGAATCTAAGGATTCTATTTTTCATAGGGGTTCTGGATATTGACTGTTTAGTGTCCAGGGAGTGGAGAAAGCTGGCAGGGGGCTCAGGGTGTAGATAGGGCCAGATCAGAAAGAGCTTTACATGTCTGTTTAGGGATTTAGATGTTATTTTGAGGATGAGGGATCTATTGACAAGATTACAAAATCTCAAATTGACTAGATTTTTTTTATTTTAGAAGAGTGTTGTTAGCCTTCTATTACTGTAACAAATACTTGAGATAGTCAACTTATAGAGAAAAAGTTTATTTGGGTTCACAGTTTCAGAGGTTCTAGTCTGTCTGTTATTTATCAGCCCCATTGCTTTTGACCCTGTGGCAAGGCAGCACATAGTGGTGGCAGTGTGTGACAAAGAAGCAAAAAAGAAAAAATCAGGAGGGACTAGCCCTTTGAGGGTTTATACCTAATGACCCCGGGAGGCCCCTCTTCCTAAAGATTCCAGGGCCTTCCAACAGTGCCATTCTGAGGGCTAAGCCCTTAATATATTGTTTTTGCAAAGTATTCTAGATCTAAATATAGCTGTGTAGAAAATGAGTTGGAGGGACAAAAATGCTGGAAGATGGGGCTGGAGAGATGGCTCTTCTTACAGAGGAGCCAGGCTTGGTTCCTAGCACCTACATGGTAGCTAACAACCATCTGTAACTCCAATTCCAGGGGATCTGATGTTGCCTTCTGGCCTCTGCAGGCATTGCATGACATGAGTGTGCTTACATGCACGCAGGCAAAGCACTCATACATAAAAGAGTCATTGACTGCCAGACTTCAGATATGGGAGACTGACCTGGTGGATCGAGACATCACCATCCAGGAGAGAAAAGATGGGAAACAGGCTGGGAATGAGTGGGTTCCATTTGGGCATGGAGAGATGGAGGAGCCTAGGAGAAATCTAGGCTTAGAGATCAACATGCAAGATGGACATGTGGGTCAGACACTCAGTGAAGAGAACGGCTATCACAAAGATATAGGCGACCAGACAGAAGGGAGAACTGTGGAAGAGGGTGTGAGGTCGGACGGGGAAAGGACCTGAGGGTCTCATGTCAAAGAATTCTCTGGGTGGCTTCCTGTCCCAAATCAAATATGGCAACTCATGAGAGATTTTTAAGGCTGTACTGTCTTATGTTGTGATATTAATGTTAACACCATATCTTGGGGACAAGAATTGGAAAGCTTATGGTTTAATAGTGAGGTGTTTGTATGTCAAGTTGACAAGGTGTCAATTGTGCTGGATAGCTTTAGTGTCAACTTGACACACCTGGGTTGAGGGAGCCTCAATTGGGGAATTGCCTCTATTGGACTGGCCTGTGGCCATGTCTGAGGGGCATCTTCTTGAGTGATGTGGGAGGGCCCAGCCCACTGTGGGTGGTGCTACCTCTGGGCAGGTGGGCCTGTGTTGCATAAGAAAGCAGGCTGAGCAGGGGCCAGGGGAACAAGCCAGTAAGCAGAGTTCCTCCATGACCTGTGCTCCAGCTCCTGCTTCCAGGTTCCTGCCCTGAGTTCCTACCTTGGGCTCCCTGATGAACTGCAGCAACCTGGGAGATGTAAGCTGAATAAACCCTTTCTTCCCCGAGCTGGTAGTGGTCAGAGTATTTTGTCACAGCAATGAAGAGACAAACTAGGACAGATGGATAGATGGATGGATGGATGGATAGATAGGTAGATAGATAGGTAGATAGATAGCAAGCAATGCCCATAGGTTATATGTAATCTACACATGGAACCTGAGAATCTGAGGATTCTATTTTTCATAGGGGTCCTGGATATTGACTGTTTAGTGTCCAGGGAGTGGAGAAAGCTGGCAGGGGGCTCAGGGTGTAGATAGGGCCAGATCAGAAAGAGCTTTACATGTCTGTTTAGGGATTTAGATGTTATTTTGAGGATGAGTGATCTATTGACAAGATTACAAAATCTCAAATTGACTAGATTTTTTTTATTTTAGAAGAGTGTTGTTAGCCTTCTATTACTGTAACAAATACTTGAGATAGTCAACTTATAGAGAAAAGGTTTATTTGGATTCACAGTTTCAGAGGTTCTAGTCTGTCTGTTATTCATCAGCCCCATTGCTTTTGACCCTGTGGCAAGGCAGCACATAGTGGTGGCAGTGTGTGACAAAGAAGCAAAAAAGAAAAAATCAGGAGGGACTAGCCCTTTGAGGGTTTATACCTAATGACCCCGGGAGGCCCCTCTTCCTAAAGATTCCAGGGCCTTCCAACAGTGCCATTCTGAGGGCTAAGCCTTTAATATATTGTTTTTGCAAAGTATTCTAGATCTAAACATAGCTGTGTAGAAAATGAGTTGGAGGGACAAAAATGCTGGAAGATGGGGCTGGAGAGATGGCTCTTCTTACAGAAGAGCCAGGCTTGGTTCCCAGCACCTACATGGCAGCTAACAACCATCTGTAACTCCAATTCCAGGGGATCTGATGTTGTCTTCTGGCCTCTGCAGGCATTGCATGACATGAGTGTGCTTACATGCATGCAGGCAAAACACTCATACATAAAAGAGTCATTGACTGCCAGACTTCAGATATGGGAGACTGACCTGGTGGATCAAGACATCACCATCCAGGAGAGAAAAGATGGGAAACAGGCTGGGAATGAGTGGGTTCCATTTGGGCATGGAGAGATGGAGGAGCCTAGGAGAAATCTAGGCTTAGAGATCAACATTCAAGATGGACATGTGGGTCAGACACTCAGTGAAGAGAATGGCTATCACAAAGATATAGGTGACCAGACAGAAGGGAGAACTGTGGAAGAGGGTGTGAGGTGGGACGGGGAAAGAACCTGAGGGTCTCATGTCAGAGAATTCTCTGGGTGGCTTCCTGTCCCAAATCAAATATGGCAACTCATGAGATCTATATCCTGTGTTCTTGAGATGGTCAACTGGAGTTAAGCTGTACAGGCACTGCTATTTCGTCAGGCTGTCATTAGTCAGGGTATTGCTTTCATTGCTGTAACAGGGAGACCAGAATAAAAATAGCTTGCACAAGATAGCTATTTACTTCTCTCTTATAAAACAGAAGGCTGGTGTGGCAGCTCTGGTCTGTAAAGTCACCAGAGGACTGGTTTCTCCTGTATTGTGAACAAGGATGCCTTCATCTACACAGTCCATGATGACTTTCTGCCACTACCACATGCCAGCTAGTAGAGGAGGCAAGAAGGCAAAAATATGGCAAGACCCTTCCCATTACCCAGATGTTTGGACACCACTTCCTCTCACTTCCTGTTAGCCAGAATGTGGTCACACAGACCAATCAACCTGCAACAGAGACTGGGAAATGTAGCCATTTTCTGGAAAGCCATATACTCACTTAAAAATTCTGTGACTAAGGAAGAAGAGATGGTTGGTGGGGGACAATTCACAGGCCCTGCCATCTCTCGTGTTTAAGTCCCTTGTGTTCTTGGGCCCCAGATTCCTGTTACTTCCTGGAGAGACTCTCTTCTGGCCCTCCATGTTCTCAGTGCTCCTTTGTGCTTACCTCACAGTACTTGGAGCTGCTGCACTCTTGATTTACTCTATTTTTCTCTGCAAGGATACAGTAATGAGAATGTGAGACTGTTTCTATCTTTTTCGCTGTGCTGCCTATGACAACATGATGCTGAGCACAGAATGGATGCCCACAACATCCTTGCCAACTAACAAGGTGCTGTCACCAAAGAGGAGGACTCCCTTGAAGCAGAACTTCCCTTGGAGCAGAATGACTCTACCCTACTCCAGGGCTTGTTTGGAGGAGAATGGGTCCCTTCCACTGCTTCCTTGGTGTTGTGAGTGTGTGGTCAGAAACAGATGAGCATGTTTGTGTCTGTCCACAATGTTAGAATTTATTGACTAACAGTAAATTCACAAAGTATGGGAGTTTTGTTGGCAGCAATTTGCCAAGTGGTCCCACTTTTCTTGATGTCCCTGGATGAGGTAAACATGGGTTCCTATAGTCCAATCTCTTTTTAAACATTTATTTATTGTGTGCCTGTGTGTGTGCGCATGTGCGTGTGTGTGTGCCCACCATGGTGCACATGTGCAAGTCAGAGGACAACTTGGAGGAGTTCTGTCTTTTCATGATATAGGTCTCAAGGATTGAACTCAGGTCATCAAGGCTGGCAGCAAATTCCTTTATCTACTGAGCTATCTCACTGGCCCTATTCAAATCTCAATTACTAATATTAACTCTCAGATCACACATTATATTCCACACAGTTTGAATAGCACTGATGCAGGTGTGGGTGGAAGGCCATTTCAAGGGTCAGTTTAAAGTGGGCAGATTGGTAGGGCAGGAGAAACTGCACTTGACTTGGATCCCAGGACAGAGGGAGGAATTCCTTGCTGTGGCGGTTTCCCTGGATAAGGTTGTAACAGAGTGACCAGGTGACTAGTCAGCATGCCCACCACAGTTTGATCTTGGGATGCTCATTCTTTTATAATCCTAGATGAGGGGAGTTCCATTGGGTGTGATTGCTAAACTCAGGTCTGATGTTTCTGATATGATCTGATACATTTTTAGGTGTCATTACTTATTTGTAAAAATAGCTTATAAATTTATTGCTTCTGGTGTGCTGGCAAATGGTGGTGGTTTACATGTGTAAATGAGATGCAGAGGCATTCTTTCTTGGCACTTATTCTCAAAATGGAATAGCAAGTCAAGCTATTGTTTTATAAAATGGAATATTCAAGTCTCTGTCTTGCAAACACATTCCATACAAGAGCTGTAGGCCAAGCTCAGCCTGTTCTCCCTATTCATTCTTTAATTTTTTTGACTCAGGGTCTCTCTAATATAGCTCAGGCTGGCCTGGAACTAACTATCTAGCCTGCACTGGCCTCCAATTCACTATCTTCTTGCTATGTGGAGTAACTTAGAGCAGGGCACAGCCTGATCTCAACACTTGGCATGGACGCTTACTGAGAATGTAACCAGAGTCTTAGACCAGAGACCCAACTCAGGATGGAGGTGGAGGTGGCAGGGACATTCCAACAAATTAAGTCCCACCAATCACCCCAGAAATCAAACAGGAAACTAATGCTAGAATGGTAGGGCAGGATTTTAATCATCCTGGCCATGCTGGGAAGATGGAGATCAAGCAGCTCAGCCCAGCTTCCTGGGCACTGGTATGAGCATTAGGTTTAAATAGAAGTATGGGGCAGTTCAAGACTACGTATAATTAAGTAGTCTTGGTCAAACTGAGGTGTGGTTGTTCATTATCTCAGTCCTATTTCCCAAGCAGTCCTTATTGCTTAAGAGGACAATCCAGTTCTCATGACATAATTATTTCTGCTTGTGGGAGAGGGGTGAGCAGCTTCAATAATGGGGTAATTGCTCCCTCAGCAGCCAGTTAGCCCAGGCTGGATCTTGTTTGGTCTGTGCTCTTCTCTTAGAGAGAGGGTTATAAATGATGGGAGCCCAAAGGGATTGACATCACGGGGTAACCTGTTTGTGAGGCTTCTCTGTTCCTAGAATCCAAGGTGATGGACAATGACTGGAGAGACATAGGTGTTTTTTCAGGGGTCTGGAATAGGATGCTGCAAAAAGTTACCAGTAAAGACAATAAAATAGCCTAGTTACTCTTATCTCTGCACCTTCAGCTTTGAAGGGGGATGAGATAGGTTAGAAAAATTTAGGGCTAATCAACCTTGTCTCATAAATTTTTAGACAGTCATTCCTTAAGTGATTAATGTTCGTCTTTGCAGAGCTGAACAGGTATCTGACTTAAAGTAGAGGAGACAGATATATAATGAAAGAGAGATGCCAGACTTTTATCCTGCCTTCTGCTACCTTGTGGGACCAAGGAGGGAGTCAGTGCTTCTTAGAAAAAACAGGTTCTAAATGTCTGTTGTTAGCACTGGCAGAGCTCAGCTGGTGGTGTGTGTTTTCGGTCCTCAGAGCTCCTTCTGTAGGTCCTTAGTATTGTGTGAGTGTGAGGCTGACAGTCCTGGAACCTGAAACTCTCTTCATCAGGAACAAGGAGGGGCTCTGGAGCTCAGATCTGGGAAAGAACAGTATGGGGGAGGGGAAGAGCTGTATTCCCAGCACAATGGCCAACCCTAAGGATACAACTAGAAATCTGGTTTTCTGTCCTAGTTTCTGGAATGCAGCCAACAGGCCTGCTGCCCATTAGTGAGGAGGTGGGGAAGGAATCTCAGTGGAGGACAATCCTGAGGAGCCCACTTGCAGCAAGGACCACCTAGAGTCTGTGCCCATGTGAACCCACTGGTGTCCATGCAGCTCCCTGGGCTCCACTTCAGGAACCTCTATCTCACTCTGTTTTGATATACAACACATCAGAATCTCCTTCGTGGCTCAAACAAGACTCTGGTTCCTACGGTAAGTGGATGACTGGGGCCTGCACTTTACCTCCATCCCAGCCCATTCTCAGATCCCTCTGTTTTTCCTTTGATTCGGACCGGAGGGAAACCAGGCTTGGGGCTGGTAGCAGTCTCTCCCTTTTTGGCAGCCTCCAAAGCCAGAATCAGTCAGCAGACACCAAGCCCCAGGGCTTGTGAGGTGCTCAGGTTACACTGATAACAAAATGAGCCCATTCAAGAGCCAAGTTCAAATTTCCTGGCTTACTTTTTTCCTGAAGGTGAGGGAGGAGAGAGCAGTTGTATCCTGCCAGCAGTTCCTGGGAACTCTGCCCCATGCTTGGCACCAAGGGAAACTCTTTCCTCTGGCTGTGGCACTGGATTGACCTGGGAATGAGCACGACTGCAGTCTGTTTTTCTTGTCCCCCATAAAACAGTAGTGTCCCTTCATTTCCTGCAGGTCTCCTCTCTGGAAGGGAGTAGGTTAAATGAATCAGCTGACCAGACTTTTCTCACTGGGGGTTCTGGCTAGAAATTCCTTTCACTTGCTTCAGTTTGTGTCCTGGAACAAAGGGCAGTTAAGAAGAGATTAACTTTTGAGTTAGCTTTTCCCTCCTGGCTCAGAAAGTTCCACTTCACATTCAGGGGCATGGGTTTCTCTTGGAGTGATGCTTCTTTCCTGGTTCTTTGTGGTCTTCCTTGCACCCATTGTGGGAAGCAGAGGGTCTCTCTGGGATGATTGCACCCCTAATTCTTGGCTTCATCTGTTTCTGTCCAGTATAAAGCCTAAATTGGTCCCCTGCACATTCTAAACAATGGTATTACTTTGTCAAGCAACCTTCTGCTCTGGAAAATAGATTATATAAACTCACTCCAGTTCCTTTAAAACATGGCAACAAGGAGTGGTAGAAAAATGTGCTATAGGGGTTGGAAGGATGGTTCAGGGGTTAGAGCACTGGCTGCTCTTGCAGAGGACCCAGGTTCAAATCCCAGCACCCACATGGCTAACAACCATCTATAACTTCAGGGGATTCAAGGTCCACTTCTGTCCTCCGTAGGCACTGCACAACATAGGTGCACTTACATATATGCAGGCATAACATTCATACACATAAAATATAAATAATTTTTTTTGAGACGGGGTCTCTCTGTAGCCCCAGCTGTCCTGGGACTCACTATATAGACCAGGCTGGCCTTGAACTCACAGAGATCCGCCTGCCTCTGCCTCCCGAGTGCTAGAATTAAAGGCGTGCGTCACCATGCCTGGCTATAAATAATTTTTTTTTTTAAAGAAAAAGAAATGCTATAAAAAACATTGATTCAAGAGTTAGGGTTTCTGCATTCTCATCTTGCCTTTGTCATTAACCAGCATGATCTTGACACGGTTGCTTCTCCGATAAGCATTTGGGTCCACTCTGTAAGATTAGAGATGCTGGCTGCTGCTGACACTCAGAATAGTCTCTTGTCAATTTGAACAGCATCTTGTCACTTCCTATGACACCTGATCACCTTGAATATACACAGATGAAGTTCTGACCTGGGAACTAGGGTGACTTCTAATACTGAGAAGAATCCAAGGCACCTGGGCTCAGCAGCCAGTTAGCCTAGGCTGGATCTTGCTTGGTCTATGCTTTTTTGCAGACAGGATCTATAGATGGTGGGAATCCAAAGGAAATTAGAGCTAGACTTGATTGGAAGTTTGGCAGACTAGGCTCTAAGCTGTTCTATTTCTATTCCCCAAAGGGTACAAGGTGTTCCCACTACCTCATGCTAAATAGAAGTCTGACTTCTATTAATGGTGATAGAGGTAGGAGAGGTAGGAGACACCCTCACCCCACTATAATTGGGGCTGGCAGCAGGAATAAAAGCAAAAAAACTCTGTGGTTTAACCCTGGTTTTCTTGGTCCACTTTCCCCACTTCCCTGCAACATGGAGGGAGTGAGGAGAGGTGCTAAAGCAGCAACTCTGAGAACTCTCCTGAGTTTGCCAGGCTTTCTACTGATTGGCCCTTATTCTTTACCTCATTTGCATGCATGCACTTAGCCAATCAGAGCCTACCTAGGTCTATATAAACCTTGGGGCATCAGTCTTATCAGTCTGGCCTTCAGATCAGCACCCCAGTTCTTCAGCAAGAGATTCATTCCTGCTCACCAGATCTGCTCATCAGAGGAAGATTCACCAGACCTGCCTCCAGCAGGGAACTCATTCCTGCCTCAAAGGCAAGCCCACTCATTGAGAGGCAGACCCACCAGACCCACTGTTTCTGCCTCCAAGATCATCTGCTTCTACTTGACTCTCTTTGGTGACCTGTTCTTTACAGACTCCTTCTTCAGAGCCCACCCTTGGTTGGCACCCCATTTACATGGAGAACTCACAGCTGTAACACCTTCTGACAACCACTCCCTGAAGCTTGCCAACATTTCCCCAGAGGGTTTAGAGCAGCAGAACTTGCTGGTAACCCGTCTCAGTTGACAGGGAGTCAGAATTTCTATCTTTCTGCTCAAACTGTCATTCCCACACAGTGAGTAAAAGCCCTCCATGGGCCAGCAAGATGGCTCAGCAAGTAAAGGCATCTGCTGACAAGCTTGATGACTTGAGTTCAATCCTTGGGACCGATATGGTGGAATGAGAGCTCCAACTCCTACACTTTATCCTCTGACCTCCACACACATGCTGTGGCACCCATGCACCCACATATGCAATAAATAAATAAAATAAAAAGTAAAAATCACATTTTTATCCACCCTTCACTGTCTGCTACTTCCTTTTTCAAAAAATATTTATTTTTTAATTTTGTGTGTATGAGTATATTGCCTGCATGTGTGTAAGTGCACTCATGTTGTGCAATGCCCGCAGAGGTCAGAAAATAGCATCAGATTCCTCTGGAACTAGAGTTAAGGATGGTTGTTAGCCATCATGTTGGTGCTGGGAATCAAACCTGGGTCCTCTGCAAGAGCAGCCAGTGCTTTTGAAGGAGGACAAGACAGCCTGACATGAGAATCAGCTGTCTCAGACCACCATATCCTTTATTCTGTTCTCCACTTTGAGGTCTCTGCAAACAGAAATGTGCCACTCCCCACAGTCTATGGGAGAGTTCCACATGAGGCTCATCCCTTCCTATCCTCACCTCACAGGCAGGTCTGACTGGGCTTGGAACCAGTGACACTCATGTTCAGCAACGCTGTCACCCAGCAGTCATGTGTCAATAGCTTCAGCTTTCTATACAAATGTAAAATATTTCCAAGTTTTCAAAGTAGCTGGGCTTTTTTTTTTTCCTACAAATGTGATCATTTGAAACTGACATTTCCCCCATTCTTTTAAAGCAATGAAGATGATGTAAGTCTTGTAAATCGAACCTTTCTGTGAGAAACACCATTCAGGGCATAGGAACTTAGTGAAGAAATTCAGGAAAGAATTCAGGAAAGCACCTTGTCCCAGCAGGGAAGTGCAGGCTCCTGGTGGGTAGGGTGTCTTTTCTGGACCACGGCTGTGCCCAGTAAATAGTTGCCTTTCCTGGGGTCAGCCTGGGAAGGGGTGGCAGGGTAGGAAAGTATCCTTAAGATGAACACTTGTCATGTGATTTTCAACATGATGCTATAGTCTTCAGAGGGCCCAATGTTATGGTGAGTGGGCTGTGTGGAGTCTAATCTCCATCCTCTCCTTCCTGCAGCCAAACAATTAGCTTCACCAGGCTCCCTCAGTGGAGAGAATGAAGAGGGAGCTGGGTCATCTCCTTCATTCATAGGCTTTGGCTCTGTTAGGAATGTGCCCATAGGTAACAGACTGCTACAACTTACTTGTCTAGATTTGATCTGATTGCTTTCAGACCTCCAAAGGTCTCGCTAACCCAGGAGGCCCAGGAATAAATAGCTCTGCTTTTGTTCTGTCCAAGTTAGTTGCACTTGCTGTTGGTTTATACAAATATTAAATTAACGTTTGCCATGCAAGCAAAATCTATATTCATTAATTTGGGTCATGTTTAAAACAGTGATTTCTATCTATGGCTGTACATTGGTATAATCGCAGAAGCTTTATAAAAATTCCCATGCTGGAGGCCTACCCCTAGAAAATCTATTTTAATTGATTTGGAGTGGGGCCTGGGCATTGATTTTTTTTTTTTTAAAGCTCCCTGCTGATTCTAATTGCAGCTAGGATTGAGAAGCATTGTTCTGAATGATGCCTGAGAAGTGTGTTAATTTAGTTGAGGGGAAGACAGTCGAATGAGATCTCAGTTGAAACTGGTGGGCTTGTTTTGTCAGTGTTCAGCCTCTGTCTGGAGAGGAACAAAGCCAAGATCACAGTACAGTTACATAAGGGGTGGAGGACAAGCATCTTCCAAAATAGGTTCATTACTGTATGTGTATTTCAGTTAGAGTAATTGGGAGAAGTAGTGTGGAAATACTGGACAGGAGATAACTACATGCTTTGTGAGTATAGAGCCCAATAACAGTCAGCAATAATCAGTCTATGAGCAGAAAGAATGAGATACAATAAAAAAGAATCCCCAGACTTAACATAATCTACAGTGAAAATGCCTTTGTGTTTCTGGAACACCAACTCCTAATAATCCCTGTAACACAGATTTATGGTGCCTTGCATTTCAAGACATCACCCCAGTGACTTATGATGACTACAGGTTCAAATTGCCTTCTCTTGGCCGGAAGATGAACTTCTGGTTCGGTGTGTCTGAAGGCAGAGTAGGAAAGACAATTTAGGCAGCAGGGGACACTGAACAAAGGACAATCACTGAGCAGGCAAACCTGAGCTTGTTAATAGTTAGCCCAGGCTGGGACTGCTCAGCCTCAGCAGAATTTCCGAGAGCTGCAAATGCAAATGGCTAGAACCTTTGTTTTCCCTGTGAGACCTGCCCATTAGCTCTCCGGCTGCATCAGACCTTAAGTGTGTGTGTGTGTGTGTGTGTGTGTGTGTGTGTGTGTGTGTGTCCAATACTATGACGGGGACAATACTTTTCAAAAGTTAGAGGACAGCTAAGGGAGATTCTTCCCCTTTATAGGACATCATAAGCATATGGTGCCTCAGGGGGATGAGAAGGCTTTTAAGCAACAGAAGCCAAGAAAGGAATTAGCTCAGAAGAGAAGGCTGGACAGGAGAAATGCTGCCAGTTAAAGGGACTGATGCTTGGGAAGGTCTAATGGTGGTTTTAAAGAGTGGTCATCTTTTGAATATATCAGGGTAAAGAGTTAGGCTCTGCCCTGAGGAATGAGATGCATGAAGTCATAGAGTGAGATCCCACAGTCTTCAGTACCCGCTGGATATTTCCCTGAGGCCAATTCCCAACAGAACATCTGCCAGTTCCTAGGAAGCCTGTCCTTGGTGTAGGAGCACTGGCAGCCATGCACAGAGTATCACCTGATCTCACGTTTTGAAGAAACTGATATTTAAGGCTTGAACAGTGCCCCTTTTACAAGTATATGTCAACCTGGAGAAAGAAAGGCCTACCTGGGCCAGGAGCTTGACATGTTCTAAAGGACTTTCTTTACAAAGACACCCAGAATACTCACTTCCACGCCCACCAAGCTCTCTCCTGGTGAAAAGGGAATCCCCAGGCCCATTGTGGTTCCTGTGTGACAAAAGTCCAGGCCCAGATGCTCAATGGCTGGCTCTTACTCTCCAAAGTCCTTGACTTCAGCAAGCTGAGAATGACTAAGACAGATCCTTTTTGGCTGTAAGCCAGGTGTATCTAATATTAAGGCAGGGTAAGGCAAGTTCAAAAATGAGGTAGAGAAAGGGGCAACACGAACATCATCAGGCAGCAGAGGCTGACCCTTACCAGACTGAATCCTGGGGTCGGGGTGAGAGTATCGTTTTTTCTCATGGTCCTTGCCTCATAGTCATTAAGTATTAACACCTAGCCACACACTGGAGACAAATTTCAATTCTTTTACCAAATTAGCAAAATATCGACATTGCAAAGGTGGCTCTCTACCTGTCGATTCATCTCCGACATGGCCCTAACAGAGCATGCTACTCTCCCTGTACTTGATGAACTGTGCTTTCCACAAGTGCTGCTTCTCTTCCGTCTTGGACTGAGGCTATAGGAGAGAGGGGTTCCCCAAGCAGCAGACCACACTCATCCCTCTTGTTCTACAGTGGAAGGCTCTTAGAGAATGTCTGTCGAATGACATTCATGTCTGTGTACTCCATCTTTAACAAGCATGGAAACCCAAGAGATGGAGATGGAGTTATCAGGAAAGAGGTATCAGGTAACTATGAGGTAGGAGGGTAAGATTGAAACCTATTAAAACATTCATAGCAGGTCCCATTCTCCCTGTGTCACTCACTTCCCACCTCGTCCCACTGGCGGAAGAGCCAGAGGATCAGTGTCAAGAGTCAGGAGAGTGGGCTTTTGTCCTAACTGACCGTGTGGCCTTCCGCCAGTCCCTCTCCTTTTCTGTACCCAGTTTCTCCTCTGTAGAATGGAGAAAAAGAATTTCTCCAGCCCCATACAACTCTGGAACTTCATAATTTTATGCATGTCATGCTATAATCATGAATCGAAGAAGGGGGCAGTGCACATGGTTTGTGGCGCAGAGGACATGGCACAGAATGTGGTCCATAATTTGCCCACCAGCCTTTGGCCTTGGAGGACTTATGCTAGTTTCAGCTTAAAAACATTCAGCATCGCAAATGCCAGACCGCAGCTGCACAAAATAGGAAAATCTTGTTAGAAAACAGCCACAGCCCCTGGAGCTGTGGAAAACATTGTATTGGACAAAAAGGACTTTTCCAGTGGAAACAAAAATCAGCAATATTGTGTCTGCTAATGCTGTCTGCCCAGGTGGTTCTGGTTGAATCCTGCATACTCAGGTCCTTGGCTCTGGGCAGTTCTTTTCCACTAGATGTTGGTCTTAATGATAAATGCAGGTTGTCCAACTCTTCTGGCCCCAGCAGTCCCAGAAATCATTTCCAAGTTCATCTTTGAACGGTCTGGCTTTTAAATGCGTCTTCTGGAGGTTAAAAAAAAAAATCATGAAATGCTTTCACTGTGGGAAAGTCTGGAAGATTCCTGTTTAATAGCCTGTCTGTGGAGTGACATACCATCCCAGGTAGGGAAGTGCTCTTTGCAAAGTTGACCAGAGAGAGGTGCATTGGGAGTGGGGGGTGGGGATCCTGGTGTCCCAAAGGCTGCTAGTTAGAATAAATTCTCTGCCACCATCTCATGGCAAGTGTTTCCACCCAGCCAGCCAACCAGCCAACCTTACCAACCTGTAAACACCTCCTAGAAGCCCAGGACTATGGACAAACTGCTACTTAAAAACAAACAGCCTGGCGTGGTGGCACATACCTTTAATCCCAGCACCCGGGAGGCAGAGGCAGGCAGATATCTGTGAGTTCAAGGCCAGCCTGGTCTACATAGTGAGTTCCAGGACAGCTGGGGCTACAGGGAGACCCTGTCTCAAAAAGACCAAAAAAAAAAAAAAACCCAAAAAACACTAAAAAACAAAAAAAACCAACCAAACAAACAAAACACCCCCACTAAATAGTGATTTTTCAAAGAACAACAATAAACACCTTTTAGGGCAGAGCAGAGCTGGCCAGCCCCTTAGAGTTACTTGATTTCTGAAAGTAAACCTTAGTACCACATTTACTCCTTGTGAACCATTCAGAGTTGTTTAGAAAGAGCTATATATTTTCTAGTGAGGTCCAATGAGCTGTTTGGTCAGGGCCTCTGCAAGGAGCAGCACAAAGCAGAGAGGGGCCTCTGCCAGCCCAGATGCTCCTCGGATGCAACCCTCTGCCCGGTTCTACATCCTACTTCCTCCCCCTAAGCCTCCAGTCAGTGCTTTCTGGGCTCATTCACTACACTAGAAATAGCCACTTTCCTGCAGATAAGGCTTCATTGATTGATGATTGGTTGATGATTTTTAGAGACAGGGTCTCACTCTATAGCCCAGGCTATGTCAGCTGGGATTATAGGCTTGCAGCACTATGCCTGGCCAGAATTTTTAAGAAAATTTTTTTTACTAAAATAAAGTAGAAAGTAAACAAAACCTAGATATGACAGCACTTACAGACTACAGATTTTTTAAAATAAAATGCAAAACACATTTGTGGGAGAAAACTTGAAACATGGGCTTTGTTTGTTGGCTTGGTTTTTAAAAAAATATTGTTTTTATTTTTTATGTGTATGAGTATATTGCCTGCATGTGTGTAAGTGCACCCATGTCATGAAATGCCTGCAGAGGTCAGAAGAGGGAGTTGGATCCCCTGGAACTGGAGTTACAGAGGGTTGTTAGCCGCCCTGGGGGTGCTAGGAATGAAACCCAGGTCCTCTGCAAGAGCAGTCAGTGCTCTTAACTGCTGAGCCATCTCTCCAGTCCCCTGCTTGTTTCTTCACTAGAGCCTTGTTACAGAGTTTGGGAACACCGGGAAAGACTACCCAGACTCAAAAAGTTCTGCATCAGCCAAATTAAGCTTTACAATTTTATTAGAATTTTAAAAAATTTATTATCTTTATTTTATGTGTATGAGTGTATTGCCTGCATGTATGTGAGTGCACCCGTGTCGTGCAGTGCCCCGGAGGTCAGAAGAGGGCTTCGGATTCCCCTGGAACTGGAGTTAAGGACAGTTGTAGCCACTATGTGGGTGCTGGGAATCGAACCCCGGTCCTCTGCAAGAGCTGTCAGTGCTCTTAACCCCTGAGCCATCTCTCCTCAGGACAGGCCAGCTGGTAATCTTGGCAGCTACCTCAAGGAGGTAAATGGTAGGAAGAAAGAAAGCCATAGAACCTGCCTGGGAGGTCAGTCAGGTGACTTCCTCCTAGCTTCATGGCTCTAGTTCTGCACCCATAGGCAGGATTACAGGCAAGAAAAAGTTGCTATCACATTAACACACTGGGTATTCTGCCCATCTATTTAGCATAACCCGCCTTCCTAGGGGTGGTCCTATGACCAAATGACTGACCAGTTAAACTGTCATAAAAGGGAGGCCCATGGGGAATTACAGCCTCATGCCTGTTAGGCAGTTCTTGACTCCTGAACTCCATCCCCCGACCTCGAAACCTGCATTTTCAGACTCCGTAAGCTCATCGCAGACAGCTGTGTTGTCTGATGCGGCAGCCACTGGCCGTGCGTTGCTCTTGAGCATTTGAGATGCGGTTAATCTGACTTGAGGGACTAGAAGCATAAACTCCACACTGAATTTTCATGATCTAGTGCAAAATAGCACTGTGGGGCCGGCAGGATGGCTCAATGGTGACGCCACTTGCCGCCAAGTCTGATGCCTGACGACCTGAGTTTGATCTCCAGAACTCACAAGGTAGGAGGAGAGAACCAACTCCCCAAGTTGTCCTCTTACCTCCACAGTGCTTTGTGGCACACATGTGCATGCTTACAGACATACAAACAATAACAAATATTAATACAACATATCATCAATACTTTATAAATACATATTACATGCCTAAGATTATAATATTTTATATATATTGTTTAAATAGTGTATCATTAAAGTTATTTTTGTTTCTTTTTCTTTTAAAAAAGATTTATTTATTTTATGTATATGTATGTGTGCCTGAGTGAATGTAAGGACACCACATGAGTGCAAGAGCCCACAGAAGTCAGAAGGGGGCATTGGATCCCCCCCTAGAAATGGAGTTGCAGGTGGTTGTTAGCCACTACGTGGGTGCTGGGAACTGAACCCAGCTCCTCTGCAAGAGCATTAAGCACTCCTAATCACTGAGCCATCCCTCCAGCCCCTGCTTTCCCCTTTTTAAAGATAGCTACTAAAAAGATGTAATTCCAAGTACGCATATCACATTCCTACTGAACATCCCTAACCTAGAGAAACCATGTTGATATTGTGGTGTATTTCCCTTGTTTTGTGTGTATATGTATTGGAGAAGTGCAGCTCTAGGATAAAAGCCTGTGTGACTTTTCAGGCCTGACTATAGCCAATGTCAAAGGTTACGAGGCAAACCTTGTCGAACACTGCCTTCCATCCAGCCTTGGGACCAAAGCAGGGCAAATCGTCTCTGGAGGGAGTGAACTGTGGAGAACTCAGGCCCCACAGCCCGTGCTCCTCACCTACTTGCATCTCTAACCCAGAGTTAGGGTTCCTGGGTCTCTCTGCCTGAGGCTTTGGGCAGAAGCCTTCTCCAGGGGCCTCTGCTGAGGCCTCCTTCTCAGGAGGAGGAACAGGAAGCCTAAAGGCACTTTTTCCACACTGACTCAGAATCCAGGACTTTCTTACCCCCCACCCAAGTCCTGCCAGACCCTTTGGTTGGGGAGTTCCTTCACAGTGAGATGCCCCCCGTGTCTGTGCTAACCCACTTGCCCCTCAGTGATGTGCCATGGCATGGGGGAAACGAGCGGAGAGTGTCTCTGGCTGGTACCCTTGCAGTAAGTGACTCGCTGTTACTGTTGCTTTCATTTGGACTCCTGGTTGCTATCGTCAGCTGCTCTGACATCTGGCAGTTCAGTGCTCTCTTCTGTTTTAGCTCAGCTGAACCCTAGACAATATTTTTAAAAGCAAAATGAGAATCATACTGAAATACAATTTTATACAGGCTGCCACAATTTATATTTTGATTTAGGATGATTCTACTTTATGATAGTGCAAAAAGAACACCCACACAACTGCTCTTTTATTCTCAGAAGAGTATTCAGTTAGTTATGGGCATTTGCTATAATTTGGATTGCCCCCCCCACCACGTCCATGTGGCTTGGCCTCATTCCCTGGTGTTATTGGGAGGTGATGATCAAGGGGTGGGGCCTAATGGTGGGGCTTCAAGGTCATTGGAATCAGGCTCTCAAGGGTGGTTGTGGGACCTTAGTCCCTTCCTCTTTCTCTCTTTTGCTCCCCATCCTCAAGGTGAGTGGATTTCCCCTCTGAGCACTCTTGCCATAACATGCCCTGTTACTGAGCAACATGCTAATTGATCATGGATGAGAACCTCCCAAGTTGTGACCCCCAAAATAAGCCTCTTTTACTGTAAGTTGATTATCTCAGGTATTTATCAGTGACAGAAAGCTGCTGAACACAACATTCAACATTTTCTTTCTTTTTTTTTTTCAACACTTTCTTATAAGACAGATTTTGTGTTCAGTGACTTTCTCCTCTGTAGGTTAATGGAAGTGTTCTGAGCATGTTTAAGGTGGGCTAGGTTAAGAGATGGCATTTGGTAAGTTCAAATGTATCACTTTCACCTTAGGATATTTTCAATCTAAAGTGGCTTTACTGGGATGTGACACTATTGTAAATGAAGG
>NW_008360167.1:1281301-1287362 GCF_000622305.1 Nannospalax galili
AAGGAGTTATTATCCTCTAGTGCTTATGGGCATATTCATTCTCTCTCTCTCTCTCTCTCTCTCTCTCTCTCTCTCTCTCTCTCTGTAGGTGTGTGTGTGTGTGTGTGTGTGTGTGTGTGTGTGTGTGATGTATGTGGTGTGTGCTAGGGCTCCGTCCCATGGCTTTGCACATGCCAGGCAAGGACTCTATCACTGAGCTACATCTCCAACCAAGGGCTGACATACCAAGGACAAGGCTAGAATGTTGCACATAGGAGACTCACAAAGGGAAGCTCAGGACCCCAGGGCTGGT
This sequence comes from Nannospalax galili, assembly GCF_000622305.1. Lineage (NCBI taxonomy): Eukaryota > Metazoa > Chordata > Mammalia > Rodentia > Spalacidae > Nannospalax > Nannospalax galili. The sequence continues at coordinate 1,281,594 of NW_008360167.1, forward strand.
GGTGATAGCCTCGGTAAATCTGAAGAGACCAGGGAAGACAGAGCTGTGCGGGGTTGAGATGCTCTAAAAAGAAGGAAACAATCAACTAAGGTGACGTCACAGAGACAGAGCTGGGGAAATAAACCCTGATATCCTTCCTCCTTCCCCCTGGACTGATGAGGCTCTTCCCAGAACCAGGGGACCTGGGAGTCTTACTGCTGAAGTCCTCTGTCAGAGTGGAAGTCAGCGTAGAGCCAGGGAGAGAGTCCAGAGATGGCTGCACTTTTATCCACATACTGCTGTCCTCAGTCATCTATTTTCTTTCTAATGTGGCCGGCCCTAGTCCTACAGTGACTGCGTGGGCAGTTTATAGGGAACCAGCCTCAATTCCTCAACCCTTCCTGGGTTTCTGGCCTGGAGTAGATTCAGAGGGTCCTGCTTGATGCTGTGCTGAGTATATGTACCATGCATGGTGCTACACTCTTAGTCTTCCCCGAAAATGCTTCCTTCCATACCAACCTTGGAGTGCCACCCCAGGGCTTCTGCACCTCTGGTCTCGCAGAGCTCATCCACAGTTTGGCTCATAATTCTGGTTCCTTTGAATCCTGTGCTCATTCCCACCAACCCAGCTTCTTCTTTCTCTCATCCTATACCTCAGCTTACCCTCTCCAGCACTGTTTTTGCTTGTTGACTAGTCCCAAGTGCCTGGTATCTCCTTAGGAGAAGAGAATTGAGGGTGACCCTCAAAGTCTATGCTGTTCAGTCTAAGGGAATCCCTCTGGGATGGCAAGTAGAACCTGCCCCCCACACCCACTAAATGAATTTTCAATTGCCAAGTCTATGTTTATTGGGGAGTTAAGAAAATCCCCAGGCTAAGCACTCCTGGAAGTTGAGGGCCTGGGGTGGGGACAGTAGAAGATGACACAGGAAGTGGGGGGTGACTTTGCTTACACTCGACATACCTGAAAGCCAAGGAATGCTGAGTTTCACCAGAGACCAGGCTTTATGGGCAGTTGAGGAGCTGTGCTTAAACTCGGCTAAGATACTTACTGACGAGGAAGAAGGAGCTTAAGGGAGAACTGTGGAAAACATCGAGAAAAGGTAGTGCCATGTGGGGATGTGGTGAGCAGAAAAGAATCATTTTATAGAACAGGAAACAGTCTGTTGCAGGGTTTATTATACCTTCTGAAGAAAAGGCAGTTTAGAATTTTGGAAGAAGGCTATTTGAATGTAAGCTGCTGATGGTATTATCCATCAAGTCTCTGGAAATGCAAGGGGGACTGTGTCTTACTGGAGCCAAGCCCAAGGGCTAGCAAGGTGAGTGGGTGGTGACAGGGTACCTTCCGGCACTGTGCCTGGCACTCAAGAGGGCACTGGCACAGGAAAGCACCTGGGTCAATGTGCTCAGCTGGTTGTGGCTGTCTGGCCAGAAGCGTCTCCAAGCCCCTTTATTCATTCTTTTGTCCAACAGACGTTTATGGGGCCCCTTGCTCTAGAGCAGCGTAGTGCGAGGCACCAAGAGAGATGAACACAAAGATGCATCAAGGTTTTAAACCAACAAGGCCTTAATAGTCCAGTGCACGGGCAAACCAATGAGTACATCTCTTAGTCTGCAATGTGAAAATGTTCCATGAGGGGAGGAGCTGATCCTAAGCATGTGAGGATGGAGAGAAGGGAGATGTCTCTCGATAGAGGGCCAAGGACATGAGCATGGCTGAGAGCAAGGCCCGTGAGGGAGGACTAGAATTCTCCGTGTTAAGTTACCTTTCTTCTTACTGTCACAAAGCATTGGGAGGAAACAGCTTAAAGAGGAAGGCTCTGTTTCACTCTTGGTTTCAGAGTTCAGTCCATGATTGCATGGCTCCATGTGCTTGGACAGAACATGGCAGTGAGAGTATGTGAGGGGAGATTCTTGTAGCCAACAGGAAGCAGGGAGAGACAGGAAGGTACAGGGGACCAACCATAATCTTCAAGGGCATACAAGGACCTACTTCCTTCAACTAGGTCCTATCTCCTAAAAGTTTCTGTAATCTCCCAAAATAATGACAAGAGCTGGGGACCAAACATTCAATACATGAGCCTGTGGGGTTATTTATATTCAAGCCCTAAAATTCTCTAAGTCTAGGAACAGGAACTCAGCAAATCTATCCCCTTCCCTTTCTATCTGAGTTTCACTATTCTAGCCCAGACTGACTTCAAACTCATGATCCTCCTGCCTCTGCTTCCTGAGTGCTGGGACTATAGGCATAATAACTACATGTGTCCCCACTCCTGATTGGCATAAACTGTAAGGACTTACTAATCTGCTTGGAAATTCTCCCACAGCGATAGTTTTTCTCTTGGATTTGCTGAGGAAGCTGGACTTGACATGTTAAGGACGTCCACAAACAAGGCTAAGGCACGTCGCCTTTCCTTTGTGCTTTTGCCTCAGTTTTGCCTCCTGCACTTTGGAAATGTGCTTCTCTGGAATAGGACTCAGCATTCCTCCCATTCCCAACCCCTTCACTGCTCAGATTTCCAGCAAAATGCTTTCTCTTATAGCAGAACTGTCAGGGGACCAGGTTCACTTCTAAGTTCAGGGGAATCTGGACACAGGACAGTAACCTCTAAAAATAACTCACCCTTTTCTAGCTCATCCCCACTAAACTGGGCCTCTGGTCTTCCCATCGCCAACCACTACTGGGCCCTTTGAGAGCCTGTTATTTGGAACACTCTCCTGGCCACAGGCTTAAGACAACAAGTACTCTCCAGCAGAAAGAGTATGAAATTATAGCATGCATCAGATCCTGTGTCGATGAGAGGAACTGGGAAGGGTACCCCACTTACAAGCAGCCCAAACTTCATGAGTCTGGAGGGATGGCTTAGCAGTTAGAAGCATTTAGGTCCAAAGGACCCAAGTTAGGTTCCCAGCACTTACATCAGGTGACTCACAACTGCCTATAATTCTAGCTCTAGGGGGATGACATCAATGGCGCCCATTGGTGCCTGCACTCATGTGTACATACCCACACATAGACACACAAACATATAGTTAAAAATAATTAAAATCACCAGGCATGGTGGCACACGGCTTGGGAGGCACTTGGGAGGCAGAAGCAGGTGGATCTCTGTGAGTTTGAAGCCAACATGGTCTACATAGTGAATTCCAGGCCAGTTGGGGCTACAGGGAGACTCTGTCTCAAACAATAATAATAATAATAATAACAATAATAATATTTATTTTAAAAAAGGTGTGAGGCTGGAGAGATGGCTCAGTGGTTAAGGGCACTGGTTGCTCTTGCAGAAGACCCAGGTTCAGTTCCCAGCACCCACATGATGGCTAACAACCATCCTAACTCCAGTTCCAGTGGGTCTGACACCCTCTACTGGACTTCTCAGGCACTGCACGACACGGGTGCACTTATGTACATACAAGCAACACACTCGTACATAAAAATTTTAAAATAATAAAATATTTTTTTTTAGAATTACCATTTTTTTTTAATTTTGTCCAGTGGTCATCCAAGAGCACTAGTTACTGTGGATGGAACCAACGCAGACTGGAAGCAGCCTGTGTTCCACCTGCTCTGCTAGGTCTGGGCTTACACTACCTGGGAAGATGAGTGTCTGGGGGGCACAGAGTGCAAAAAAGGAACAGGAGGCAGAAAGCAGGGAAAGATGTAACACAGAGATGAGAATGAGTCAGAAGACTGGGAAATGGAAAGAGATACTGAATCAGAGGGTAAGAGAGAATAAAAATACAAGTGATTACTCAACAAAGAGTAATTTAGCTGCCACGGCGGTGCACATCTTTAAGCCCAGCACTCGTTAGGCAGAGGCAGGTGGATCTCTGTAGTTCTAGGCTAGCCAGGGTTACATAGTGAGATATGAGAGAGAGAGAGAGAGGAGAGAGAGAGAGATAGATAGATAGATAGATAGATAGATAGATAGATAGATAGATGATAGATAAATGCTTAAAGGGAGGGGAAGACTTTGGGGTGAATATGATCAAATTACATTATATAAAATTCTCAAAGAATTAATAAAAAAAAATCACGTTTTTAAAAAAGAATGCTTAAGGGTCTGGAGGGATGGCTTAGCAGTTAGAAGCATTTAGGTCCAAAGGACACAAGTTAGGTTCCCAGCACTTACATCAGGTGGCTCACAACTGCCTGTAATTCTAGCTCCAGGGAGATGACATCAATGGCCCCCATTGGTGCCTGCACTCATGTGTACATACCCACACATAGACATACAAACATATAGTTAAAAATAATTAAAATCACCAGGCATGGTGGCACATGGCTTGGGAGCCACTTGGGAGGCAGACAAGTTAGGTTCCCAGCACTTACATCAGGTGGCTCACAACTGCCTGTAATTCTAGCTCCAGGGAGATGACATCAATGGCCCCCATTGGTGCCTGCACTCATGTGTACATACCCACACATAGACATACAAACATATAGTTAAAAATAATTAAAATCACCAGGCATGGTGGCACATGGCTTGGGAGCCACTTGGGAGGCAGAAGCAGGTGGATCTCTGTGGGTTTGAAGACAACATGGTCTACATAGTGAATTCTAGGCCAGTTGGGCCTACAGGGAGACCCTGTCTCAAATAATAATAATAATAATAATAATAATAATAATATTTATTTAAAAAAAGGTGTGAGGCTGGAGAGATGGCTCAGTGGTTAAGGGCACTGGTTGCTCTTGCAGATTAAAAAACAGGTGGCGAGAGATAGAAGACACCTCTGCCCCCCCATACACACCTGCACCACATGTGCAAACACCACAAGAACATGTACCTATACCATACACACATACACATGCACACATACACTCACATGCACACACACAAGTCAACGCAGGGATGGGGATGTATCATGCCCAAGGATCTGGGTTGAATTCCCAGCAGAAAAACAACAAAAAGCCAAATCAATAGTAAGAACACAAAATAACCTGGTTGGCCCATTATGGGCTTGCCTAAGCACCCATGAGCAGATGTCTGTATTGTGTTCTTTACATCCCTAGATTCTTCCTGGCATGTACAAGATGCTCAGTGCTTACTTGCCAGTTGAACAGTAAATATGTGACTACTTAGACTGGCTGTCTCAATTGCCTGAGGTTTTGAGTCTTCTGCCCACAGTTCAGGGGCTATAAAGATCTGGTGCTGCACATTTGAACACCTGGGTTTTAATATGTAAGCGCCTGTATAGGATATTGTGCACTTCTAGGCAGGGGCAGCAAAATCTTGGGGGCTTATTAATAATTATGCTGGATAGAGTTAGTTGTCAGTTTGACACACCTATGCTGAGGGAGCCTCAATTGGGGAATTGCCTCCATTGGACTGGCTGGTGGCCATGTCTATGAGGCATTTTCTTGATTGTTGAGTGATGTGGGAGGGCCCAGCCCACTGTAGGTGGTGCCACCTCTGGGCAGGTGGTCCTGAATTCTATAAGAAAGCAAGTTGAGCTGGGCATTTAATCCCAGCATTCAGGAGGCAGAGGCAGGCAGATCTCTGTCAGTTCAAGACCAGCCTGGTCTACATAGCAAGCTCCAAGTCAACTGGGGCTACAGGGAGACCCTGTATCAGAAAGACCAGAGAGAGAGAGAGAGAGAGAGAGAGAGAGAGAAAAAGCGGGTTGAGCATGGGCCAGGGGAGTAAGCCAGTAAGCAGTGTTCCTCTATAGCTTGTGCTTTAGGTTCCTGCCCTGAGTTCCTATCTTGGGCTCCCTCAGTGATGAACTGTGACCTGGGAGATGTAAGATAAAATAAACCCTTTCCTCCCCAAGTTGGTATTGGTCAGAGG
>NW_008360167.1:1287807-1293992 GCF_000622305.1 Nannospalax galili
GACTGTGTGTGTGTGTGTGTGTGTGTGTGTGTGTGTGTGTCTGTGTTTAGCCAAGACAGAAGAGATAATGACTCCATAATGGAAAACTTCAAGTTGTAAATATTTATCTTGAGGTTTCCCTCATCAGTGTCCTATTACCATCAGCCAGGCTTTCTGAGTCTGCTGTGAGTTTGAAGCGTTCCCTCCAGTTCTCAACATGTTGCTGTCCACTTTTCCAGCTCAGGGGTTGGCCATGTAGATGTCAGGCCCTTGCGAAAGAACATGACAGTGTTTAATTCTGAGTCTGTCTTACAGCAAGGAAGATGCTTCCCACCATGATCTTTCCACTCAGGGGATGATGTGTTGGGTGAACTAGGCTCACTGCAGACCACCATGAAGGGCTTGGAGTGGTCTCCTTCAGTTTAGAAGATTCCAGAGAGGAAGATGACTGCCCAGTCATATAAGGAAGTTGCTTGCTTGGAGCAGGAAGAGATTGTTCTGTGCAACTCCAGTGGGCTTGCGTTTAGGTGTGAGTGCCAGGCAAACGCCCCGTTTCACAAGGATGCCTTTCGTCCCTCTTAGCTGGGATGCCCAAGCCAGGACTGTAGGAAATAGGATATTCCTGGGATGTGGCTCTCAGAGCGGTTGTAGGGACCGTGAGTACCAGGCAAACGCCCCGTTTCACAAGGATGCCTTTCCTCCCTCCTAGCTGGGATGCCCAAGCCAGGACTGTAGGAAATAGGATATTCCTGGGATGTGGCTCTCAGAGCGGTTGTAGGGACAGGCTGCTCACAGTCCTGCTGCCTGAGATGGGAGGCTCAGGGGACAAGAAAGAGTGTGGTGACCAGAAACTTTCACTATTTGAAGACGAACAACAGATTGTAAACTTTCTTTCCATGGTTACTGCAGTATGGGTGGGAGATAAAGACTTTCAAAGAACAGAGCTCTAGACACAACTGACATTAGGCTGTGTATGGAGTGTTTGACCACACATGCTAAATTTGTTGGAAATTACCACTTGGCTCTGATATCTGTTTATACAGACTAGGTTAAAAGATAGGTTTCTGTTTTCTGACATTTTAATAGCCTGAAATAAAAGTCCAACAATGAGAGACAGCAAATGCTTTCTTTTGTCTAGGGGAAGTGGAAAATGGGGACTAAAAATGTATCATACAGACTAGGTTAAAAGACTAGTTTTCTGTTTTCTGACATTTTAATAGCCTGAAATAAAAATCCAACAATGAGAGACAGCAAATGCTTTCTTTTGTCTAGGGGAAGTGGAAAATGGGGACTAAAAATGTATCTTGTACCGTCATCAGTTAAATAGAGTTAGTGGAATTGCCAGGCCAGAGAGTATCCCATTACACAGAAAGAAAATGGCTGGATTTCCAATTTGCTACTAACAAACATCAGGATCAACTTCATGATTTGGGTCGATGCTCTCTTTATCTTTCCTTTTTTTTCCCTTCTCATTGTTTATTGAAAACGAAAGCTCTTTGTATACAATCTCTCTAAACTTTTAGAGCAATCTAATTGCTCAGAAGTCACATGGTTCCTGTGAGGACACACTAAAGGCACTTCAAACCCATAATCCTGGGCTGTAAATAGGATCTGGGGGACTGATCAAAGGTGAGCTGCCCATTTATGACCTCTCCTTCAAGGCCCCTTCCTTCCCCCTGACAGTTTTATAGAAACCTTTCTTTTCTCTCCATCCAGATCAAAGTCTTGGATGCAAGGGTCTCCCCACATCCCACTTGGCATGGAAGGAAGAGATCACCCTGGAACTAAAAACCTCGGTAAAGTGGGTTTCCCACCTCCTGGGGGTGAGGCATGGGGCAGCAGATGGAGACCCAGAGTCTTTCTGATCCATAGAAGCAGACCAAGACAAGGACAGGGGTTAAATCAGGGTGAGCTTTTCTCTGCTCTTACAATCCCTCTTTCTCCCTCTCCCTCCCTCTCTTCCTTACTCTCTCCCTCTCTCTCTCACTTCTAATTTTCAAACAGAAATTCTTTTATCTTTGGTGCAGTTTTAGTTGTTATCTACAAGCTGCTACAAACATGTTTGTGTATCAATAAACTTCCTCTTCCCTCCCAGCCATATGAAGGAGTTTTCTCTGTTTAAGGCATTGCAAGCTTTCCCTAAACCCCAAGAATGAGGCTTCGGTGATCTGAGCTGTAGGTGGACAGGACCCACAGCCTGTCCACTGGTCAACTTCCTTTTACTATCATCCCTTCCTTTGCACAGCAGGCCCTGGTGTCAAGTAGGTTTCCTAGAAGGGCTGGAGCTGCCCCAATCCCAGGGTACTCTGTGCCCACTCCTGAAGGGACACACTTAGAGATTAATCAGACCAGGAGTGGCCATTAAGACCCTATGGCTCAGGAAATCTGGAACCTAGTTCCACACTCAGCCAATTCAGTACTGTAAGCTCTCATGATAGTGGTGTTGACAGAAGCAGAGTACAAGAGTTCGCTGACTCATGGAATCTTCTTGTCTGAACTTGAGAGATCAGCTAAGACCTGCCCCACCATGGTCCAGAAGGACCCTACAGAAAAGCAGGAAAAGCCTTGCTCACCCAGAGTCACCTGCCCATGCAGGAAGCCCTGTGCTGACAGCATCTTGTATCTCAGCTATTCACAGAGGATAAAGTAAGAGAGATGCTTGAGTTTGGGGCTAGGCCGAGACTCTGTTTTTTAAAAAAAAAAAAAGAAAGAAAGAAAAAGAAAAGAAAGGAAGAAAAAATGCTTCGCTACTCCACTGTGCAGTAGGCTACCCCACAATGGACATTAAACTCCTGGATGCTTTGGTCCCTTGGGACTGCTAGCTTAACATGGCCTAGATAGGGTTTAATGTCAATGGGTTTAGAACTACATACTTCCCCAACTACACTGGGCATTCTGACCCTGTATGTCTCTCTACTCCCAAATAAAAGCTTCTGCTTCTCCCAAATCCAGCCTTGACCTATTCTCATTCTCTCTCTCTCTCTCTCTCTCTCCTCTCTACTGCCCTGTGCCCTGCCTGGAGTGCATCCCACCCTCCTCTTCCTGCTCAGGTTTTCAAGCCCATTTCCAGCCCTACCTCTCTTCTTCTTATAGGACTTATCACCCACTCGGCATTCTTGCTATTTGAAGTATGGCTGGGGACTAACAACATGTCCCCACCCCAGGACCACTTACTCAGATTTGCATTCTAAGAAGATAAGCTGATGGTGTGTGTGTACAATGCTATGTGAATACAATGCTATGTTTGTTTCTTAAAGTGTGGTCCATGAACCAGCAACATTAGCATTGCCTGGACATTTGATAGACAGATACATTCTCAGACACCATCCCCAGATCCAGAGACTCTGAAAGTAGCACTCAACAGTCCTGACTTGGATAAGCCCTCTACATGATTCTAAGACAAATTCAAGTTTGAGAACCACACACAAATCTTATCTTCTCCCAGGACCAGCTTTGTGGACATGTGACCATGGATAAAGAAGCCTATGTGCAGAGATAAGCTGGTGGCCCAAAGTAAAGAGGGAAATACTCTTTGATGCTGTCTTGAGATTCTTGATTTTACCATATCTGACAAGGCCTGAGAGCCTGTTGAGAGAGGTCAGACAGACACACAGGTAAGGGAGCTACCAAAAAGAAAGGAAAGAAAGAAAGAAAGAAAGAAAGAAAGAAAGAAAGAAAGAAAGAAAGAAAGAAAGAAAGAAAGAAAGAAAGAAAGAAAGAAAGAAAGAAAGAAAGAAAGAAAGAAAGTGATAACATCCCTTGGCCATTTGTGTTTCTTAAAATATGGTCGCCACCTTCTATATGTACAAAGCAAGTTCTGATGCTGAGTGTTCCTTCGCGCAGTTAGTTACCAACCTGTCACTAGAGTTTTAGGCAGAAGCCCCAGCTCCAACAGCCCTAACAGGCTTAACCATCAGTCCCAAAACACCAGTCAAAGAGCTGAGCAATAGAGAAAAGCAGAGCAAGAAAACTGAATCGGTGCATATTGGGGGAAGGAGCAAAAAGGGGTCCAGTGACTCCAAGACTGTCTTTTGGGTGCTGACATTAACTTTAGGCTTAAATGGGTATGTCTAATTAAACTGTCCTGGCAGAGTGTGGGCTGCCCATCATGGAGGAAAGGGGTCCTTCTTGTTTGAAGGGTCAAGCTGATTCTCGGGGGATGATTACTGTGCCTCCAGAGTGCAGCCTCAGCATCATGGATAACTGCTTTCATCTAGGGAGTGGTCTGTTCTGCTTGGCTCTGCTGTTCCTGGAATCCATGGTGACTGCAGCTTTCAGACAATGACTAGGGAGGGACCTTTAGGTACCATTTGGGGGTCTGGCACAGGACACTAAAAAGGCTTACAGTAAGATGCCTCAATTACTCTTACCTTTGCACCTAATTTAGCTTGGAATGGGATGAGATAGGTCAGGGTTCATTGGTTCCTAGATAGACACTCCTTGTGTGATTAACATGCCTATGTGCAGAGATAAGCAGGTGACCCAAAGTAAAGGGGACGCAGAGTGAAGGCAGAGGTGCCAGGCTTGAGATGGGTTTTCCCTGTAGCCCCAGCTGGCCTGGAACTCCCTATGTAGATCAGGCTGGCCTTGATCTCTTAGAGATCGGCCTACCTCTGCCTCCTGAGTGCTGGGATTAAAGGCAAGCGCCACCATGCCTGGCATCACATTCTTTCCTACTTGTGTCCGATTCATTGTATAAGCCTGGAAATCGTGACACAGAAGGACAGGGACAGCAGTCCCTTTCTGTCTTCTTTTGCTTGATGAGTCAGAGGTCAAAGCGTGTTGGCAGAATGGGTTGAAAAGGTAAATGAAAACAATTGAGTGCATTTCATGCAGTTTCCATTGTTCTCATGAGAACAAAATAAACACACATCTGAGCTGTCATTTAGTGATCCCACATACAAAGTAAACGTTCATGTATTTGCTTTTAAAACTGGCATTTCACAACAGAAAAAAGGTAAAATTCATGTTAGCAATTCATTTCTTTCTTTTTGCTTTACTTAGAACAACAAATGGCACATTAAAAAAAAAACCATGAGACGTCACAGAGACCGCAAAAGACATGAAAATATTTAAATCTGAATGCCTCTGATAGCACTTTTACCCTGCTTTTAAAACAAGACTCTCTGCATTGGAATTCTGCACTGTGTCCATCAAATGATGTGGCTCCCTCTGCCCCATCTTGTCCGTCCTTTATTCACATTGGGTACTTCTGACAATGGTAGGGAGCACTATTCAGCACATTTGGAACACAGGTATAAACTGGGCCCATCATAAGCAGCCTAGACCATGTGGTCATAGAAGTGTGAGTCTAATGGTAAAGAACAGACTGAAATAGAGCTGAATTCATTTGCTTTCTGTTACTTGTAGGAAATGTTTCAGAGTTGTGTTTGCTGTGAAGTTTTCTTCCTCAGTGTGTACTGGGGACCAGGTAACTAACTCTAGTTGTTTTAACACCTTATACCATGGGCTTAGAAATGGACTGTACCTCTTCTCTCCCTTCTTTTTGTAAAGTTTTTTGTTGTTGTTGTTCTTGCTGGTTTTCGTTTGTTAATTCTTTTGAGACAGTGTCTCTCTGTAGCCCCAGCTGGCCTGAAACTCACTATGTAGACCAGGCTAGCCCAGGTCTTACAGAGATTCACTGGCCTCTGCCTCCCAAGGGCTGGGATTAAGGACATGCACCACCACACCCAGCTTAAAGTTTTTATTTATTATTACTCTGTGTGTGTGTGTGTGTGTGTGTGTGTACAGGCGCACGCATGATGTAGGGGTGGGGTGAGCACATGATGACTTGACATGTGTATAGAGGACAGCTTTGTGGAGTTGGTTCTCTCCTTTCACCTTCACATGGGTTCCCACTTTTCCTGGATTCCAGGGATCAAAGTCAGGCCAGCAGGTGTGTGCAGCAAGCACTTCTACTTGCTGAGCCGTCTCCTACCCAGCGCCCTGCTTTTTTGCAGAGTCAAAAGGGTTGTTTGAGTTACTTATTTTGACCTTCCTTCAACCTTTGAAGTGTCAACTTTTTGTGCTCTTGCTGACCTCTGACTTTCTTAACAGTTGATGGCAAGCCAGGTTTGGTGACACTTGTTCATAATCCCAACACTCTTGAGACAGAGGCAGAAATATTGAGAGTTAGCAAGATCTGCTTTAAAAATGAAGTTGGTGAGTTTCTCTACATGCGTTCTTGATTTGGTACCCCCTCCTTC
>NW_008360168.1:0-450 GCF_000622305.1 Nannospalax galili
ATCATCATCACTCACGTAAAAAAGTACCCACATGATAGCTAACTCCAGTTCCAGGGGATTTGACACTCTCTTCTGGCCTCTCCAGGCATTGTATGACACAGGTACCCTTACATATAAGCAATACACCCATACACATAAATTAAAAATAAATAATAGCCGGGCGTGCTGGCACACGCCTTTAGTCCCAGCACTTGGGAGGCAGAGGCAGATGGATCTCTGTGAGTTCGAGGCCAGCCTGGTCTACATAGTAAGTTCCAGGCCAGCTGGGGCTACAGGGAGACCCTGTCTCAAAAAGACCAAAAATAAATAAATAAACAAACAAATAAATAAAAATAAATAAAACAAAATGTGTGTACTTTCATGCATATAGATAAAACACTCAACTATGTGAAATAAAACAAAAATTTTATTTATTATTTTTATTTTATGTATATGCATGTATTGCCTGCA
>NW_008360169.1:0-2726 GCF_000622305.1 Nannospalax galili
ATATGAATGCTACCTTTATCCAAAAATAAACTTATATTTAAAAACAAACAAGCCATGCCAGGTGTGGTGGTGCACGCCTTTAGTCCCGGCACTTGGGAGGCAGAGGCAGGCAGATCTTTTTGAGTTAGAGGCCAGCCTGGTCTACAGAGTTCCAGGCCAGCTGGGGCTAGAGAGAGACCCTGTCTCAAAAAAAAGAATAAATAAATATGGGGCTGAAGAGATGGTTCAGCAGTTAAGAGCACTGACTGCTCTTGTAGAAGGACCTGGGTTTGATTCCGAGCACCCACATGGTGGCTATGAACCATCTTTAACATCAGTTCCAGGGGAATCCGAAGCCCTCTTCTGACCTCTGCCACACTGCATGACACGGGTGCACTCACATACATGCAGGCAATATACTCATACACATAAAATAAAAATAATAAAATATTAAAAAATAAAGAGAATTAGGGCCGGGCATGGTGGCACACGCCTTTAATCCCAGCACTCAGGAGGCAGAGGCAGGAGGATCTCTCTGAGTTCAAGGCCAGCCTGGTCTACATAGTGAGTTCCAGGACAGCTGGGGCTACAGGGAGACCCTGTCTCAAAAAGACAAAAGAACTGTTTGCTAGATCCCGATCCTTTCTAAGCTGATGGCCCACTCCTGTGTGGAACAGCTTCCCCCAGATGCCTCTACTGTGGGGAGGCAAGCAGCATCTTTTGGTCCTTCCCTTTAGGACCCTTGCAGACTAGCTTCTTGCAGGCTTGGTTGATATCTTGATTCTTTTAGCCTAAGCATCTCAAGGTTTCAGAAGAAAAGAAAATGTGGGGAAGTGAAGAGACATGCACAAGAGACATGCATCCCTGGGGGTGCCCAGGGTCTAGGTGGGTACCCCAGCATTGCTCCTTCTCCGAGTGCTGGCAAGAGAAGGTTTGACATCCTAGTGTCTTAAAACTGATGTACTTTATACACTGTGTGTGTGTCTGTGTGTGTGTGTCTGTCTGTGTGTGTGTGTGAACACAGTTGTGCATATACGTATGTGGAGATCAAAAGTTGACATTAGGGCCCTTTCTTAATCATTCTCTTCCTTTTTTTGAGACAGGGTCTTTCACTGAATCTGGAACTCATCAGTTCAGCTAGATTGCTCAATAAACTGCAGGGTCTGCCTGTCTCCACCTCCAAGCATTGGGGTTACAAATGTGGGCCACCACACCCAGCTTTTCAGTGGGTGCTAAAGATCTAAATGCAAGTCTTCACGTATGCATAGCAGGGACTGTACCAACAGCACCATCTCCCCAGCCACACATTGAACATTTTTGTTAAAATCTTTCATAGTACTATTCTCTAGCATAGTGATTTTTTGTGTGTGTTCATATAATTTCAAGCTTACTGAAAAAATCCAAGTACAAAACGAGTAATCTTCATGTATTCTTTAAACACAGGCACCAGTTTTTCATCTCATTTACTTTATCACCCCACCCTGCATGTATACCCTGTAACAGAATTGCATAGAGCTCATGTATACACATGTACACTGTAGGTCCTATGTGCAGGAACCATTCCCCTCTGCCATCTTTTCTGTGTAGATTTCCTAGCAACATGATCTTTCTCTCCACACCGTAGTACAATGATCACAGTCAGGGAAGGTAGCGTTGATACAATACTGTTCTCTAGCTCACTATCTGTTTCTGTATTTTTAAAGCCTTGCTTGAAAAAGCAGGTGCGGAACAAAGATAATAGATGCGCACCACAGCCTAATTAGGCCACTTGTTCACCTGGTGACCCCTCACTGGAGTCATTCTTCAAAGCCCAGCTCTAACAAGACCCCCCTGCAAGCCTGTGCAGCCCGCTGTCCCCACCTGGCAGAAATAATTCTCTCCCTGCAGCTCTCTGCAGTCGCCAATGTTCCAGCCCTTCAAGTCTGTAGCTGCCATTCACTGTCTGCACATGGCACCGTGAGCCTTCCAGGGCCTTGCTGGGCATCTGGCCGATAATTGGTGTTTAGGACTTGTTTGCTAGAAAATGAGTTCAGGGTCTGGGGGTAGAGCTTAGAGTAGGGCACTTGTCTAGCATGTACAAAGGCTTGGGTTCTGTGCCTAGGACCCAGTAAAATGGCAATGGTGATACACAGGCTGGTCTGTAACCCCAGCACTCAGGAGGTGGAGGCAGGAGAATCAAAAGTTCAAGGTCTTCCTAGGCTACATAGCAAATTCAAGGCCAGCTTAGGTTACTGTGATTCCCTGTCTCAAAAAAAAAAAACAAAAAACAAAAACAAAAAAAAAACGGGGCTGGCTGGAGAGATGGCTCGGTAGTTAAGAGCACTAGCTGTTCTTGCAGAAGACTCGGGTTCAAATCCCAGCACCCACTTGGCAGCTAACAACCGTCCATAACTCCAGTTCCAGGGAGATCAACACTCATACACATAAAATAAACCAAAAAAATTTATAAAGAATAACAGAAAATATGGAGTTAGAAATGATGAGTTAACTTGTCATATATTTTATTGGAACGAGTAAGTAAAAGAGTAAAATGAGAAACAAAAAAGGGGGTGGTACTAAAATCATCAAAATGGCATCTGACTCCCCACACATAGCAATGCTCACGCTAAGATCTGTCAACTAAGGACGTTAGGGAATTTAAGTAAAGCCAATCCTAAATTTTATACTATACCAGTAGATCTAGCACAAAATCTAACAAGAATCAACCTGTAAGAAACTAAACGACTCAACATAAACTGATCATAAAT
>NW_008360170.1:0-1865 GCF_000622305.1 Nannospalax galili
AAAAAAATCCATTTATTGCAACTATTTATTTATAGTCCATTTATACTAACTATTCAAATTACAAATTTTAACTTTTTTTAAATTGTGTGTGATGCATGTGGGAGGCGCAGCATGTGCGCCATGGTGCATAGGTAGATCAGAGGACAACTTTGTGTAGTCAGCTCTCTCCCATCTTCATGTGGGTTCCAGGGATTGAACTCGGGTTGTCAGACTTGTGTGGCAAGTGCCTTTACCTGGTGAGCCATCTTGCTGGCTCCAGAATAGAAAATTTATAAAAACAGCAGATCAGCTCCTTGAAGTTGGAGAGGGAAGGAAGATGGGGAGTGACTGCCAGTGAGCACAGGGTTTCTTTCTGAGACGATGGGAATGTACTAAAACACTACTAAATCACTATTTTAAGGCAGTAAATTGTATGATATGTACAACATATCTCATTCTTAAGTTGTTAAAAAATTACCTTATACAAAATGGCTTGTGGAAACAGAGATCAAGAAAGAAGTTGCAAAGTAATATCAAATCCAGGAAGGACATTTGCACTTGTCCATTAAGACTTGCACAGAACCTACAAATTATATATCATCTATATATTTCTGCCCATGTTATGAGTTTTTGAAGATTTTTTAAAATGTATTTGTCTGAATACACACACACACACACACACACACACACACACACACACATTTGCCAGGTACTTGGCTGGTACCTACGGAGCTCCTGGAACTGGAATTACAGAAAGTTGTGAGCCACCATGTGGATGCTGGAAATGGAACCCAGGTCCTCTGTAAGACCAGCAAGTATTCTCTTTTAATTTTTAAAATCTATTTATTTTTATGTATATGAGTATTTTGCCTGCAGGTAAGTATACCACATGCATGCAATGCCCATGGAGACCTGAAGAGAGCATTGGATCCCTTAGAATTGGAGTTACAGATAGCTGCCATATCAGTGCTGGGAACCTATCCTGGATCCTCTGGAAGAGCAGCCAGTGCTTAACTGCTGAGCCATCTCTCCAGCCTCCACAGCCAGTGTTCTTAACCACTGAGCCATCTTCAGCACCAAGCTTTGCATGAGAATTTCAGCACGTAGTTGATGAATTATCTGGGGTTTGTTGTAATTTGTATTAGTTACTTTATGTGCTGTTATAACAAAGTATCTGACAAAAGCAACTTAAGGAACAGTTTATTTTGGCTCATAGTTTGAGGGTACAGTCGGCAGGGAAAACACAGAGGCCGGAATGTGAGGCAGCTTGCAGCACCATATCTGCAGTCAGGAAGCAGGGAAATGAATGCTTGTGCTTGGCTCACTTTCCCCTTTCTATGCTTTCTCCTTTGTATTCCATCCAGGACCATGGCTCTGAGATGGTGCGGTATACATTCAGGATGGGTCTTCCCCGCTCAGAAGAGGGGCTCAGAACATAGTATTTGAGCTGATAGCATGGTGACAACACAGGAGAGTATCACAAGGACCAGGCCCACTAGGGTGCCAACAGTGGCTAGGTGGGCCCAGCAAGGCCTCTGCACAGAGAAGAACTGCCTAGTCTGCTCATTGTACATATTTTCCCAGAAGTCAGCAGAGGAGAGACACTTTTACGAATCAGAGAAGCACCAGGCTAAAAGTCAGAGAAGCACCAGGCTAAACACACAGCCACACAGATGTGCTGCCTCTAGCTTTGGCAGTCATCCTGGACCAAGAAGACCAGGGTGCTCCCTAGGGAGGGTGAGACGTCAAGTTGGAAGAAACCTAACAACCTCATAAAGTTCTCATGCTAGTCAGAAATGCTTCCCTCTAGACTGTTTAGATGAAAGCTCAACCCAAACTTGTATAAGCCAGCTTCCTGTCAAACTTTCCTAGTATAGTCTGTCAAA
>NW_008360170.1:4413-16874 GCF_000622305.1 Nannospalax galili
AACAATACAAGAAGAAGATAAAGTGTTCAGCCACGGACACATGCACCTATAATCCTAGCACCCTGGAGATAGAGGCAGGAAGAGTCTGAGCTTTGAGGCTAGCCTGGGTGACATAACAAAGTTTCCAAAAATTAAAAAGTAACAGGTGCATGTATAGGAAAGAGAGGTGAAGCCACAGAAGAAAGCCAGGCTCACAACAGAGCACCACCAAGAAACTGGAACTCGACTCTGTAGACAACACAGCACTTCCACAAACCCCTAAATCCTACATCATTCTGATAGTCACTAAGCTTAGGACATACACAGGGAGCACTGCTGTCCTCTCACTGCCCTTCCCCCACTAGCATCAGATTCCATCTTTTAAGAGCTCCCACTCCTCCTTTCCAATAATCAGACTTTGCATCCCTTTTGTACAACCAACGGGTCAAAGGAGGCCAAACACTAGGTCAGGAACCCAATCCTGGACAAGAGGCAGGTGATAAGGCCAGAAGATGGAAGAGGTGGGAGCTGCTAGGGAGGCAGGCTGGTCTGTCCCAGGACAGAACTGTAGTCTCCTCAGATCATATTGGTACCTCTTAGAGCTTTCTCTTCCTCAGGAGGAGGAACCTACCGCTTACCTAATGGATTCAGGGTCCTAAAGGGCAGGAGGAACACGGGGGACCATGGGGGACAAATGATGGTTCCCACTGAGGACCAGATCTGATTGCAATACTTAAACGGTATTGAGAAATTGCAATACAACCTCTTCGACACTTCGGGAGTGCTGTCTACCAGATCTGGCTCAGGAGCTCTACGGGTGCCTTCAAAATGAACAGCTCCACCCTCAGAAGCCAAACAATATTAAAAGGAGTGTAGGCTCTGAAGGCGTTTATGAACTCTGAGGCATGCTGATCCTTCTCCAGGAGGCATAGCTGAAAGAAGCAGGGGATGAACTAGTCAACACTGCAGGTCCACTTCTGCTCCAGCAGAGCCAGGCTGACTCCAGGACACACCCCCGGACCAGATCTCCAGCACTCTGAAAGCACACGCAGGGCAGGGCGGAGGAAATTAGGCTACAAGCGATGGACAACCAAGCGCTCACAGGAGTCTGCTGGGACTGCGCAGAGATACCACGTGGGCCAACGTCCAGGAGCCCACAGCTAGGACACCGCTCACCTTGCACGTGAAGCCGGAGGCCGGCGGCAGGAGCTCCCGCAGCAAGGCCTTGGCCACCTCGCGGCTGGCCTCCTCACTCACGAAGTGTAGGTTAAGCACCTCGTGCGCCTCGAACTTGGCGAGGGGCAGCAGCCAGCGTAGCACTTCGGGGGGCCTTCGTCAGGCCCGCTGAGACCCGCACTCCCTGGCCCCCTACCGCCAAGCGCCAGAAGCTGCCATGGCGGGGGCGGAGCCGCGCTTCCCAGAGCCAATCGCGGGAGCGGATGCGTGGGAGGCGGGGCCAACGCAGGCCCGGCGTCCTCTGGGTCCTAAATTACGAGGGATTAGACGCAATGCTTAGGGGTTTTCCAGATGCCCCTAGGGAAAAGCAGACTGACTCTAGCCTGGCGAGCATGAACCAGTCCTGGGAATCCGCGCTATACCAGGCCTACCCAAGAGGCTATAGAGCAAAGCTGAGACTGAAATAGTTGAGGCACACCAAGTAGGCCCTTCAATTACGTAAAGATATGCTGGACTCCAGATCATTTTCTCTCTCCACATTTTCCCTTATTTTTTTTTAGAAGCTTTAGCTGCCAAATCCTTCACCCCATGGGAGACTAGCTAAGGGCAAAGGAACTTAAACTAGAAAGTTCCTTCCTGTTTCACAAAGAAGCTCATGACACACCAAGTGGAAATGGACTCCATCGCACTTTTCACACTTCAGGGACAACTCAGAGAATGTGTATGACCAGCAGAGGGACCTTACTATTCAAAACATCCTAACCATGCAGAAGGCCCCTGAGGAGAATCAATTTGTTTTATATTTTTAAACAGGCTTTAGTCACTTAATGAAAAGCCTGCCCTGTCTATCCCAAGGGAGTTTTGAAAAGTCTCAACTGGGGCACGTTGAGGGGACTCACCCAAGGTCACAGTGCTAACCTGTGGCAGTTTAAACCCTAAACACTCAGACATTGCCAGTAAGTAGAAATTCATTAACTTCAAGTTTTGGTGGTATACTAAGAGGTTTGTTTTTGGAGTGTTTTGGTTTTGGCTTATGCTTCACATCCAATTTTATTTCTATGATTTACACTTTTATAATCAAATTGTCTTATTGTCTGCATAACCCAGTTTAAGTGCCTGGATGTTTTGGCCATTCATAGCCCTGTCTGTCAGTCATGGCCTTGCTCCTTGCCCTTGGCATCCTGAATCCCAAGTCCAGGATGCCACACTAGAGGCCAAGGATTATTTTGGCTAGCCTGGGTTTTTTGTCTTTCCATATGAAATTTGAGATTTTTTCGGTTTCTGTGAAGAACTGTGTTGGAATTTTAATGTGGATTTCACTGTATCTGTAAATTGCTTTTGATATGACCGCCATTTTCACAATATTAATCCTACCAATCCTTGAGCATGGGAGTTCTTTCCATCTTCTGGTACCTTCAATTCCTTTCTTCAATGTCTTAAAAGTTTTTATTGTAAGGGCCAGGCATGGTGGCATATGCCTTTAATCCCAGCACTCGGCAGGCAGAGGCAGGTGGATCTCTGTGAGTTCAAGGCCAGCCTGGTCTACATAGTGAGTTCCTGGACAGCTGTGGCTACAGGGAGACCCTGTCTCAAAAAGACCAAAAAAAAAAAAAAAACTTTTTTTTTAATTGTACAAATCCCTCACCTCCTTTGTTAGATTTATTCCAAGATATGTTATAGATTTTGAGCTCTTATGAATAGGATTGTTTCCCCAATTTCTTTCTCTATATGTTTTGTAGTTGGTTTACAGGAAGACTACTAATTTGGGGGTTGATAATTTCATATCCTGCTACTTTGCTAAATGGATTTATCTGCTCTAGGAGTTTTCTTGTGGAGTCCTGAGGGTCTTTTATGTATGGAGTCATATCATCCTGCCAAGACTAGAGTGTTGCAAAGATGTTGAATGGGATGGGATTCCCATGACCCCAGGAAGTAAGAGAGCTAATATGATGGGGCACTATCCAGCCTCAGGGATGGAGTTTAGGATAGCAAGTCTGGGACAGGGAAGGATCCTGGAGAACTAGGCTGGACTGAGAGCTGAGATGGTGAGAGTGTTTCATCCTACCAAGACTGGAGGGGTGCACAGAACCCCTGTGACCCAAGGAAGTCTGAAAGCTAAGATGGCAGGGCACTAGGGAGTGTCCTCTACTAAGAGTTCTTAAGTAAACATGTATAGGTGGTCTGCATGCTTGAAAGAGATGGAGGGGAAAACTCACACACACAAATCCTCCCAGCAGTCTATGTGAGGCTATCATCATTTTTCCGTGTGGGTGAAGCCTACATTTTCCAGCATCTCAATCATTTTAAGCTCTGTCCTTTTCATTTGAAACAAAGCTTCTGAAAAACATCGATCCTCTGAAACATGACTGACAAGCTCAACATAGAACTATTTACCATGGGAGGGCAGAATGAACAGAGTTGGTTATCTGATGCCCACAACTCCATAAGATATTATGTACAACAGAGGAAACCGAAATTCAAAAAAGCACCCAAATCAACATGACCAGTAAGTAAATGCAGCCAGGATCCCAGCCCCAGGCTCACCACGCCCAAAGCACAAATTAAATTCAGTAAGTAATAATCGAAGCTTTGAATTGTGTCTGAATTTTGCCAAAACCTCTGTATGACCCTGGCTAAGAGACAGAGAGTGGACAGTCAACTCTTATACATCAAGCAACTTACTTAGGCGCTCTGAACACAAGCATGCCCAGATATAAAACTAGGCCACTACTACTATCATAGTTATAAAAACAATCTTTAAGTGCCTAACACTGAATGCTATTCCAGAGACATAAAATTTGTCAAAATAAGTATAAATATCCAACAAATATAAAAACACTTTAGCAACCATAAGTTTTCTGGGTTATTTATAAATACTAAACCCAAAATCTCTAATAATTAAGTGTCTAAATAATATGCTTCTGCAATTGTGCCCTTCAGTCATCACCCCCTCACATGTATAACATTAAGAAGGTGTTGGGGGGGTTGTTGTTTTTATGTCTACAACTTATTTTAGATTTTTTTCAAATAACGCTTTATTTTCAGACTTCTGCCAGGTCACCAGTCCTTGAATTCATGCATAAGAAACAACTACTTAAATTTTACCTAGGAAGTCAGAAACTACCCAAATACTTTGCTTACAATATTCCCACTACTTAATGCAACATGTGATGCACCAACTGAGCCTTACAAATACACCTACTGTGAAACCAGCATTTTCTTTCTTTCTTTTTTTCAGCATTTTCAATTCTAGGAATTCATCCTAAGAAAATAACATGTATCTCCCAGTTCTGGCTTCGTTCCCAGTTCTTTGCCCATAGAGAAAAATTAATATTACAGCTTCCTAAGTATACTGCAGAGGAAAAAACAACAACAAAAAACCACCAATAACAACAGTCAAAAAACCCAGTGGATTCATTGTAGCCACTCAGTTATTCAACTGATACTGAGTACCTACTAATACCAAGCACAGGTGCACCTAGAATACAGCCGTGTAAAAGCAAAACCCCAGCCCTCATACATCATTCATTCCAGCCAGGGAAAATAACAAGTGAAACTACTGTCCCCATTTTCAGCCTCAAATAAATATATCTGGGTGTATCATCATATGCCTAAGGAGGCAAAGATCCCGATATGCACAAAACCCTGAAATTCCAAGATCTGGTACTGTGAGTGAAGAACAAAGCTATGCATCGCCTAATTTAAATGGGGACTTGTGGGGACCAGAGAGATAGCACAGGCAATAAAGTGCTTACCACACAAGCATGAGGAGGATCTGAATTTGATTCCTAGGATCCATGTAAAAAAGTCAGGCATGGTAGCGCATGTTTGTGATCCCAGGACCAGGGAGGCAAAGACAGCAGGATCCCTGGGGTTCACTGGCCAGGCAGCCTAGCCTAATTGACAAGTCAAGAAGAGACACTGTCTAAAAGAAACAAAATGGACTGTGTCTGAGGAGGAATGACACCCAGAGATGTACTCTGATATACTCTGGTCTACACACACACACACACACACACACGTTCATTTGCACCTGTACATACATACACCTACAAACACATGACCATGCACACATACACACACACAAAATAAATAGCCACTGTGGCTAATGGGATTCCATTTTGGACAGCATAAGTAGGTACAGAATTACGGATTTTCTCTTCACTTTTTTTATGTGTATGAGCATTTTACCTGCATGTACGTAAGTGCACCTGTGTCATGCAATGCCTGCAGAGGCCAGAAGAGAGCATTGGATCCCCTGGAACTGGAGTTATGGACTGCTGTTAGCCACCATGTGGATGCTGGGAACTTAACCCCTTCCTCTTCAAGAACAGCCAGTGCTCTTAATCACTTTCCAGCCCCGATTTTGCTTTTTGAGCAATATAACTGTTTGTCTGTCCATCTGTTTTCAGACAGGTTATTGCTACATAGCCAAGCTGCCTTTAATTTTCCTGCTTCTGCCTTCCTGAGTATTGGGATTACAAGCATGCACCATCATGCCCGGCCCTTTTCATTTATTTAAACTTTTTTTTCTTTGAATGAAGATGCACTAGTTTTGCAATAAGGAAAAATACTAGGGAGTTTGCATTTGTTTAACACATTTACTAAAAGTTCTCGTCTTTAGATGACTATTCTGAAAATGAAATGAAGTTGAACACAGCAAATGACTCAGAAAAGTTTACGTGTCTGCTTTCATCAATTTTTTTTTTTTTTTTTTTTTTTTGGTCTTTTTGAGACAGGGTCTCCCTATAGCCCCAGCTGTCCTGGAACTCACTATATAGAAAAGGCTAGCCTTGAACTCACAGAGATCCGCCTACCTCTGCCTCCGAGTGCTGGGGGTAAAGGCGTGCACCACCATGCCTGGCCTCAAATAACTTTTAAGAAAGGAAAATGGTGATTGACTTCTAGTTCTGATTTTCACCTCTTCATTCCTTTAAGTGCAATTAAATAAGCAGGTTTTTACTTGTTTACTAAAGGATGGAGTGTGGACGTGTTGTCTAGATTAGACAGGTGAGTCAATTATAATGATAAAAGTAGAGTAAAGGGCCAAATAAACTTCTGTGGTCTTTGGTCAATGCATTAGGGGTGCAAACACCTCTGTAGTTAGAAGAAAATATTTAAGGGATTAAAATTAATTTCCTTATTGACATAATTAGCAAGCATGATCAATGTCAATCATTTGGAAGTACTGGAAAGTCGACTTTAAATGGAACAGATGTTAACAGATTTATCTACAATGTAGTTCAAAA
Source organism: Nannospalax galili (assembly GCF_000622305.1). NCBI lineage: Eukaryota > Metazoa > Chordata > Mammalia > Rodentia > Spalacidae > Nannospalax > Nannospalax galili. Next base: position 10,818 of record NW_008360170.1, read on the forward strand.
GAAAGTCTAAGCATAAAAAAATTCCAGAAATGAGATTTTTTATTGGCTTATTATTGTAAATTTTCAGAATACAAAGTAATTGAGTATATTTACAATTCTTACATAATGTACATTTTAGAATAACTATAAAGATAATGTACTTTGTTCCATTTACAATGACAAACTACAGTGAAACTATATTCATGAATTAGATACAAATCCTCTACATACTAATAAAAAGTAATGGAGTGTTGGTTATACATTCTTTAAAATATGCCTTTTCACAGGTAGCAAGAAATAGTACATGTAATCAGTCTTTATGACTGGAATGATCCAGAAGTATCACAAAGCACAAGTAAACAAACAAAGAAAAGTAGCTCATCATTTCCAAAAGTTAACCTTTAGCCATTGTGTAAAATAAACGGTGCCAACAATTTCTATAATATAGCAAGCTTTCCCTGCTTAAAGTTACCACCAACGTAGGGCTGAGGAGTGAAGGAAATCTCAAAAATAAGATCATGAAAAGGCCAATGCAGAGAAAATTGTATTTAATCAAATCTTGCTCTGTCCACACATGATCCTATTTTAATTCATGTAAACAGAACAGGATGCCCATAAGAATCATCTTTCTAGGTGTCAGGATTCAGCCAAAGGGAATCCAAGCTCCTTCTGGTTATCATCCATTTGAAAGCATCAATAAATTGATAAATGGTGAATTTAACTTTATAATGTCTTGCTCTTAATAATGTCTGTTATCGCAAAAATGTAGAATTTCCTACAATTTGATGTCTTCAAATCCCAATTCATTCCTTCAAACCTTGTAGGAAGGTTCTCCAGAATCTTCAGAGTCCCAAACACAGGGAAAGCTGCTACTTTACAGTGAGTTCAAACCACTTCATGATACAAGGAAGTCACCTGTACAGCATCAGACAGATCTGGATTATAGATCAACTCTGGGTTATAGATCAACTCTGCCTCCAGTTGGCAAACCCATTGAACATTTCTGTCAAAAAAAGTGGAGAAGGCTAGGATGAAGGTGTAGACAGGGCCAAAGCCCATAGATTAAGATCTCAGAAATCTTACTGAAAGCACCAGGTGAAGAAAAGTAATGTCAAAGTTGCAAAACATACACAAAGGGAGGTTTTCCAAGCTTTCCTTTGTTTCATCCACTCACTGATGTTGTCAGGAGCCCTGAATCTAAACGGATATTCACTAAAGTCATTCTGGACAGAGAATTCCATAAAAAATATATCATTTTTCTAGCCCATGCCCATGGTCAAAAGTACAATAATCACTCAAAAAGTAAATCTGCGAATATAAGAGTGATCTGGGAATGCCTGATATTTTGAAAACCAACCTGGTTTAAGATCATACCGAACATGCATTAAATTAGATTTTCGATACTGCTAACATGATCACAAAGTTAAATTTTATAAACTGTGAATGTATCATTTTTTTTCCCAAAATGTACTCTCAAAGCACTAAAGTACAAGTTGGAGATTGAATATACATTTGGGAAAGCAAACACCAAAATTTATTAACACCAGTATAAATCAGGCACATTGGATGTAGCAAATCCCTGGAAAATTTTGAACTTCCAAGGACTGTAGTAAAAATAATTTTGAACCCTCAGAAGTTCTAAGCATGACAATGCTGCAGTGACGCGAACAACTGCTCTGTCACCTGAGTCTGCTTCCAAAATCAAACTGTTTTATGAATTCTTCATAGTTAATGCCTATAAGCTTATTTTTCTATTAATTCAATTTTAAGTTCATGAGCTAATGAAAAGGAGCTAACAGACTAACGATAAAAAGTCAGAAACAGTTATCAGCAGATCAGTCAGAGAATTAAAACAAAGGGCAACAGCGTGGCCACGGGAGATACAGTCTTGTATTGCCAACCTTCATGCAATATTAAAAGAAGATATTCAGAACCACAATAATCCTTAAGGCAGTTCAGATACATTTCCAGCCTTTATAAGCAGACACTTCTGAGTGCCGCGTTAACAACTTCTGAAACAAGCCACAGGCACCCCCAGGCTTTCTTCCTGTCTTCTTTCATTAAGTATGGCTCTTCTTGAGCTTTTTTTAGAACAATAAATTTCAAAGTACACACCAATAAAAATGTTACAGATTAGACTTCCCCATTTAACCCACAAAGCCAAAATGTGTGTGTGAGTCTGAGGTGAAACAGGCAAGACTTGATGTTCCTTTTATGTTGCAGTTAAACTACAATGATTTGGAAGTTCACATTTCCTCAGGAACAATTCACAATGTATTTTTATCCTTAACATGTGGTGCATAGTACTGAATATGCATTACATGCTTTCAGTTTGGCCAAATTATAGGATCTTATCTGTGTTATGAATTTATTTCAATATAATTCTGCTTTAGATTCTCATCTGATACTTAAAGTAAGGCTCTACTCACTGGGGGGAAATGTTTTAAAATTTTGTTTAATTAAATATAATTTCTCTTCTATACATTTTAAAACCTTTTTAGAAGTTGAGTATCAATGCTACTTACATACACTACTAAAAGAAGACTAAACGTAATGGTTGACAATGTTGGAAAGGAACCATAAAGCAAATTACTTAATTATTCTATACTTTTGACAATTTATGTTAACCAAAGATGGCATCAAACTAATTTGCATCATATATTCATAATTTCAGAATCCCAAAGTCTAAGACATACTTTACTTAATTCTAAAACAATATACAAGATACAATTTAAAAGAATGTATACTGTTATACAGTATACTAGATACAGAAAAAAACAAAAGGAATTTACTGCTGTGTATTTTAGTATAAACAAAAAAAAAATAAGCTTTCTCCTTTACATGGAGAATTTTTTCATCAGGAATAATAGCAAAAAATGCATCTTAAAAAGAATAAATTTCAAATATAAAAATGCCCTATATTATTTTATAAGCCACCATGTTTTGATGAGAGCCTAATTTTGTCACAGTCAAGTAATCTTTGAAATATAGTTTTATTACTCTGACAGATCTGCCAAGGTTTTAGGAAATCAACCCAATGAAACTGAACTGGGATTCATCTGGTGATTGAAAAACTATTAAGAGCTTGTTTGCATCATAAGATGAAATCAATCTAAAGACTAAATTGTGGTCTATGTGTATAGCCACTGTGTTAAAGTACTAGCTAATCACCTAGTATCACCTAGCACGTAGTACAGGGGCATTTCTGAGCAAATACGGGAAAGCATCCTCTCAAGTTCTTAGTAATGAAACTATACATTGTGTGTACCACAGTTAGGTTACCAGAAAACATGCATACCTATTTCTGAACCACAAAAAATGATCAGGGAAGTTAAAGAACAGACATATTCTTGAAGCAGGTAAAATGCCTGCTTGCCACTTGATGCAGACATAGGAACTGAATGATGGCAAGGGGACGGGTGGTGTCTGACTACTTAGCAGGTTGGAACTTAAAAATGGCTTAGATCTAGAGTCAACTTTAGCTATAAAAGCATAGCCCAGTAAAACTTTTTTCTTCGCCCTTCTAAAATAAATGAGGTACTAAAGTAGAGTCCTCGCCTCTTAACTAAGAGAGAGCTATGTTTTCATTTAGAAAAGTATCAAGTGAATGGGTACCTTTTTTTTTTTTTTTGCAAATAATTCAATATCTACCAAAATTAAGTAAGTAGAATTAAAGCAGTAAGAAGTTGTGAATTTTTGGCTGAATACATTAGGAATTCACCAGATGTTCAATAGCCAACCCTTTTTTAAAAGTTTCAGAATTTCTGTGAATCTTGCTGGAAACGATTGAGTTTCTCTGGATTATTGGATGCCATTTGAGAAAAGTCACGAAAAATGTCCTGGTAAGTTTCATCACCTGCAGAAAAGTAAAATAAGGACACTTTTAAATTTTATAGAGTTCAAGTGTTAATAAAACGATGTTCATATTATGACTATTATTTTATGATTCATGACATTAAAATTTTGTTCCCATAGAATATTTTGGAAGGAAAAAGGCCAACTAAATATAAATGCCAGAAGAGTACATTAGGAAAGGAGAAAAGAAAAAAACTATACCTGAAAAGAGCACCTCAGACGCAGCCACAGAGGAAAGTGCAAAGTTAGTAAAGAGAAGATGCAAGTGTTTTAAAGCAATTGTAAAGAAATACATTTATTAAAGAGAAGTCATTCTAAAGGAGGTAAGCAAGACAGTCTACAAATAAATACTGTTTGAGAAAGGCTAAAATAAATAACCGATGGATGCAAGTTGGTAAAGAGACAAGGTAGCAATCAGGTGAGAAAAGCTTCCTGTTACTATATTATCTTTTGATTAGAATAAAAATTGAAATAGCATGTTTAAAAAAATCACTCTTTACTCAAACTTTCAGGTTTAGAACATCCAATCCATTGCTCACTAAGCTCATAAAATAAAAAGGCCAGAAAGTAACTCCAAAACCAGAGCTTCACACTGTCATGGATTTTGTTTACTCTTAAGAATTGTAAAAACGCTATGGCAAAATGGGAATGTACACTAAAGAATCTACTCACAACTAGAGATTGAGCAGGAGTGTGCAATACTCACACTCTTACAGAGACTTAGATTACAGATAACAATGTACCAGACTGCACATAGTTGTTCTTACTGTGAGAAACTACACACAGACCAATCAATCCCTCAAAGGAAGAAATCTTGCTTTCAGGATAATTCCTTCATTATGAATGCCTCTGGCACGCATTACTTTTATATTCCTACTTTTATTATTATCCTACTGTTCTCACTTGAGCACACAATGCTGTTTAAGATGATTACTGTCACCACATGGTTTTATCATTATTTCTCCTAAGACAACTTGCATCCATCTTACGACCAACTCATTGTTACAGTTGTTGTTAAATGTACAGTAAGTTGTCAGTCTTAAAAAGCAAGACTGTTGAGGCAACAGATGTCATACCAAAAGCTAGAGAATTACGAAAATGTTGGCAGAAGGGAATAAAAAATCTAATAAAAAAAGACCTAAATACATAAGAATTTTAAGAATCAGATTTTAATACTGTCAGAATCAGTTCTTTTTAACATTTAGTCTATGTAAAAAGTAATTTATTTAAATCCTGGAAATTTAATCATGACAAGAAACTATCAGTTAAGTCTAATAAATCTACTTGAAAAGAAGAAACCACAGCAAGAAGAGAGTCCCAAGAGGCTGGCTGAAGGTCAGCACTAACTCACACAAGGCTACAGAAGCATGATGAGACAGCCAGTTATAAACGGGAGGTTTACGTCCACATTAAAAGATAAACTACAATCTATTCCTATGTTTGCCCATCCTAAAAGGTATAAAATAAACTGGGAAGAGCACAACATTAAATAACAATTAACAAACGATAGAAAATACTCTATAATTTTTCTCATTTTAGATGTTGAATTAAAGTATGTAAAATATTTATTGTAAACATTATAAATATTTTTAAAATACTATTTGGATAGTCTAGGATTTTAATTTCCAAGAAAGTGTAAAGTGCAGATTATAATACAAAAATACCACACGATTTTACCATTCAACACCAGAAGTAACTTAAAAGGCACAGGTTCTATATTCAGGAAGAAACAGGAAGGAGGATCTAGCAGACGCTAATGCCAAGTGGTTACAGATAGCACCAGATGAGCGCTCTCAAGTACAACAGCAGCACAATGGTAATATATGGCTTCTACAACCAGAAATGCAGACTTTGTATACTGAGCTCTGAGTTTCTTTACAGTTTTCTAGTTTCTGATTTTAAATCATCTAGTCCATATTACACAAGCACGTTTTTAGGAAAACCATTGTACCATGCAAAACTAATCAGAAAACCTTTCATTCACTGGATTGGATGCTTCCCTGAAGGGGAGTATTGGTGCTGTAATATCATTGGCTTCACTGCCTGAATATGTTTAAAAGGTTACTACAATACAAAAGGAAGTCTCCATCTTCACACAGACACAATTTGTTAACAGTTTCTAAAAACAATAATTAATGCAGTTAATATTCTACCTTCCTTAGACCTCAGAATGTATATCAAAAGCAAATGTTAAAAGAACTGTAGTTTGGCTACTTAACATAG
>NW_008360170.1:17323-19546 GCF_000622305.1 Nannospalax galili
TCAAAAGGCTGTGATATTCACATCACATCGTCCTGCCCCTCTAGGTTGGAAAGGTTCCTTCTACAAATGCTTCAATCCACTCCCAACCTTTGCCAGCAACATATGCACAAGGCCAGGAGTGGCCCCCTAAAGCAGTGATTCCCAACAAACTGAGAACTTGCCAACCACAGAGCATTCCAGAGCCAGAAATGAGAGGCACCAAACTGACTTCCCACCATGGAGAGTGGGGGTGCTATCCCTGTCCTGTCAGGTCTCCTAAGCTTTTCGAAGACTGCTAAAAAAGAACACATGTTCCCTTCAGAAACTGTATGCTCTTAATATAGAGAGCCCCAGCAAGTCCACAGGGAGGGCTGGAGATACACGTTCAGAAATGGGGTTTCCTAGAAATAAGCCCATGATTGCCAAGCATAGTAGCTGAATCCTTTAAATAGGAGACCTACTCACTACTGAAAGACTGAAATTTCCTGCACCTATAAACTACCCAGAGTTCTGATGTTTCCTTTCTATTGCTTCATGCCAAAGAAACAATCAACCAAAGTCTGAGGGGAAAAAAAAATGAAAATTAGTCGTGAGAAGCAGAGGAAACAGAACTGTTGCCAGAGCGTCTGCTCTCCTAAGACATGCAAAGAGAAGCAGTGAGAGAGACGCTGCTGTGCCGTGTCACCACACCACCTGCAGAAGCACAATATCCTGCTTTACCTACTGGGCCCAACAACTCAGTTACAAACTGCATAATTTTCAAGATGTTTCTCAGGTTTTTAAAAACCTTCTTGTTATTCTGACATGATTAGGAGAATTCTGATACAAAAATTTGAGAATGCTTAAAAAAAACCTGGTTTTGCCAGGCGTGGTGGCACACGCCTTTAATCCCAGCACTTGGTAGGCAGAAGCAGGTGGATCTCTGTGAGTTCAAGGCCAGCGTGCTCTACATAGTGAGTTCCAGGACAGCTGGGGCTACAGGGAGACCCTGTCTCAAAATGACCGGAAAAACAAAAAAACAAAAACAAAAAAAAAAACAAACCTGGTTTTAAAGGAAAGCCTTTTTTCAAATTTTCCAAAAAAAACCTGGTTTTGCCAGGCGTGGTGGCACACGCCTTTAATCCCAGCACTTGGTAGGCAGAAGCAGGTGGATCTCTGTGAGTTCAAGGCCAGCGTGCTCTACATAGTGAGTTCCAGGACAGCTGGGGCTACAGGGAGACCCTGTCTCAAAATGACCGGAAAAACAAAAAAACAAAAACAAAAAAAAAAACAAACCTGGTTTTAAAGGGAAGCCTTTTTTCAAATTTTCACTAAGATAAATGGGAAAAGTCTATTTTTCTACTGATAACTGGAAGTTCATCACTTGTATATAAACCTAAACAGAGACAACACTGAAAGAGACATCTGATGCTCTGGGGTGGTGGCAGAAGAAACTGAAGCAGTTTGGGTGAACAGGAAGTGGAACAGACACAGAGGTCCTGCCCTTCCAAGATTCCAACTCCAGAGCCAGCTGGCCACTGGCTTCATAAGAAAGCACCTTCAGGAAAGTGCAGCGAGCTGGACATTTAAGTTTAAAATTTCAGGGAAATAAAAATATAATTTAACTTACAATCTTGAAGTTCACTGTTACCTCAACAAATGTCAGGTCATATTCTTTGATAAATTTTTATTTTAAAGTGCTTAAACACAAAGGCCTCAAAAATGGCCTAGTAATACTGTCACTTAAAGATATCTGTTACAAAATTATAACTTATTTAGAATTTAACATTCAACTTTGAAACACATGGGTAAAATCCAGAGTTAGCACTGAGTCTCACCCACAATCAGCATGCTGACATCTTGGAACAGCAGGACTCAGCATACAAATGATCCATAGGATTAAAGCAAAATGCCTAGATTAGAAATCTAGCTCAAGGGCCTCCAGTCTCCAAGTCCTTCCCTATCCCTTTTATATTAGGCCAAAAATAAGTAGTAAATACAGTCCTCTGAGAAAGGCATGGCCCGACACGGATGCTAGTCATACGCTAATGTAATCAAAATGAACGACTGAAGAGCTACTACAGAAATTACAAAACATTTTAACAGAAAGAAGAGATGACATTACCAGGCCACTTTAAAAATGATGATGTAAATATTCATTTTTATAAAACCAAATATACTCATTGCAAAGTGAACATCTGTATTTTAGTCATGAGTTCCTGAAATTTTTACTAATATGTATTTCATGAATTTAAAACAGATTAG
>NW_008360170.1:19754-24161 GCF_000622305.1 Nannospalax galili
TGAAATACAAAACTCATCAATAAACGTTTTTCTTGGTATTTTCCATGCTAACATTTTATATACAAAACACATAGTGATTTTTTTTCCCTGAACACAACTTATAGAAATTCCCTGAATAACAAAAAGCAAATCATTCTGTTGTATTGAATTGACAGCTAAAAAGAATTCTGAAAAGAAAACTACAATTTTGCTGCTGTACGTATACTGGAATACTTTCATCATTCCATTGGCTTCACTGGAATGTATATGGAAGACTTCTTTACAGCACATAAGGAAGCCAGCAGCCAGAGTTAAACATAGGAAGTTTGTGCACTGTAGTAGAAACAGGAATGAGTTTTTAAAGGCTCAGGATTAGCCATCCAAGAATTCAGTAAGTACAGTACATAAGCTAACAACTCACAATTTACAAGTAGATTATAAAAGCTCTATAGTGCCACATTAGTTAGCTAAGGAACTATGAATCTTCCAATTGTAAACTGATAAACTCCTGAATACATTTCTTATACTGCATTTCAGTATGGTTATTAGTAGAATATTGACCTGGCTGTCCATAAAGTCCTTCTGATTCTCGCATTTCTTCATTCATTCTTGCTAAACGTAACCTGAAATTGAAGAGGAAGAACTTTGAGAGGAAGCAACACAACATAAGCACTCATAAACAAATGAATTATATATGTAGATAGTACATGTGCTGATGAAAAAGTTTCCTCCTTTACCAGCGTTTGCCAAGTAAAACACACTCACTTCAGTCTACCAGGCCCAGCAACCTGAGATACAAAAATAACTGTATCTCACCTTCATAGAACTCTTATGAGCAAAGACAGTAAAAGATTTCTACAAGACACCTCAGCTCTATTCTTGCAGGCTGTCTGAAGCACCACTAGCAGCTTGCTCACTCCAGGCTTCTGAGAATTCCCAGTTCCTACAGCCCCCTGCTGGACTTTAAACGCTGACAATACTGCTTCTAGAGTGTGGGAACAATAGTCACCAGTTCACTCTGGCTCCTCAGGAGATGAGATGCTCCCAATGTATAAGCAACATGTTACTTCCAACTAATGGGACTATATTTTGATAGACAAACATTGTTTTTTTAATATTTTATTATTTTTATTTTATGTGTATGAGCATATTGCCTGCACGTATGTAATTGCACCCATTTTGTGTTGTGCCCATGGATGTCAAAAGAAGACATCAGATCCCCTAGAAATGGAGTTATGGATGGTTGTTAGTTATGGATGGGAAGTGAACCTGGGTCTTCTACAAGAACAGCCAGTGTTCTTAACCACTGAGCCATCTCTCCAGCCCCCTGATAGACAAACACTGTAACAAACTATAGGCTACCAAATTTTCCCAAGGCTATCATACCAGCCATAGAGTCTTTGGGAGCTATTTGTCCTGGCAGTGGAGAATATGTAGCACTGGATTAAGAAAAGAAATATTTTTCTTTTTGAAAAACTTTAGGGCCGGGCATGGTGGCACATGCCTTTAATGCCAGCACTTGGGGGGCAGAGGCAGGTAGATCTCTATGAGATCCAGGCCAGCCTGGTCTCCAAAGCGAGTTCCAGGCCAGCTGGGGCTACAGGGAGACCCTGTCTCAAAAAGAAAAGAAAAATGATAAATTAAAAAAATAAAAATAAAAAAGTAATGTTAGAGTCAGGCGTGGGTAGCACATTCCTTTAATCCTAGCACTCTAGAGGCAGAGGCAGGCGGATCTCTATCAGATTGAGGCCAGACAGGACTACATAGTGAGACCCTGTCTCAAAAAACAACAAAAAAGTAACTTTCAGCAACATTCGAAGTAGGTAAATATTCTCTCTGTGTTGCTTGCTTCTTTTTCTGTACCAGAAATGATCTGCAGGCTTCCCAGAGCTCTTGCCCTCTCTTCTGGCATGCTCTCTGGCAACTGCAGCATCTGACATTAACTTTTCCCTTCATCTCTCCTATCAACTACTGTGTGAGTTAAGGGTGGCTCCCAGCATTCCTTTGTTATATGGATTTTCAGAAAGATGCTTATTTACACAAATTCTTGGGGGCTGCAGAGATGGTTCAGCTGTTAAACACACTGGTTACTCTTGTAGAGGACCTGGGTTTGGTTCCTAGCACCCATATGGTGACTAACAACCATCCATAACTCTAGTTTCAGAAGATCTGACACTGCCTTCTGGCCTCCACAGGCACTGCACACACATGGGGCACTTATATTCATGCAGGCAAAACACTCATACACGTAAAATAAAAACAAATCCAAATTCTAAAACAAAATTCTTGAGTAAAACTGAAGTTCTCACACAAAGTAAAATGAAGTAATTTAGACAATCTAAGGAACTGTGTGTGTGTGTGTGTGTGTGTGTGTGTGTGTGTGTGTACGCACGTGCACACTCGAGAAGGTTCACATCAGAACTGCTGGGAAGCTACATCCAGCGTTAGTTTCTCTATACTATTCCAATCTTTTTTAAAGTAACTACTTTTTCCTATTTTCAATCTATGATGATTTAATAGTCTGGATTTTCTTGAAACATCCTCCAAGATAACAATAACCCCTCCATGGGTAAAGTGTTGTGTTTCATATTTGGCAGAGCTGGTTGGGAGTGGTGGAACATGGCAAGTCAGAAATTCTCAGTAGGAGCTCAGGGGTCAAGGCAGCCATGGGTTTCTTTGAAACAGAGAGCAGCATGTGTCTACTCAGGAAAGACAGGACCACTGGTTCTCAGCATCATGTAGCCCAAAATGGAATGATCACGTGACAACATAAAATATGCTTCCACCAGCTTCATCAGATGAAGTACACTTGACAATATCACATTTACAAGCTCCTAGTTTGCACACTACTTTTTCTAACATGCAAATCAACTTAAAACTTCTAAACTCTTTAATGATCATAGTAACTTTAATTCAAACATTTAAAAACATGTTCTCTGTCTTAAAATTAACTGCCCATGTGAATAACTCTTTTAAAATGCTGCTGTCCTTTCTCCTTAACAATCCTCTAATTCTTGAAGCACTAGAATAATTTACCTATTATTCTGCCAATCCTAACCCTAACCCTTGTATTATACTAAGAGGAAAAGAAGGCATTTTAGGGGCATCATTGGTTTTGTTTCTATTGGTCAGGCAGTACAAAAGAAGTGGCCAGGATTATGGGGTGATTTTTTTTCTCTTTTTTTAATGGCCCTGTAGTTTTGCCTTTTTCAGAATTACAGTGTACAGAATTTTTACTATTTTATTTTATTTTTTACTTTATTTTATGTGTATGAGTGTACTGTCTACATGCATATTAGTGCACCCATGTAGTGCAATGCCCACAGAAGTCAGAAGAGGGCATTGGATCTCCTGGAACTAGAATTACAGATGGTTGATAGCTGCCATGTGGGTGCTGGGAACCGAGCCTGGGTCTTCTGCAAGAGCAGTCAGTGCTCTTAACCACTGAGCCATACATTAATACTTTGTACAAGTCACAGTGTATGGGGAATAAGTGGAAGGGAAAGACTTACAGGGTTACTATATCAGCATTGGCTGCTTCCACAGCTATGCTCAAAGGGTCCTTCCCTTCTTCATCTGTGGCATGCTGATTGGCACCTCGTTTTAGGAATAAACATACCTGCCTGTTGAAAGAAACAGAATTTTTTAGATACTGCCAAGAAGAAAAACATTAATACTCCCTTAAAAAATAAAAAAATAAATAAACAAACAGCTCTAGCCGAGCATGGTGGCATACACCTTTAATCCCAGCACTTGGGAGGCAGAGGCAGGCAGATCTTTGTGAGTTCAAGGCCAGCCTGGTCTACACAGTGAGATCCAAGACAGCTGGGGCTACAGGGAGATCCTGTCTCAAAAAAACCAAAAAGAAAAAAAAAACAACAAAAACCCAGTTCTATCTAACTTAAATAGTATTTTATTAGAAAAAATTGGGGGCTTTTTTTTTTCTTTTCTTTGAGACATGGTGTCCCCTGTAGCCCCAGCTGGCCTGGAACTCACTATATAGACCAAGCTGGCCTTGATCTCATAGAGATCTGCCTGCCTCTGCTTTCCAAGTACTGGGATTAAAAGTGTGTGCCACCAAACCTAGCTTATTAGAAAATTTTTGATATATCCTAAAAAATATTTCATGAACAGACTAATAATAAAAACTGACAAGCACAGAAGTATTTTCATTTAAATTATCTTGTATAATCTTGGGGATATATATAAAGTTTAGTCCCTACCCTCAACAAATACCATTAAAAGTTATACACAGATATTGCCAAACTTAAACAAAAAGAACATTACTCAAGGCTATTATTTGGGAATGAAGGAAGGCAAAGCAATATAAATACTGTAATAACCATGGTATAATAGCAAAGAATAGGAAATAATCTTCCTATTACGCTCTACAAATAGTCATAATGGGGGGATATCTACATTAAAATA
>NW_008360170.1:24394-46545 GCF_000622305.1 Nannospalax galili
CTTATTAACATATGTTTAAAAATAGTTTCTTGCTTATCCAGGAATAACTGAAAACTCTGGGATGTCTTACATAAAACATAATCACCCAAGGCACAAACTTTTTGAAAAAAGCCAACATTTTAACTTCATTAATACTTTCTAACAGAAAGTCCATTTTCATGGCCTCTGGTTCTACAGCCAAGACTGCTTAAAGCCACAATATCAGCTACCCAAACTAGGAATTCAGTTTATAATTAAACAAGTACCTCAAGGAAAATCTATAAACTTCAAAATAGGTGTGTATGTACTGTGAAGATAATGTATGTGCACAAACATACACAAACTTCAGCTGAAAACAAAATCACCACAACTTCAGTAATGGAGGAAGCCAAGTAGTAAAGCTGGTCTATGTATTGATACATCAAGATCACAAGCGAGCACTGTAATTTTCAAATCTGAAAACTAACCATAGCTTTTTTTCTGGATGAGAGTCCTTAACTTTCAGATTCCATCGTGACACTGTAAGTCACAAAAATGCATTCTTTTTACAAACAACCTAATGACCTTAACCTGAGAAGCAAAACATTATTTAAAAGTAGATTTTCAAATAAAAGCTACCTAAATATTTAAACAGTGTCAGTTACCCTGTGTGTCCTAAGACGGTGGCATGGTGCAGTGGTCCCCGCCCTTGGACATCTCTTTGGTTCACATTAGCACCATTCTGTAAGAGGAACTCACATGTCACCAAGGAGCCCTGAAAGAGGAAAAGATACAGCCTTATAAACACAAACAAGAAAGAGCAATACATTTTTATATAAGCAGCAGAGGAAAGAAGTAATTAGTACAGATTCCTTTAGTTGGAAGTCTAGTAACGCACACTGTCATCCCTATCAGAAATTTTTGCCATTAGCTGCCTCTCCCTTAAAAGCAGAAACAACCAGAGTGATTGATATTCAGAAATCACTGGTACACAGAGAATTCTTTCTTTTTTAACCCATCTTATAGCAATAATATCAATGATAATAATAATGCTGTTTGGAATTTGTTATGATATTTTACATTTTACTACCAATGAAAACCTCAGTACACTAATTCATACCCCTAATACAGCCTGAATGAGTGGTGTTGCTTTGTTTTCCTCCAAATTAGGCCAGTTCACATCTGCACCATGAGCCAAAGCCTCGGCCATTTTGGGAAGGTTTTTTTCGTATGAAGCCCTATAAAGCTGAAGTCCTGGATTAAGATGTTTAGAGTCAAGAAGCACAGAAGGATCTTGTCTTTCTCCTTCTGAAAAGCAAGCACAAACACATTAATAAAAATGAGCTCTTGGCAAAGAGGGGTGAATTGCTTACCAAGTACAGAGTTTAGTTTTGCAAGATGAAAAGAAGTCTATCAGGTGAATGACAGTAATGGTGGCATAACAAAGTGAACAGACACAAAGGGCACTGAACTGCATTTACAAATGGTAAGGACAGATAACTTTAGGACAAACAAGTAGCTATAAAGTGAACAACTTTTTTTATGTATATTTTAACTCAATCTTAAAAGTGAACTCTTAAACTCATGAAGTAAAGACTGTGACATAAGAAACCATCACTCTTGGCTGGGCGAGGTGGTACACACCTTTAATCCCAGCACTTGGGAGGCAGAGGCAGGCGGATCTCTGTGAGTTCCAGGCCAGCCTGGTCTACATATTGAGTTCCAGACCAGCTGGGACTACAGGGAGAGCCTGTCTCAAAAAGACCCAAAAAACCCCACTCTAGCCTAGTGAATGGATGGCAGATTTTTCAGGCAGACGTTGTGTTTCTTACAGACTAATCATTCCCGAGACATTCAACCATCTCTTAGAATGGCATCAACTAGTATTCTAGGTCTTTGTGGTACATTAGTTACTGTTAAAACTGGCTATATTCCTAAAAGCCTAGATGCCTAAAGAGTTTCACTACTAGTGCAAGCCTTGCTTAATGTTTAGGATGATCTAATGCCATCATAATTTTCACTCTAACTAATTTGAAGACTGCTTAGTCCCCTAAGAATATTGCAAGACCAAAATCACTGAAATCATGGGAGGCTAAAAGAATAAGCCACTGATCAAAAGAAAAACTTAACGGGGAGGGATCTGCTGACAATAAAGAGAGTCACAGAAAAGATAGAGACTAATAATCACAAGGCATGTGGGTTAAAATTTTCTAGCACATGCCATGAGGTTTGGAAGAATGACCAACCTCTCTTCCAGTATGAAGAGAAATAGCCACTTTCTCATATGGAACAGTATTACTCTTCCCTCCAGACTTTCTAAGACTAGCCACCTCCTTTAGAAATGATTTCATTATAAATTAACATTTAGGGCAGGGGAGATGGCTCAGTGGGTAAAGTCCTTGCCACATCAGCATGAGGACCTGAGTTCAGATCCCCAGCACCCATGTCAAAAGTCAGTGCTGTAGCTACCCTTGTCACTCCAGTGCAGGGGCGGCAGAGACAGGCAGAGCTCTTAAGAGACAGGAGATGCCTTAACTCAGTGTAAAATCAGGGAGCTCCAGGTTCAGTGGGAGATCCTGTCTCAAAAATTAAAGTGGAAATAGATGGAACTGGAAAATATATTAAGTGAGATCGCCCAGGCTCAGAAAGGCAAACCCCATGTGGTCTCTGTCAAATGCAGATCTGAACTGCTCATTTTTTTTATATATGAGTATCTACATGAGAATGAGGAAGGGTAGATGCCAGGAAACTAGAAAAGAACCCATGGGAAAGAACTTGCTTTCAGCAGAAAATTACCATATAATTAAATCTCAGTACATGTTATTTATGCTCTATTTAAAACCTAAAAAGTCATGACTGATTGGGTAGCAGCTAACCATTTATGAGAGGTTTTAAATTCCTGACTATGTTCTGTTAGCAAGTGCTATGCAAATTCACTTCCAGATGCATTTCTTCTTCTACTTAGTAATGCTGCTGAAAACATGGTACTCTATTTTTGCACATTTCTACACATTTAACCCTTTCCATTGAGTTTCATTTATATTTTTATCTTTATGCCTTTCATCTTTCACTGGTTCTCATTATGCAAATTTAAATCTAACAAAAATTTGGAAAAGAATTAAAACAAGAAATGAGCAACTGTCATTAATAACAGCTGATTTTCAAAGTAACTGTGCTGAATTAAAAAAACAGGATTATATACTGCATGATCCCATTTTTCTAAACTAGAAAATGGCAACATCTGCTATAGCAACAGAAAGCAGAAGAGTGCCAGAGGCTGGGACCAGGAAGAGACAGCAGAGGAGACTACAAGACAGCACGAACCATGCTGTGGTGGCCGGCCACCACAGGTGCATGTGGGAAACCAGCTGTAATGTGTGCAGTAAACAAGAGCAGCACACCCGGTATGTCAATCATACCTCTTCCCTGCCCCCAAGAGGAAGGTGGAGAGCCAGTGAGGAAGACACTGGATGTCTACCTCTGGCCCCTATATGAAATACACACACACACACACACACACACACACACACACACACACACATATGAATTGACATTTGCCACACGTATTTTTCAGTAAACTATACCAATTAACACTGAATTTCATCAAAACTCACCAGCCTCATATAAGCTATTGGCTGACACCATGGAAGGTAAAGATTCTCTTCCATCATCAGAGCTTTGCTGGATCCCACTGTCATTACTTTTGACTGTGTTAAAGAAAAAAAAAGGCTAGTTATTAAAGTTCATTCACTTAGAAAGCAGTCTCCCACAAACAACAGGATTTTTAAAAGAGCTGGTACATGTAAACATGAACTTAGCCACCACCAACAGAATAAGTTGAATACAATTTTAATCCTTTTGAACGCTTATTTTATTGTAACATAAATCACAGAGCCTGAAAATAGGCTTATTTTCAGAGATGCAACATATCTCATTACCCCGTAAAATGCCAGGGGTAGTGGAGCTCAATCACTGGATGACTGTGGATGTGTAACCTCAGACAATGGGCAACATCTACAGGATGGCCACACTGCACAATGACCACTGGCACGGACGTGGAATGCTCACAAGAGCAGTACTTACTACTGCGCAGTTTTGAAGAGGTATCAAAGTAGGAGAAGAGTGAGTCTAGCTCATCAGGACAGAACAGAGACTCCCGCCTGGCCTCGTCGCTATTTACAGCAACCACTGGGGACATGCAAGTTAGCAAAGCACAAAGCAGGCCGGAAGAGGGGAAAAGGGCAGGAAAAAACGTTACTGGGAAAAATTTAGGAGGAAAAAAATAGGAAGGAAATCAGGTAGTTAATCAGATACTTAGGGCTTTGGCACAATACACTTATAATTCCCATATCCCCTTGCATTTTAAGTAACTGTTATCCCTGAGAATACAGACATTACCTAGAAATGTGAACCATCATGGTACCATTTCAGTTTGTTTTAAAAACATAGAAATCCAGTTTTTCCTTAGAATATGTAGAAGGAAACAGGCATCTTTTTAGCATTTAAAAAAAAATACAACAATGGCTATGAATTAAAACATCAAGAAAGTTGCTTCAGCTCAAGAAAACATCTAAAAGAGATGACCTACCTGAACTCTGAACAGCCGCTCTGACTTGGTCAGCCGGCCCAAGTTTAGAGACACTCAGCCGCTTCTCTTCACAGCCTTTCGAGGTGACCTTTGTTTCCTGCTCAGGAGGTAACGATGATATAGAGCTTTTGTCCACAAATTTCCTCTCCACATATTTTGCTCTGATATATGCCTCTTTCTCCTGTCTGGTATACACAAAAATGTCATGATGTTCTGTTTAGTCACTTAGCATGGCTAACACTGAAAAGATGCCATTGTATGTTGAGTATTTTCAAACAAGGACATTGACTCTGATACTGGTTCAAAATGAATCTGTAGGGGCTAGTTAAGAGCACATACTGCTTTTGCAGAGGACCCAAGTTCAGTTCCCAGCACCCACATTAAGTGGTTCATAACCACCTCTAACTCCAGCTCCGAGGGATCCTATGCCCTCTTCTGGCCTCCAAGAGCATCTGCACACATGTGGCATACAGTTACATAGACACAGACACATACATAGACACAAAAATAAAAATAAATCTTAAAAAAAAATTAAAGCAAATATTTAAACAAGGGGAATCTGTGATGGCCATTACATTCCATTACATGCTTCTGTCTAAATATTTAATGACCTAATTTCATTGACAGATGAAATATAAAAACCCAATGAAAATCCATAATTTTTTTTGGGGGGGGTCTTCTTGAGACAGGGTCTCCCTGTAGCCCTAGGTGGCTTAGAACTCACTATGGAAACCAAGCGGCCTTGAACTCACAGAGATCCACACCTGCCTCTTCTTCCAGAGTGCTGGGAATAAAGGCGTGCACTACTATACCTGGCTCTCTCTGATTCTCTTAATTTCTGTGTGCAGAATACATATTTCTGTATATACTCCAGCCTATGTTTTACATGACAATAACTACTGATAGCCATAATTTTTCATAAGATATCTACTTTAAAACAATACACTGTCCTTCATTTATAGAGGGAAATACTACATTTTATGTTCTTTTTTAAAATTTTTATTATTTTTATTTTATGTGTATGCATGTATTGCCTGCATGCAGGTAAGTGCACCCATGTCATGCAACACCTGCAGAGGTCAGAAGAGGCTGTCGGATCCCCTGGGACTGGAGTTACAGACAGTTGTTAGCTGCCATGTGGGTGCTGGGATTCGAACCCAGGTCTTCTGCAAGAAGTGTTCTTAACCACTGAGCCATCTCTCCAGACCCACATTTCATGTTCTTAATTTATAATATGATCATAAAATATGCCTGTTCTATAATTTTTCTTAATTTCTATTATTTTTCTTTGGTTAAAATTGGAGCTTCCTGCACAACACAAGTGCACTTACCTACATGCAGGCAATACACACATACACATTAAAAAAAAATTGGAGCTTCCAAGGTCTAATAACTCAGTCATATGGCAAATATTAAATTCTGATTTAATTTATATTAACTTAGCTAAAATCTCAACATAGAATTGTAGCAAATGAAATTTGAATACTAAAATTAAAGCTATGACTGAATGACTGAACCTGGTGTTTCAAAGCCTCTGACTCCTGGCAACTCATTCGAGGGCCTTCCTTATAGAGAAATGAAGTGTAATTTCACACACAGCAATTAACCTGCCTTCTTCCCTTTTGATTTCATAATATTACAGTGCTAGCCATGAAGTCTGGGATTAACAAATACTTGCAGAACTAAGTCAAATCATGAAAATTATTCATTGTAGATAGCAGAAACTTGATCTTTGTAGACATTAATGACTAGATTACTTCCTTTGTATGTGTGGTATGTGTGTTTACATATTTGTATATGTACAAGTGTGTGCGTATGCAGGTGGAGGCCAGCAGTCAGCATCAGGTGTCTTATCAGTCACTCTCCATCTTATTTGTTGAGACAGGGTCTCTCACTGAACCTGGTTCAACAGTTCAGCTAGGCTAGCTGGTCTGCCAGCCTCAAGGATCTTCCTGTCTCTGCCTCCCAGTCCTGGGATTACATCCACACACTGCCACACCCGGTTTTTAACAGAGTGCTAGGGAACCCAATTCTTCCTTGCACCTGAACCCTCTCCAGCTCCAGATTCTTTCTTTTTAAATGCCTACCACTAACAGAATTTTGGACTACTTTAATGGCAGAGAGCTTTTACATTCCTATGTATGGCTTAATTTTTAAGATTCCCTCTCATCTAAAGACTACAAATGATTAACTGCCCAATAAAGTGTAACTGGCTAATGAATATAACTAAGACAGACATAGGCACGTTTAAACAGAAGTGTAACAATGACTTCTAAACACACTGATCAGTGTTTCACGCTAGTTACAATAAAATAAAGTCATGGCTGTATTTCTGTCTAGGGAGGAAAGCAGCACATTAAGGTAATCATAACAGTACCTCTGTCCTGGCTGCGGTTTCTTAACTCCCATTTTTTCCAGTTTAGCTTCATACACACGATTTATAACATCATTTCCCAATTCACACATAAGCTGTTTGGCAAGAAAAGAGAAAAACAAGCTATAAATTAAAAATCTTAAAAACCAGCTAAACTTAAAAGTCCTTAAAGCATATACAGTTAACTGATTCCTTTTTATATCCTGCAATTGCTCATTCCACAAAGAAATTTAAGTTAAAATGAGCCAACGAGTGAAATTCCTATCCTTTTCCTAGTCTTTACCGTAACATTAACACTCCTATAGTAGATACCTTTTATCTATCTAACCAGAGATACTACACACATAGCTGTATTTAAAAACTGGGGCTGTGACAGATGACTCAGTGGTTTAGAGCTTGTATTGCTCTTTCAGAGGGTCCAAGTTTGGTTCCCAGACCCATGTCAGGAAGCTCATAGCTGCCTATACCTCCAGCTCAAGGGGATCTGAGGTCTCTGACCTTCACAGGCACCTACCATCACGTGTGCATACCCCCCCCACACAGGCACACACATATGTATAATTAAAAATACTGAAAAATAAATCTTTAAATAAAAATCAAATTTATCACGTCTAACTAGATGTTACAACTACTGATTGTGTCTGTCTACAGCAGGGCAAGATGTGTGACAAAAAAGCATCACACACAGGTGGAGTGAGTGCTAGCCATCTAGACAATAGGTTAAAATTAAATATCTTTAAAATTTTTTTTTCTTGGGGGCTAGAGAGATGGTTCAGTGGTTAAGAACACTTGCTGTTCATCTAGAAGACCCAGGTTCGATTCCCAGCATCCACATGGCAGCTGACAACTGTCTGTAACTCTAGTTCCAAGGGATCTGACGCCCTCTTCTGGCCTCTGCAGTCTTTGAATGACCTGGGTGCACTTACATACATGCAGGCAATACACTCACACACATAAAATAAAAACAATAAATTTTTTTTTAATTTTCCCTTACTTTCACTTTATAGAAACACTGAATTCACCAAGCATACAACTTTACTGAATTCATTTTTGGACTTTGTACCTCCTTGAGCTCTATCAGCAAACAACTCCTAACCTCTTGTCAAATGTTCCAAAACTTTGTAGACTTTCTTTCCTACTTATCCATCTGCTTCAATTTGTACTTCCCCAACTATGATGGTTCATTTCAACTGTCAACTCAATGAGATATACAGTCACCTGGGAAAGGACCGTATGGGCCTGCCTGTAGCGAACTATTGTGTTTAGGGTAATGGAGGGAAGAAGACCTGCCCACTGTGGGTGGCACCAGTCCCTGGCTAGATTCTTGAACTGTATAAAAAGGAGAAAGTAAACTGAGCACAAACACTCATGGCTCACTGCTTCCTGACTATGGAAGCAATGTGACCACTGACTCAAGCTCCTGCAGCCAGGACTCCCTCACCATAATGGACTGTACTTTGGAACTGTGAGCTAAAATAAGCCCTTCCTTTCTTAAGTTGCTTTTGTCAGAGTATTTTATCATGGCAACAGAAAAATAACTAAGACATCAACTTAAATTCTATCAATAGTCTCTTGGCAGGGAACTGCACCATTTTTGTGTGCCCAGTTCTAGACTTGACCACATGCATCTTGTGCCAAGATATAGATCACCCAAACCATTTCCCTGAAAAAGCATAGCTGTGTAAAAGACAGAGTGAGTGTACATCAGGGCGATATAGCCATGGCTGCAGAGAACAGACTTCAGATACTGGGACATGCAGCAAGCTGGTGGGAGATGCAAGATCAAATGTGGTCTGAACCCAGGAACGGAGAAACACCTGGTCAGGGTGTCTTGAGAAGTGTACATTAGGCAGACAGGAGAGCATGGCTTCCCTCTCCTTCTTGTCCCTAGGCAGCAGTTCTTTGAGGACCTACATCATCTTGCTCTGTCATGGTTTCCTGTCCTTGATATGAATACTTCTCCCTCTCAATTTTTTTCCCAGACTCCACAGCACAGCTACCTCTTGTAATTTAAAATGTGCTATTTCCTCCTTTGAGAACTTCCAGTTTTATAGATCATATTTTTCATCTCAAAGTAAAGATACTAATTCTTTTAAGAATCAGTAGTAGAGAATGCATGGAGTCCTGTGGGAAGGCTACAGTGGGTACACATAGGAGAGGGGGATCCAAAAATGACTAAGCTGTAGTGCATAAAATGCACAAAAATTCCATAAAACATATATACTGAAAAAAATCTGTACTAGTATAAAAGAAATATCACTGAGTGAGAATTGAAAGCACAGAAATTAAATTATAGTTATTTAATGTAGGACAAAAGAGAAATTACAAAATGATAGGTAAAGAAAGCACTGTTCAATAATTTATTCTAGGAAAGTTGGTTAGGTTTTCGGGGAAAATGTCACAAGTGAAACGCACATTTTATATCCACCAAATAAATTCACAAAATACCATAATTAAAATTTATAAAATGAGTTAATTAAAAAACAGGCTTTCTGAAAGAGTAAGCAGACTTAAGAATAAAGAGCGCTACAAAGGGCTGGGTGAGGGGGCACACCTAAAATCCCAGCATCCCCTAGCCAAGGCTCAGGAGTTTAAGGTCATCCGAGCTATATAGCAAGACTATTTCAAAAAACTAAAAACCCACAAAAAAAAAAAAAAAAAAAAAAAAAGCAACAAGAGAAGAGTGCTATATAGACGGAGCAATTCAAAACCTGCATCATGAAAACTTGTCAAATTTGCCTCAGAACGTGTTAACAAAACAAAATTTAGTTGGTTGTTAGCATAAATAACCCATAAATTTGTATGTAAATGGAGATTCTAAAGTCGTCACTTAAATGAAAATGTGAACTATTTTCATGTAAAGATTTATCTTACCTTTAAAAGCTCAGGCTCCCAAGTATCTAAAGTCAAAGATCGTACTTTTGAAAAATGAACCCCAAGACTCCTATATAGGAGAAAAAAAGTGCATTATTTTATTAATATAAGATTATCAAATCTCTATTTGCATATATGGATGTGTGTATATATACACATACACACACACACATATATATATATATTTTAGCCCTACATACATATAAACATGGGTTATTAATCTTCTGGTTAATAATGATGAACCAAAGTCTTCAAAAACATTTTCAAAGTAGAAATTATCCACTTTATAAAACACACAAACATATAAACCAGTAGTTAATTCGGGTAAATGGAAAAGACTCTCTAATAAACCACACAATGATTTACAATGTGGATTTAAGGCAAAGGAAGTCTCTCACTCTGCACAGTCCTACCCACCGGTGAATCCCAGAGCACTCGATACACAAGGTAATGCCCAAGTTGATGCTGGCCCACCGTGGGTCTGCCAGACCACAGTCACAACAGCTGGCATTGCCAGGGATACACTGGACACGCTGCAGTGCACTTTCTCCTTTCAATAATTTCTCTTTTGATTCACTTCCAGAATCTAGGCTTCCTGTTGATGGAGATGATTTCTTATCCAGCTTCTAAAAGAATTAAGAATTATTTGGTGTTTTACTGCTCTTTTTAAAGGTTATTATATTATGCTGCATATTATACACTCCAGACAAGAGCTTCCAATTCATAAATTAAACATCTATATTGGACAGGCATTATTCTAGGCACTGGAGACTGAAGGATGAAAAGGCTGAGGCTCTTTGATTATGGGCTTAGTCAATTGAGGGAAAACATGTAAACATTTACAATTATATACAGTAAGTGATACTATGGACAAACGAACAAGAGATGAAGGCAGAGAGAAAGGGCAAGACAGAAAGGGAGACAGAGGTACCAGGCATGATATTATTAGGACTCGAGAACAAAATAAAATCCTAGCACTTGGGAGGCTGAGGCAGGAGTATCACAAAGTTCAAGGATAGTTTGGGGTACACAGCAAGACCTAGTCTCAAAAGAACAAAGCAAAGCCAAAAGAATAAAGTATTTTATATCCCATATCACCAAGGTGTTAACTGCTAAGTTACTATGCTATAACACAGTTAAATACTAAAGAATGCTGTCCTAGTTTCTCAATTGCTGTGACAAAATACTCTGACCAATACCAACTTGGGGAGGAAAGGGTTTATTAGGCTTACATTTCCCAGGTCACAGTTCATCGGGGAGCCCAAAGTAGGAACTCACGGCAGGAACCTAGAGGCAGGAACTAGAGCACAGGCCATGGAGGAACTCTGCTTAGTGGCTTGCTCCCCTAGCCCATGCTCAACCTGCTTTCTTATGCAAGACAGGCCCACCTGCCCAGGGGTGGCACCACCCACAGTAGGCTAGGCCCTCCCACATCACTTAACAATCAAGAAGATGCCCCACAGACATGGCCACAGGCCAGTCCAATGGAGGCAGTTCCCTAACTGCGGCTCTCTCTACCCAGGAGTGTCAAGTTGACACTAAAGCTATCCAGCACAAATGCCATCTTCATCATTACAATGAACCAAAAACAAAACACAATGATAAACAAAAAGTTCATTTTTAAGTATATAATGTTTACACCAATGATCATTTTTAAGCTGGGCGTGGTGGTGCATGCCTTTAATCCCAGCACTCAGGAGCACTCAGGTGGATCTCTATGAGATCCAGATCACCTCGTCTCCATAGCAAGTTCCAGGCCAATTGTGGCTACAGGGAGACCGTGTCTCAAAAAGATTCCCCCCCAAAAAGGGTATTTAATAAGTATAATAGGGCACCTTCTTGACCATAGCTATGCCATATTAAAGTTTAGGTTGATTCTGGTCTCTGAAATTATCAGGGAGTTGGCCCAGGGTATGGGAACACATCAGCTGGACCCTGGTTGTCTTGGAAACAGGTCAGACTATCCCAGAGTGCACCTGCTAACTGCAGATTTATGGCTTCTGTAGGTTATGCTTGGCTTACTACTGCAAAATAGTGATTGTTACTTAATAGGATAGAAATTGTTAAGGGGGCTCTCCACCTGTAAGCTTGGGAACTTCAGCTTTTCACCCCTGGTTATGTTTTTACCTGTATAAAAGCTTAGCCTAAAGATCACTCGGGGCTATACACCTGGGTTCCTGACAACCTTGTGTAGTGGTCCTGGCCAATAATGACTTTCACTTGGCAAAACTTTGAGAGGTCTTCTCTGATGAAGCACCCACAACATTTGGAAGTTCCACCAAGATCCCACAGACTTAGACCTCAGACCTCGGGGGATCATGGCAGGAAAGTAGTGTGGGCTGGGCAGACTCCTAGAGGGGGTATCCCTTGAGATGTTTCAAGGCCTCAGGATTTCTACCCCTCTGCTGCCCTGTTGTTCCACTGTTTGTTTTGTTTTTTTTTTTTTTTGATATCCCACCCTAAAAGATTTTTGAAGAAAGTCGTCTGTTCTAGAAGCCTCCAGAGGTGAGTCAGAGTCTGGGGCACCCTTGGAAGGACACTTAGAGGGGAGGCTGGACACAGCTGCTTGATCCTAGTGTCCAGGGAGCCGAGCAAGATGTCATTGGCTGCACTCTGTAACTGGTGAATGAATGGTTTGTGTGCTGGCCATCATGTGAGTGCTTTGTTGTCTGCATTTGTATTTGTGCTGATCTCATTTGTTGTCTGTTTCTGTCAATCTGTTGTGTAGGAGGGGCAGTGAGTTGACTCCTCTGAAGTGTGTGCTTCAGTCTGTCAGTCTGTCATTTACCAGGGGGAGTAGTTGGCTCTTCTGAAATATATGTTTAAATATGTTAGAAAAGGTTTGATCCATCCACCTGTGGTTTGTGGGCCATTGCACACAGGACAAATAAAAAAATAAAGAGGCTCTGCTACTATGCTGCTTCCTCTGCTGGCAGAGGTCTGGGCAGGAAGAAAGGTCGCAGCAGGTCGTGGGGCACCCATGGCAGAATGCAGGGCCCTAGGACTTGTGCTGGGCCAGTGCTAGGCACCAAGAGCACCCACAAAGCTGGAGTGGTGGCAGTAGAGGAGGCACGGCTGGGAGCTTCTCTGCTGGCCTGGAGGACCTGCTGCATAGGAGTGGCGGGCAGGCAGCCAGGCCACTAAGTCTCTGCAGTAGGGCTGCGGCCATACAGGAGTTAATATTTGCCTGCCTCCATGGAGGGGGAGGCAAGGACCAGAGCAGAGGGCTATGGCCCCGCAGAGAGGACCTTTTTGCCCACTGTGGCCAGACGAAGGCGATTTGCAGGGCCTGCCTAAGAGGAACTCTTCTCTTCCACTTGGGACTCTGGGGCTCTGTCTGTGGGCAGATTCCAGCCGGAGCAGAGCAAGGTAGGGCAGCTCTGCTTGTAGACTGGGGGGCGGGGGGAGCACAGACTCAAGCCTAGGCTGGATAGGCTGGACTAGGCAGAGAGGACTCTCACTGAGGTAGTACTCCTTCTTCCCCAAGGGAGGCAACCACGGATGGGACCCAATGGGACCTGGGCATCAAAAGATCAAATATGTTCCTTTTTTTCTACTAGTGATCTGTATAACTGAAAAACACCAAATCCTCCCCTTTCCCTGAAAAACTTCATGACTGCCAGCAACTCTGGTCACCCTCTTCAAAGCCGTGACAGTGGAACCGGTTTAGACTAGAGAGCCTCCCTGGCCAGAGCCTCTGGAGCACAGGCAAGAGGAGCCAGGCTGCACCACTCCCTCAACCCAGCTCACAAAGGTTTTTCCCCTCTGAGAGACCTGACCAAGAGACCCCAATTCTGACCAAGGTAAGGGGGATCTGGACAACTTTCGTCAAGTCCTTTTAAGGGGGAATAAAGGCAGCTACTAGGAGGTCCACAAATCTTTCTAAGATAGGTGAGGTGATTCCGGAACCTCAAGAATCACCTGCTGGGTTCCTAGAGCGCCTTAGAAAGGCTTATCTGGATACTCCATAAAACCAGCAGGCCATAAATATTGCCCTTTGTCAGTCATTTGGCCCTACACATTAGAAAAAAGTAACAAAAACTAAAAGCGTTGGAGGACATAAGTAGGTCACAGTTATTAAAAATTACCAAGTTAACCAGAACAATGATAACAACTTTCAGAAAGACAGATGACAAGAAGCCTAGAGGAGACTGGAGGCAACAGCAACAGGTGGCCCTGGAAGAATCAAGGCCACCACCTCTTTTGAGATATCTCCTACAACCAAAACAAACTGTTAACAAAGACACCCAGCTTCCAAGGTATTTAGAGGACCTGCAACAACGTTCCCTTATATAATGGACTGAGATTAACTCCCCAGGTCTGGGAAGAAAATTCCTGGGGTCAGTTAGCTATTGTCGCCTATGGATTTTTAGATTTATTAAAGTAACAAAACTTCTGTATACCATCCTTAAAGGGAACCAACCCCTAGAATGGACTAAGACTGAATAAGGAGCCTTGTTCTCTCTCAGATGTTACAAAGCCATTCCACTTGTTTGTGGATGAGGCCCAGGACGTTTCCAAGGGAGTTCTAACCCAAACCTTGGGGCCATGAAAACAGCCTATGGCTTACCTATCTAAAAGACTATATCATGTATCAGCTGGATGGCCAACCTGTAAAAAAAAACTGATAAACTGCCTTGGAATAAAAACTTTCCTTAACCACTTCTCACTCAGTTAAAGCCCTCCTGAGGACAACTCCAGAAAAATGGATGTCA
Source organism: Nannospalax galili (assembly GCF_000622305.1). Lineage (NCBI taxonomy): Eukaryota > Metazoa > Chordata > Mammalia > Rodentia > Spalacidae > Nannospalax > Nannospalax galili. Next base: position 38,904 of record NW_008360170.1, read on the forward strand.
AATGCCCTGATGAGTCATTAGTGCTCTTCCCAGATCAACCCTGTATAAGGTTTTACAGGACCTCGACCCTCAACCCACCTGCTGCCAGATGAACCCCTGCATGAGCACGCCAAGGAGACTGACCTGATCCAATCTACTGGACTTGATTTAACTGATGTCCCAGTGCCAGATGAAAATGAGGACTGTACATGGATGAAAACAGCTTCGTCCAGAATACCATCAGGTATGCTAGGGCTGCAGTCCAATGGGAAAAGGACAAAGCCATCACTGCATATACCAACAGCTATATGTTTTTGCCATCGCTCATATGCATGGGACACTGTATCAAGGAAGAGGGCTCCTTCCAAAAAGACTCCACTGAGACACAAGGGAAAAGGACAATGGATCTGGCTACTTCGAATGTGACCCTAGAACCAGTGTGGCCCCTCCAGGACCTGGTCACATTGCCAGAACCAAGACTGCCTCACAAGCCTGCCTACACACCAAAAGAAAAAATAACATGAGCAACGTTCCCCCAGCTAGACCACATCACCAAAGCCTGCCTGTACCCAGGTAAACCTAAAAAATGCCAAAAGAAATACATGCCCATGGCACCATCCCCAGGGAACAATGGGAACTGGACTGGACTGAGATTTAAACTGACTGTCTTTAGGTACAAGTATCTTTTGGTTTTCATAGACACATTTTCTGGATGGATAAAAATTTATCCCACCCGGACTGAGACAGTCTCCATAATAACAAAGAAACTACACCAAAAATTAGTTCCTAGGTTTAAATTTCCCCTAAACTTGGGGTCTGACAAAGGCCTGGCCTTCATGGCCAAAACCTCCCAAAATTTGACAAAGGCATTAAATATCAGTTGAAAGTTACACTATGCCTATAGGCTACAGAATTCAGGACAAATAGAAAGAATAAACAAGATCTTAAAGGAGACCCTAATCAAATTGATTATAATAATAGGCGAAGGTTGGGCCAACCTCCTTCCTTTAGCCCTACTCAGAGCTAGGTGTACTCCATACCAGGAAGGATTACTAATCACTCCCTTCTCAAGTCATTACAGGCTCTGCAACAGGCCCAGAGGGCCATCTATCAGATGATCTGAGAATCTGGTCTCCAGTCTGCCTCAGAACCAGTCCACAAGTTCCAGCCCAGTGACTTGACATGGATCAGGAAAGTCCCAACTCAGACTTTGAAACCATCCTGGAAGGGCCTGTATCCTGTAATCCTTACTACACATACAACAGTAGTCAGGATCTCCTTGTGGATCCATCATACTCAGGAAAAAAAAAAAAAAAAAAAAAAAAAACTGGAAAAGGGACTATCATTCGAACTTTTAACCCTTTAAAAATAAGACTGACAGGGGGAAAAAAAAAAAAAAACCTGGAAAACAGACTGTCATTCGAACTTTTAACCCTTTAAAAATAAGACTGACAGGAATTCCCTGATTGTTACAACTGTATTTTGACTTCTTTTCCTCCCAGGGGAATTGCTCAGAAAAACTAAGGCTAGGAAAGTTCTTGAAATTATGACTATTGGAGAATAGTCCCAGTTACCCCAAGCCAAAACCCTAAAACAGGCCTAAATGTACATCCTCTAACAAGTTTGAAGATCCAGGAGGAGGGTGCCTCTGCATACTGGTCCACATTGCCTCTCAGTTAGGCCTTTATATGACTTTAGAAAAGACCTATTGCTTCTATATAAATCAGTCTAAAATTATCAAAAACTTAACACTAGTCTGACAACTAATACCAGTCTTTATTTTCTTGTTCTCCATGGCTCACTACCCTGCTCACGGCCTTAGCTAGGCCTCTAGTCCTCCTACTCATGGTCCTGACAGTCAGACAAGTAAATACAATAAAAATCATGATCCTAAAAAACAATATAATCTCCTAAATGAGTCTAAGATTTGACTCATGCCCTTAGAACCAGTGGGGAATGTAATAGGGCACCTTCTTGACCATAGCTATGCCATGTTAAAGTTTAGGCTGACTCTAGTCTCTGAAATTATCAGGCTGTTGGCCTAGGGTATGGGAACATGTCAGCTGGATCCTCGTTGGTCTTGGGAACAGGTCAGACTATCCCAGAGTGCACCTGCTAAATGCAGATTTATGGCTTCTGTAGGTTATGCTTGGCTTGTTTCTGTAAAATAGTGATTTTTACTTAATAGAATAGAAATTGTTAAGGGGACTCTCCACCTGTAAGCTTGGGAACTTCAGCTTTTCACTCTGGTTATGTTTTTTTCTGTATAAAAGCTTACCCTAGAGATGGCTCGGGGTTCCTGACACCCTTGTGTAGTATCCCTGGCCAGTAACGACTTTCATTCGGCAAAACCTTGTCTGAGTGGTCTTCTCTGGTGAGGCACCCAAACAATAAGCACTTGACTACACATGGTAGTAATTAACCAAATTCATAGATGTGGCTCAACTCTAATTAAAGATGCAATCTGTAAAAAAGTCTTCTTACTTAAAAACTTTCTGATCCGAACAAGTCAGTGTGTTAGTACAGAATGATTACAATATAATTTGATTCTTGGTTGTTTTTTCTCAAAACTCAACTCCACAGCCATTAGGAAGAGCTAAGCAAGACAGGCAAACGTGGGGACATGGAACCCGGAAACAGCTGAGAAGAGTGAGGAGCTTAAGAGCTTAAGCGAAAGAGCTCAGCCTTGTGCTGGCTGATGGATCCCACCCAGGGGGAGAAGGATGCCTGTGTGTGACAATCCAGAAAGGAACCTGGATAGAGGCAGAGGAGGGCATCCCAGGAGTGCCATTAGGTGCAGCATATCAGTTTACATGGAATAAGAAGGCATCAATCAGCTCAAGGTTAGGAAGGTAAGGTTTGGGAGGACATGTGGCAACAGATACAATGCTTAAATACAGAGGGATAAATCTATAGAATAAACGGAGAATGGAAGCTAAATTTTTCACTGCAGAGAAAATGGTTGTTGACATGGAAAAGTAAAAAACTAAGGAAAATCCTGATATTTTGAGTTAGACCTGGAGATACCAAACCATGCTAGTGGTTTTCAGTGGAAAAAAGTATATAAATGTATGTGCAGGCACACACATTATAAACCTTTTCTTGGCTTCTAAATATTATTCTCCACCAAAGAAACAGGTTTCTTTGAAGAAATGGCCAGCTTCATGGCTTGCAGAGAAAGCATAAGATAAGAAGGGAGCATCTAGGCCAGGGATGGTGGCATACACCTTTAATCTCAGCACTTGGGAGGCAGAGTCAGGCAGGTCTGTGAGTTCATGGCCAGCCTGATCTACATAGTGAGTTCCAGACCAGCAGGGGCTACACTTAAAAGACAAAAAAAAAAAAACGAAGCAGCATCTTGTCATGCCAGAAAGTAAAGAAGAACTTAAAGATCAATGGAGCCTAGTCAAAAGAATTCAATGACCTTACTGATCAAATTGGAGTCCATTTAAAACACGAAAACAAATAATGATAATAATGGATTATGCAACACTGAATACAACAGAAGTCCATAGTAAAAGAGTTAAAATTTGTCACAGATTAAAATTCAATTGGGTAAGGAACAGAAAGTTTACATAGTCTCAAAGTATTTCCCTCACAGAATACTTAGCACCCAAAAGGTTAAAAAAAAGTAACCTTACACTAGAAAAATGGAACAAATCAAAATTATGTGTCACTTGAAAGGATGCATGAGAACACAGTATGGTTTACATATCAATCCTAAGTAAACATCAGAATATTCAGCTAAATAATAGCCTGCAATTTTTGAAAGTTTCAAGGTCAAAAAAGGTAAAGTTAACATGAAAGAAGTGACTATTCCTGACTGAAGAAGAAACATAACAACTAGTAATGGCTTGGGGACACTGCTAACACAGTGGACAGTAGCAGGGATGACAGCATATATGGGCTCCAGTTGGGGGGGTGGGGGCTATGGGAGGGTGCCATTTGGGATGTGGGTATAAAGATGAATAAGATTGTTTGGGATGTTCTATATAAAATACACACACAAAGAAAATCTATAAATAAAAAATAATAAAATGTATCCTGTGATGAATCACTTTGCTATAAAGAATATTACTGGAACAATTTTAAAACTTGAATAATTTTTGGAAATTAAATGGTAGTATTGTATCAAGGCTTGTGTCTAAATGTTGATGTCTGAACACCACTATGCAAAGGAATAGCCTAGGTTATGGAAAGTGCTTATTAAAGTAAGGTGGCATCCTGTTAGCAATTTACTCTCAAGTGGGTTCAGGGGAAGAAGTTATCTGTACTATACTCAGAAATTATATGTAAATTTGAGATTTTTTTTTTTAACTAAGATCTGGTTTATTAGGCCAAGCATGGTAGCACACACCTTTAGACCCAGCACTCAAGAGACAGAGGCAGGCAGATCTCGGTGAGATCAAAACCAGCCTGGTCCACATGGTGCGATCAAGGCTTTGTCTTGAAGAACTTGTCTCAAAAATCCAAAAAAAAAAGAAAGAAAAAGAAAAGATCCAGTTTACCAAAAGATATTTGAAATGTAAAATTAGCTAAAAAGGGGGGCTGGAGAGATGGCTCAGCAGTTAAGAGCACTGACTGCTCTTGCAGAGGACCTGGGTTCAGTTCCCAGCACCCACATGGCGGCTATAAATCGTCCTTAACTACAGTTCCAGGGGAATCCAAAGCCCTCTTCTTACCTCTGCAGCACTGCACAACTTGGGTGCACTCACATACATGCAGGCAATACTTTCATACACATAAAATAATAATAAATAAAAAATATATAAAAAAATAAAATCCTTTAGAAAAACAAAAAATTAGCTAAAAAGGGAATTAGCATATATGCATTACAATGCAGAAACCAAATTGGTTCATTCCCAATTTTTCTTTATACGCTAGTGTTCCAAATTAAATAGACTGAAAGCTAAGTACACTAGCACAGCACACCCTGCACAAGCCACCTCAAGACCTGCAGCACTAAACATGACACGAGTGACTGACTGACTAGGAAGCAGTTTGAGCCCAGGGTTCTTTCCCCAACCCCACGGCACTAAGGGACCGACTCTACACACAAATAAAAACAAATGGAAACATTCTCTAGAAGAGTAAAACAGAATCTCTAGCTGGGGGTGAGCTGAAAGATGAAGTAGGTGACAGTGAACACACTCACTGAATGCTAAGACTCCCAGCACAAACCCTGCCAATTCCTTACCCCAGTGTGAGGGCTCAGTGGGCACTAAGAAAATCATCCTGACTATAGCTGCTGCTCAACACATAGTCCAATTTAGGAGAATCTTACATCCAACAAAATCCTATGCATTCAGAAGTTCTGAAAGGCCTGTAATCTTCATTTATAATCAGTAGCACATAACCGGAGTCAGGAAAAGCCCCCTACACAATAGTTTTCAATCGTGGCTGCTGATGGAAATCACCTAAGGAAATTTAAAAGTGAGGAGCCTTGGGATTTCTCCCCGTAAGTTACTGGTCAAGGAACTAAAGATTGAGCTGAGCAAATGAAGAAGGGAAGAAAGGAATAACGGAGGAAGGAAAGAGGGGAGGAGAACCAATAAAATCATAGGTAAAAACAAAAATAAATAAAGAAGAAAGAACTTGAACCTAAATTTTTAAAACATTTCAATTCCATAAAAATCATGTTCCATACAAAAGGATGTGCTATGGGGCTGGAGAGGTGGCTCAGTGATTAAGAGTACTGACTGCTCATGGGTTCAATTCCCAGTACCCCATGGCACCTAACAACTGTCCATAACTCCAGTTCCGGGGGAATCTAATGTCATCTGACCTCCACGGGCATTGCACAACATGGGTGCATTTATATACATGCAGGCAATACACTCAGACACATAAAATAAAAATAATAAATTAAAACAATAAAAATGGGTGTTATAACCATATATTCCAACTAAAATTAAAAACTTTTAGCAGTATGTCCCTTGATTTTGATGACACTCTACTAACCTCTGACTCATCACTCTTCTCTCTATAAGCAGTTGCAATACTGGTCTGAACAGCCTTAATCCAGGCCTGGCGCAGCTTTTCAGAATCGGCCTGGAGCATACAACTTCTAAAAGGAAATAACATCATTTTTTGAGCATTGAATTAGTAGGAAAATAAAAACATCCATATACTTCATTGTTGTTTTTTCCACTATGCTATTCCATATTTTTATAAAGCAAAAACTTATTTCTATTTTAAGCTTTCATAGTTCATATATCTTTAGGAGAAAGTATGGTTGTGAAAAAATCAAGGTGCAAATGAAACAAATTATCTCTTAAGAACAAATCTCCTATCCTTATATTTAAAAAATATAAATAAGCCAAAAATAGTGACACATACCTGTAAACCCAAAACTCAGAAGCTGAGAATCATGAGTTCAAGGCCAGCTCTATACAGCAAGTATTAGGCCAGATGACACTATATAAGAAAAATCTTCTCTCAAAGAAAAACATATATATCTATACACACACTCTCTTAAGTGCTATGTAAGCAAAATGTTTCTTTTTCTTTAATGGGGTACAAGTATGAAAATATAGTTACCAAAGAATTTCATCTGCCATATACTTTCAGTTCAACATAATAGCTAAGGATTTTTCTTATGGACTGGGCTTGATAGCACAGGCTTAATATCCCACTTACTCAAAAGTTTGGGGCAGGAGGCTCACAGGTTCAAAGCTCTATCACCCAAAGAAACAAATAAAAATAACAACAACAACAAAAAAAAAGGCTACAAAGTTTTCATAGGGACACATAAATAATCATTACAGGAGAGATACAGGTCAATGGTAAGTGCTTGCCTTGCATGCTTGAAGCCCGAAATTCTGTACTCAGTACCACACTAAATAAATAATCTTTATAAAATTTAAAGAATATAATACATGGAGAAACGTTATAAGACCTTTTCTTCTGTAGCACAGATAATCATAGATCAAACACAAATTTACCAATTCTTGGAAATTCTTCAAAACAAACTACAGAAACAGAAAGGCAATTCTCAAAGTCTTTAGAGCTTCTTACTTTGTTGGGGAGACCACCTCAAAACAGAATCGTCTTTCTATGTCTTCACAATGCTTCACAGTGCAGAGCCTGAGGTCTTCCACTACTACCGTGGGGTTATCCTACAAGAGAACAAACTCCAGCTTCATCCACCTGGGCTTTCAATACTACTGCCAATAATAAGCTTGAAAATCTACTTCAAGTAAATGGTCTAATTTTAAAGATTTCTACTTCATCATATTACAGCTACAGATAGTAATTATTAACATATGCAAGTAATGGAGTTAGTAATTCTAACTTGTTAATAATTTGATCTGCCCTGCCCTCCCCCCATTAGTACCCACAGATTAGTGAAATCATTTTAGAAAGCGCCTGCTCATGTTTGGTACTTAGTGGATGCCCAGTAATCACTAGATCCTTAATAACCTTCCATTTTTCACTCCATTCAGCACTCCTTTGGTTTCTACCCACAGACAGAAAAGCTATTTCCTTCCCAAAGAGCTGTCTTTAAAGAATCATGTTTTAAGAAACTCAAAGAAAGACAAGAAATTGGTAAATATTTCTTAAAATTCTTACCAAAAAAAGAGTTTTATCATTTCCTAATAAAACTACTAATTCAAAATCAAGTTTACCAGAGCAAAATTAGCTAAAAAAAAAAAAAAAAAAA
>NW_008360170.1:46664-69060 GCF_000622305.1 Nannospalax galili
AAAAAAAAAAATAGCTTAGTAAGTGCTGATAGTGTCCAGTCTAGGGTCTTTACATACATTCCCAGACAGAAAAAACAAGAATTTCAAGAATTTTGCACATGATTATTTATGAACTTCAATGTTTACCAAGACAAAGATAAAGAACTAAAACAGGAAACTCACTGGACTTCACTTTATTGCTTAACAAATCACCTACCTTAAACTTTTTCTGGTAAACCAGTTGATTGTTCTGTATAGAAAACCAGCGCCTAAATAAAAAGAAGATAGGTTAAAATTTTCACCAACATAGGTTATTTCTGTTGTTGGTAGAAATGAAATATTTTGGAAATCACTGGAAACCAGTTTGGGGTAATTATATTTTGAGAGTGTACTGTTTTGTTTTTGTAAACTGAGAGCAATATGGGGAAACTATAGAAAATAAGAACACACATCTTAAAATCATAGATTAGGAAAATAAATTTACTATGCTTTGATTCATTTTATGTCACAACTTTATATCTTAATGAAAGCTATTTTTATGCTAAGACCTAATAAGTTTTTTTTTTTAAGTCCAAAGTTATATAGTTTTTTTTTAGGTACCTCAAAATAACTAAAATCTTTCCCCTAAAATATCTAATTTTATAGACAGTTAAAGAAAACTTACACTGTGAACAAAAATATCCATTTATATACAATAGAGCATTAAGATAAATGGTGCTTGTAAACCTTTCAGGAGATAATTCATCAAGTTGAATTTGATAAGCAAAATAGAAGCTCACTGCTTTAGAACTGGCATCAAAGAGAAGAGAATCACTTATTGGCCTTATTTCACAGAAAATATTTCTAAGGCAAATGAAGTTATTACCACATATGGTTCCCAACTATTTATATGGTTCTCCTCATTACTATAAATTATTAGGAATACAATTTATTTGCAATCTTCTTTAGAAAAAAGGGTAAGCCATGTAAGCCATATTTGCCAATTCTAATTTGTTAAAACAATAAAAAGATCTAAAAACATAAAAAATCACAGTCAAAAGCCATTCATAAAAGGAAGCAAAACTTCTCATCAAGCATGAAAAGTAAAATAGTATTTGAGCTGTTATTTTTAAATTAGTTTCATTCACATGAGATGGTTTTTACTATGAACGTTAGTTATTAATCTATTAGCAGATAGAGATTCTACCTTTTCATTGATATTAATACAAATGACTAGAAATTGTATTTACACATTTGAATTTCTATCTTTAATTTTAAGTTATTTCTCCACAGCTGAGAAAAAGATTAGGAGACGCTTTTGTATTTTTTAAGCCTTTTACTCGGTAGTTAGGTTTTCTTGCCACTTAAAAACATAACACCTTTTATATTGAAAGAGAAATTTGTTAAATAAGCATCTATATAAAACGATATGGGGTGCGTCTAAATGCAAATCAAGTCAGACCAGAAAAGGAAGAACTTCCAAGGGTCTTTGTTTGGCAACAGGTAGCTGGTTAGAAATGTTAGAAGAAACCCCTACACATAAACCAAATGGTGCAGCCCTGCCACATGGGATGACATGCAATGGAAACAATCTCTGATACTGATTAAAGCGGTTTTTAAAACCATTTGAAGGGAAGTGGGCTAGATTAATAAAATTTTATAGATTGCATATTATAGTAATTATCTTACAGAGTTTTAGAAAAGCTATAGTTTTACAGAACAATGGAAAGACATTGATATATCAATGTAAACTCTTCATGCTTCTGAGGACCTCAAACAAAAATTTCTTTTGACCTACTTGTCTTAGAACAGTAGTTCCTAGAAATAATAATAAAATACCAGGTAAAAATCCAGATGCTGCTTTGCCAGAGACCATTCCCTTAGGCTATCAGCCTTATGGATCATATGTATTTCTGAAACTGAGTCTCTTTAAATTCATCTGCTTCTGGGTGGCACCTGTACATCAGTTTTTTATACACTTAGGAAAGACAATATAAATTCATTTTAATGTGATGACTCCTTAAAGAAAAAAATCATATATGTCATAGGTAGAAAAAAATGAATTACAAAGATTTGTTTGTCTGATACAATCTTCCCTCTACTACCATTAAAAATAAACATCTAACACCAACCGGAACTTTAGCCAGGTAAATAAGATGGAATATAGTTGGTTTTTCTAAGAGGGTATGTGGGCAGGTGCCACATGTGTGCATATGCATGTGTGCACATGCATGTGAAGGCCAGAGGACAACCCTGGGTGTCACCCTTAGGAACACTGTCCAACTTCTTTGAGACAAGATGTCTCATGCTCAAACTAGGCTAGACTGGCTTGCCAGTGAGCCCCAGGCACCTATCTACCTATCTCCCCAGCACTGGGATTACAAGCATGCATCTCTACATCTGGCATTTTCATATGGGTTCTAGGGATTCAAACTCAGGAATGCCTACTTGCATGGCAAGTACTTTCCTTACTGAGCCATCTCCGCAAGCACTGGAATATAGTTTTTAAAACAATCCTACTGATTATTAACATTTCTAAGAAAGTAAAAATGAGATGAATACCAAATAAAAGATAAATAAAAAATAAATAGATAAATAAATAAATGGTCTATGTCTATGGGTTATATACACACCCACACACAAAAAAAAAATTAAAAAAAATTTGGTGCCTGAAATTTTGGAATGCTACAAAAAACAGTAACTAGATCCAAAGAGACAAATGAGACAAATTTTGGAAAGCAATTATGCTTTCTACAGCATAAATAGAGCACAAAGCCAGAGTATAAGACAATGTCTAAGAAGGAAAAATTCCCATGCCTTGAGAAAAATAAGACACAGTATTGTATCTATGCTAAATTGAAGAAATTTGGTTTACTTTAGACCACCATATTTAACTTATTAAGAAGGTTAATATTACATACCAATGAGAATTTCAAATGACAAAATGTGGGTCAAGAAAATATGTATTTATAAAAATATCTTTTACTAGGTTTGATCTTAAGATCAAGAGCATGGGTAAAAGTCAACTTGCAAGCCTGGAGAAGCTTTATCTCTCAAACTATATAAATTATGGGTTCATATCACATTCAGTTGCCAAATATATAAACACTTAATAAGATAAAAAGCCTGAATATATACACTCCTTTATTTGAAATTCGATTTGTTTTTCTCACAGGAAGTGGTCAAACAAAAAAACCCTACGAAACTGACAATGTGTTCTTTCAACATAACACAGTTGTTATCAAAGCAACTAATCTTAGCTACTGCTCAAATTTTTAGGAATTTGCTAGTTTATTTCTTTCATAAAAAATAAAAAGTCATAAAAGTATCCATATTACTCAATTTGTATCTAGTTTGGATAATTATAAGTACATGAAATGTTCTTCTAGAGATTGAAATAAATTAAGGTTATGGTTAATTAAAAGGTACAATTCTACTTCTTGAATAAAAAGCTTATGTTTTCTTTCTGATTTAGAATATAGAGACTTTTTATCCATTGCAAGTAATCCGACTGAAATGCGGGTTAATTATGAGCTTTTTCGTGCTAAAGAGGAAACTGGAATAAAAGAAGGATGAAGAGCAGGAAGCTGTTTGGTACCTGATATGATCGGGCTTTTTCCTGTCATGTGAAAAAATGGGGCAGGGTTAAAACAAAAGGGAAAGGAAGTAAAAGAATGAAAATGCAAATGCGCAAAATAAGCCAAGGACTAGCATGATACAAAAATAAAGCAAGAATTAAAGAAATAAGCTTAAGCTAATAACATAACCAAACAGTCAAAAGTATCTGCTGAGTTTTATTTATGTATTATAAATATATGCATGTTGTAGCATTTCAACTCTTAAGAATCTGAAATGAAAATTTTCAAAAACTTGCTTTAAGTATTATGTTCTACCTCTTTTATTATTTTCTGCCTATTTGGTCATGACTAGAAAATATATAGTACCTTGCCACACTTTAATAAGCTGTTCCTAAAAATTAAGGAAAAAAATCACCACGGTGAATCTGCAAAAACCTTGACCATATAAAAACTTTTTGGAAGGAAAGTGGGGTCACTAACTAAGAATTTCAAACATCATAGAATATTGGCCAAATAAACCTCACACCTGCCCACCCCTATTTTCATTACATGATAGCAGAGACTTTAAGGCCACATGTAAGTGTTTTCTTTTTTTTTTTTTTTAGGGGAGGTTATAGAGGAGCTGTGACAAGGCCTGGCTATGTAGCCCAGTTTGGCCTTGAATTCACAATTCTCCAGCCTCCACTTCCCAGGTGCTGGGATCACAGGTACATACTGTGCCCAGCCAATTCATCCTGAATCTACATATATACTTCTTTCTTTAAAACAAAAAGTCAATAAAAACATTTTTAGCAGTATGCAGAGCATTTTGCTTTAAACGTTTGTATAATGAATACATTTTATGCATCTGGTCATATTTTCTAGTTCAACAAAAGAATCTGTTTAGTAACCTTTCCAAGTTATTGCTAAATTATGTTAACACGTTCTTTTCCTTGCTCTTCATCTTTTCTAAATTCATTACAAGAAGCAAAACAAAAATACAGGTTCCAGTGGCGTAAGTCTGAATTGAAACGGCCATACTTAGAAAATTACCTAATAAGGAAAATTTATCATGACAAACCTTATATGTACCTTAAGAAAAATAAAGTAGTCTCTTCATATCAGTGTGGCAATTGGTTCTAGGACCCACCCATTTATATAAAATCCACAGATGCTCAAATTCTCTAAAATAAAATATTATAGTGTTTACACATAACCTTAACGTGTGTGCTTGTGTGTGTGCATCCTTTTTTAACAGAGAGAGTCTTAATCATGTTGCCCTATTTTGACTCAGGTCATTTCATGCCTGAGCCCCTTGAGTAGCTGGGATTATAAACCTGCATCTTGCTCAATCATCCCCAGATCACTTGTAATTCCAATGATAATGCACATGCTGTATAAACATTTATTAAACTGTATTGTTTAAAGAATAATTACCAGGAAAAAAGCTCCAAGTACAAACTTGGTTTTTTTTTTTTTTTTGCCCCAATATTTTTGATCCGGATTTGGTTGAATCCACAAATGTGAAATCATGAATACAGAGGGCTAATTAATTACAGATTTACATAACTTTGAGATGACACAAATAAGAAATCTGGGACCAAGCAGAAGTAAGATTCATACTCTATGTAGTATGTAAACTTTCCATTCTGATGCCATTTGGCTCACATCACACAAAATATAATTACCATGCTATATTTCATATCACTAAAAGCTGCTGTAAAACAGAATTGCAATTTTGAAGCATGGGATGAAATTTTTACATATTTGGGAATTCCTAGTCATATTCACACATCCCTCATGTTGAAAATATTACATGCCATAATTTCATAAAACTATAGATAAGAGTAAATAGTTTGTTGTTATAAATTGGTACCTTATGGTAACGAAACATTAAAAAACAATCCCTAAAACCAACCAAACAATATTTTTAAAAATATGTAGGCAGCAGGTAGGGAAAACTTTAAATCTGAATAGCTGAATTCCTATTAGTTTGTAATATGACAAATACACATTTTTAGCCAAAGATCAGTAGACTATATTGGATTAAGCTAAACGGAAAATTAGAACAGACTCTAAGTCAAACACAGATAAAAGAAAATTATTTGTACTTCTTGAGATTAGATTTTCTTCATAAACCTCATTTAAGAAACTTAAATACATTTGAAAATTTTATTATTAAGAACCCAAGAAAAACTCTTAATGACATTTCATGGATCAGTGTTCTTTCTTCTTCCATCTCTGTTATTCCATTCTGTTACACTTTACATAGGATTGCCCCCCACCCCCAAAGGTTTATGCATTAGACCTGTTCAAAGTGGCAGTGTTGGGTGGCAGAATCTTTTTAAGAGGTGGGGCCTTGTGTTGGGTAACTATACCACTGAGGACATTACCTATGTAAGGGATTAATGATTGTCTCTTGAGGAAAGCTGGCTGTTACAAAAAGAGAAGACAGGCCTCTTCTGCTCTCTGGCTTCCTGTCTCAACAAAAGATTTCTGTTGCACAGTTCTGCCACTGTGGTACAATCCACCACTGGACCCCACACCAGAAGCTCCATTGGAGCCAACCATCTTTAATTTCCAAATTACAAAAGTATGAGAAAAAATAAACCTATTCCATTTCAGTCCTGAAATGCTCTATTTCCTTACTGAAAATTAGGGTGAACTATAATCTACAATTCTGATAATTAACAGTCACCACCCTTAAAAAACAGCTTAATTTCCTAAGGAATTTTCTTCATTTTGTAAATGACAGCATGTGTACAACGGAGGATTTTCCAGTTACTTTCTATTTGATTTGATTTTTTGTTTAGTATCAATGCCAGTTAATACAATTCAAAAAAAAAAAGAAATTAAAAACTAAAATATCCATATTTAAATTAATGTTAATTTTATTCTACCTAAACAGCAATGCAATTCTCCACTAAGACTTACTGTGCTTCATTCTGATGTCTGAGGTGATATTGCTCACAGAAGTGGTCCAAGGAAGTTCACTGCTTTTCTTCTTAACTTAATGGAATGTTTCTATGGATTTACTGTATTTTTATTTTCTTAAACTTTAAGGACAGAGTTTTTAAATCTAAAGGTTAAATTTCAATTCTAACATTATATTATAAAACTATATTGGTTAAATGATCTTAATTCATTATATAAATTCGATATGCACCCATTTCTTAAAATTTCTTATACTAGCTACAGAATTTGCCAAGATAGGCTTAAAGGGTTATTTTAATTTTTATCTATAAAACATAATCTTAATTTTTCATTTTCACTTTATGATAACCAGAAACATCTTTAACTAGATCACTAGAGTTGGTCTTTCAATATTCATGTCTGATTTTAAAGTTCCACATAATTCATAGACTTAATATCAAATATCATTATTCTTTCCTTAGCTAAAGAAAAATTACTTCAAATGAAACAATGTACCATTTAGACTTCCCACAACATCAACTACTAGAGAAAAGCTCAATAAATTACTAACACTTGAAAATGTCAATTAATGTTTTTTAACTTCAACACCAAGAAATCAAAATAAGTGCACTCAGAGCTCATCTCAATAAAGCATCAAGGGGCTGGAGAGATGGCTCAGCGATTACTGCTCTTGCAGAAGACCCGAGTTTGATTCCCAGCACCCACATGACAGCTAACAACCGTCCATAACTCCAGTTTCAGGGGATCTGATGCTGTCTTCTGACCTCCATGGGCACTGCATAACACAGGTGCACTTACATTTGCATGCAGGCAATACACTCATACACATAAAATAAAAATAATAAAGCATCAAATGTTCTCATTTAAATTAACAAAATCAACACTAAATGAACTTATAGAGAAAATTCCACTTATTTCACTAATGCCCATTATTAAGAAACAAACATCTGCCATTAGGTGACTTCACAGCATGCTCATAACAGTATTAATAGAAGACATTACAAGAAATAATGCAACAGCAAACCAACTAACTAGAACCTGAATACTGTGGTCAATTATTACAAAATTGTCCTTTTTTTGCTTAAAAAAAGGTACCTTGAATAAAAGATTAATCACTAATATTCAGAAGTTTGATCCTGAGCCAAGCAACCGTTCAGTATTATTATGTATGAAATTATTTCACCTTATTTCATTAATACAGTAAAATATTTTATACATTTTTGTTTGTTTTCAATTTTCTAATTTTTGAGATAGGATCTTGTTATGTAACCCAAGCTGGCCTGGAACTCACAATCCTCCTGCCTTAGCCTCCTGACTGATGGGATTACACGTGCCTCCCACAACACCTGGCTATAATTCCATTCTTAATTATTTAGAAAAATTAGAAGTTTTTGCTAGGCATCACATTCAGAGTAAAGAAAGAACAGCTATCTGTCACAACATGCCCTATTTTTAAAACATTACAGTTCTTTAACCTCCTAATTACTAAAAAGACATAAATCACCTGGGTTTAAAACCCACAAGTAAACCCTAAGTATAAAATGTACTATGATGATCTAGTCAACACAGACTAAGCATTATAAAATTCTCATGGTTTCCTCCTTTAAAAGTTGCTTAAGTTTTAGATTTAAGAATTTATGCTTTCACTTTTCATCTGCTAAGCTCTTTTCTTTATTGGACTGGATTCAAGAATGTTACTATGGAATTTATAGAATTTAGAAATTTATGGGGGGGAGGGGCCAGGTCAAAAGGAAAGTCAGAAAATGGCAAAGCATTAGCATCAAGATAGTATTTGAAGCCCATTACCTGTTCCAGGTTTTGAAGGCATTGCTGGCTCGTTTGAACAGGTAGCCCTCCATGACAATGCCATTTGCAGCATCAACATTATACTCTAACTTAGAATCGTCACTGGAGAAATCCTAGACAAAATAATACACAAAGTTCAGATGACTTCACTATATCCCCCAGAAAAAGAAATTTATCTAGGGAAAGAAATTTAAAAAAAAATTTTTTTTAAAAAAGGGCTTTGCATTAAGACTTATGACCACATTCCAGTGAAAGGCCCCACACCCAAAAGTACATAGATAGCACAAATGGAATCAATGGGTTATTGAATTAAAAAAAGAAAGAGGACATAAAGTTGGGGAGGGAGGGAAGTGGGGGTGGCTCCGAGGAGGTAAGAGGAGGAGTTGGGGATGAAAATGACCAAAATACACTGTATGAAATTCTCAAAGAAAATAAAAATACTTATAAAAGACTTAGAATAATATTCATAAGAATGGGGAGGGGGACCTAGGCACTCAATAATTAAGAACACTTCAACATACTAAAGTATGTGGACTCAGAATAGCTATGATAATGACAGTGTAAAACATAATTATATATAACATACTGCAAAAGAGAAAGAAAACTATATAAATTCTGGTGTAAAACACATAATTATCATACTGCAAAAAAGAAAACTATATAAATTCTGTTAAAAGCATAAATAATACGCATGTAAATAGGCAAAGAAAAAGAAGTAATATTACACGAAACACTGTTTAAAATGAAATATTACACGAAACACTGTTTAAAATGCTTCCAGTGTATCCCAGTGTTTTATGGTGCTAAGTGCTAATTTTGAAGACATACGAATATATTTGAGGTTATTTTAATCTAGCACTATTTTCTAAATATATTACTATCAAGATAAATTTATAATCTGATAAGAATAATAATTTTCTATTTGGGAAGTTCATAAATGAGATAAAAACACTATAGAATTTTTCCCATAAAAGATAATTTTGTTTTGCAAAGAAAAGGGACTTTAGGAGCAAAGTTTAAAATGGGCATGTTGACATCACTTTCCATAAGCACTAGAATTACTCATGGTATTTTAGTCTATCAAATCATCTATGTGAATGCAAATGCAATTCAAACTTCTAATTTTCCTCCAAATCATTACAAATTTAAACAAAATATCAGGAGTCCAACACTTTAAATTGTTTTTTAACCAACTCTCAAAGTATATTGAACAAAACAACAAAATAGATGGTAGCACAGAAAATTTCAGAATGAAAAAAATCTGTTTCCGAGCTTTCAAATTTACTCCTGCACCAATGATTAAAATCAGAATTCTTTTTTTAAGATTTATTTAATGTGCATATGTTTGTCTCTGTATGTATACATGTGAGCAGGTGCTCACAGAGGCTAGAAGAGTGCACTGGACCCCTCAGGAGCCAGAGTTACAGGTGGTTGTGAGCTGTCCAATGTGGGTGCTATGAACCAAACTACAGTCCTCTTGCAAGGGCAGCACATGTTCTTGGTAGCTGAGTGTCCTAGTTTGTTTCTCCATTGGTGTAACAAAATACTCTGACCAATACCAACTTGGGAAGGAAAGGGTTTATTAGGCTTACATATCCCGGGTCGCAGTTCATCTGGGAGCCCAACGTAGGAACTCAGGGCAGGAACCTGGAGTCAGGAGCTGGAGCACAGGCCACAGAGGAAAGCTGCTTACTGGCTTGTTTCCCTGGTCCATGCTCAGCCTGCTTTGTTATGCAACACAGGCCCACCTGCCCAGGGGTGGTACCATCCACAGTGGGCTGGGACCACATCACACAACAAGCAAGAAGATGCCTCACAGACATGGCCACAGGCCAGTTCAATGGAGGCAATTCCCCAATTGAGGCTCCTTCAACCCAGGTGCGTCAAGTTGACACTAAAGCTATCTAGCACACTGAGTCATCTCTCCAGCCCCTGAAGTCAGAATTCTACCTATCTTTCTTTTAATTCAATTTTTGTGTATTTCATACAGAACACTTTTTTTTTTGTCTTTTTTAGCCCCAGCTGGCCTGGAACTCACAATGTAGACCAGGCTGGCCTTGAACTCTCAGAGATCCACCTGCCTCTGCCTCCCTAGTGCTGGGATTAAAGTCATACGCCACCTCGCCCAGCCATACAGGACATCTCAATCAACTTTATACCCCCTTCTCCACTGGCACCCAACCATAGCCCCCACACACACTGGAATTCATGCATTCTGTCATTTTTGTTAAGGCCTATCATGTCAAGTTAGTGCCCCCAGACATCCCTCAGAAGAAGTTCATTCACTGAGGCCTAGTCAGTCTATCTAGAGTCCCTCCTTTAATATCAGCTCTCCTCGCCCAGCAGTGATCAGCTAACAATAATTCATTGAATAAGATTGGGACCTGTTGTCCATTTTCACAAGTTCTGTGCTGGGTTTTTGTCTGCTTGAGTTTGCCTGGATCTTGTACATGCTGATACCATTGCTGTAGGTTCATACGAGAAGGGTCCCAGGAGTCTGTAGGACTCTATTTCCCTATGGTCATGCACCATCTCCCTGGCTCTTACAATCTTTCCACCCCCTCTTCTAAGCCCTGGGTGGGTGGATTTTAATATAGGAGTCCTGTCCAAGGACTCCGTAGACTCTTATTCTCTACATTTTGGCCATTTGTGACCTTTTCTGTTCCCAGCCCTCTGTTGCATGAGGAAGCTTCATTGATGGGAATTGAAAAATGCATTAGTGTTCTCTTTCCCCTTTGTTCTATGTTCCGTGAGTCTTAGGTGTAGAGATTCCATTGTAGATGTGCCACTTAGGCTTGGGGAATTCACAGACAATCTCTGTATGTGACTAGTTGTGGATCTCTGTAATAATTTCTGTCTGTTGAAAAAAGAAGCTTCTGGGGCTGGAGAGATGGCTCAGCAGTTAAGAACACTGGTTGTTCCTGCAGAAGACCTGGGTTTGAATCCCAGCACCCACACAGCAGCTAACACCTGTCCATAACTCCAGTCCCAGGGGATCCGACAGCCTCTTCTGACCTCCATGGGCATTGCACGACACAGGTGCACTTACCTATATGCAGGCAATACAAGCATACACATAAAATAAAAATAATAAATAAAAGTTTTAAAAAAGAAAGCTTCTTTGATGGATGGTGACTGGGATACTTGTCTGTAAATTTAAGGATCCAAATTTTGCACATAGTAAGAAGTTATATTTGTCTAGAGATGTGACAGCCTTGGGGTTTTCTCTAAGATCTATGACATCTCCAGCTATGTGTAGAATTCGACCTATCTTGAGAATGACTGTCTCTTGAGAATGTTGAGCAGTGAGGAACCAGCTTTCTAGGATGGTGGTTTGAATGAGAATGTCCCCCAAAGGCTCCAAGAATTTGGACATTTTGTCTCCAGTTGGTGGCGCTGTTTTGCAAGGTTTTAGGATATGTGGCCATGCCAGAGGAAGCACCTCACTGGGTTTGAACATTAAAACTTGCCGGATTTCCAGTCATTCTCTGCTTCTTGTGCCTGCATAAAGATGTGATTGCTTGGCTTTCTGTTCCAGCCACCTGTCACGCCTCCCATCATTATGGACTCTTACCCCTTAAACCAAACTGTGAGCTCAAATAAACTCTTCCTTCTATAAGTTGCCTTGGTCACAGTGTACTATTACAGCAACAGAAAAGTACAGAATACAGAAAGGAAGTGTCTTAGTTTGTTTCTTCATTGCTGTGACAAAAATATTCTGACCAATACCAACCTGGGGAAGAAAAGGCCCACCTAGCCCACATCTCCCAGGTCACAGTTCATCAGGGAGCCAAAGGTAGAAACTCAGGGCAGGAACCTGGAGGCAGGAGCTAGAGCACAGACCATGGAGCAACGGCGCCTCCCACTGGCCTGATCTCCTGGCCCCTGCTCAGCCTGCTTTCTTATGCAACACAGGCCCACCTGCCCAGGGGTGGCACCACCCACGGTGGGCTGGGCCCTCCCACATCACTCAACAATCAAGAAGGTGCCCCATGGACACGGCCACAGGCCAATCCAATGAAGGAAATTCCCCAATTGAGGCTCCCTCAACCCAGGTGTGTCAAGCTGACACTAAAGCTATCCAGCACAGGAAGGTAGAGTGAGACTCACTCATGAGCTTTCCCAACATGAATCTGCTAAGATGTGAAAAGGAAATAGGTTGAATTCAAAATTTTTAAAAAACTTCCTGGTACCTTCTTTTCAAGTTTTAATCATAAAAAGTCAATATTTGCATTGATTATAAATGAATATTTCTTCCTACTTTTTCTCTAGAAAAAAATTAGAGAACATTAATTCCTTAAAGTTTCTATGTATATATATTTTTTAAATTTACATTGCTGTGTGTGCTTGTGTGTGTGTGTGTGTGCACAAGCACATGCACATACTAGACATTAAACTCAGTGCTTGATTCAAGCATGACAGACAAAGGCTTCAGCACAGAACTATGCCCCCAGCTGTCATTTGCAAACTGGATGAAGCCAGAAAGCGATATAACTGGCTTTTGTAATCTTTGTGTGTTGTACACATGTGTGTGTGTTTGTGTGCATGCATGTGTATGTGGAGCCCAGAGGCTGACATTAGGTATCTTCTTCTATTACTTATTTCTGAGACAGGGTCTTTCACTAAACCTGCAGCTCACCAATTTGGCAAGGCTATCTAACTACTAAGTTCCAGGGATCCTCCTGTTGCCACTTCAACACTCGTACTCCAGGTGCAGGTCACTGCACCCAGCTTTTTACATGGGTACTGGGTATCTGAATCCAGGCCCTCATGCTTACATAGGAGACACTTTACCACCAAGTCATGTCCCCAGCCCCAACCTTTGTTATATTTTTAAAGATTTCACGTGCTTTTTGTTCTGGTTTTTATTTTTACGTTATTCAATTCGTATATAATATACTGGGTTTCGTTAAGATATTTTCATGTGTATATCTCATGTACTTTCTATTAAAATAGATTCCACATATAAGAAAGAACATGATATTCATCTTTCTGATTCTGGTCTGCTTTGCTCTCCACTTCCATCCATTTTCCTGCAAATGACATCATTTCATTCTTCTTTATGGCTACATAAAACTCCACGTGAGATACATATCACATTTTCTTTAGCCATACATATGTTGATGAACACTGAGACTGGTTCCATATCTTGGCCATTGTAAATAGCAACAATAAACAGAAACAGATGGGCATCTCTGAAGTATGCACACTTAGATTCCTTCAGATGTATGCCCAGGAGTGGTACAGCTGTCTCATACAGAAGTTTTAGCTTCTTGGGAGAATAAAGGTCATTTATAGCATCTGAAGTTTTTTAATAATCCTGATGCTGGTGAAAACATGAAATAATGGGGCTAAGAGTACAGCTCAGCAGTAGCATGCTTGTCTTGCTTGTCTGTAACCCCAATATCAAAAACATAAATAATGTAATATAATAAAACATAAAATAAGATTCTCTTGAATGAGCAATGCATTACAAGTGTTTTTCTGTTTTTCAATACTTCACAAGATACACAAGTCTTCAATTTAATTACTACTAATGTTGCTTAATAAAGTATTCAAAATGTCACACATTGCAGTACTTAAAATGTAATTTATTTCATAATGTAAGCAATTAGTAATGCGAGATGAATTATATGCTGTTAGAATCTCTATGAATATCTTCATGATCCAACAAATTAGGACAAAAACTGGAAACCAAAGAAGTAGACAGGACAAGGACTCTGCTTTCCCCGAGAGGACATTATTTACCACAGCACCTGCCTAGCATACGTAACACCTGAAGTTCAAACTTCAACATTATTTAAAACAACAAAAAAGCAAAGATATAAACATAGAAAGTGCACACAGGAAAGATAATTATGATCTTCTGATGGAAAGGAATTACTGAACAAGTAACAAAAGCACCAAACATAAGTTTGACAAACTATAAACATAAAATGCAAATGTCCCCAAAGGGGCTAATGCTTATATCTAGACTCTATGAAGGTGTGATCATTAGTTAGGGAGCTTGGCAACAACAACAACAAGAGGAAGAGGAGGAAGAAGAGCAAGAGGAGCAAGAGGAAGAAGAAGAGGAAGAAGAGAAAAAGGAGAGGAAAAGAGGACATTTCATAAATAGGATATCCAAATGACCAACAGATAAGAGGATTTGAGTTTATTAGCCACTAGAGATGTATAAATTAAACCACAATGAGATGTCTGTATCTAGCCATCAAACTGGCAAAAAAACTAAAACTCTCACAATACAGTGAGGTGGTAGGGAGCAATGGGAATGCTCAGTGCTGCCTGCCAAGAATGAAAACTAACTCAGCAGTAGCCACTAATACCAAAAACATCCACACTCTCTGACACTGCAGCTCCACGCCATCAGGAATGCATGGACATAAAGGCATATGGATGATCACAGCATCACTGTTTCTTGCACTGATCAATGTTAATTCCTAAAATAGCTAAATTATTACATTAGAAATAGTTTTTCTTAAATTCTAATTGAGTGGATTTTTCTTTACCTGTAATGCAGCCTGTGTCAGCATTTAAGGGCAAAGAAAAGTATTCACAATGAGTAAAAATAGCATTATTAGCATTATGTTCTTTAAGGAAAACAGTTGTGTATTGCTTAAAGTTAAATAATCTGACTTAATAATTTGGCATTTTGAGACCTTCAGTATAATACTGAACTATGTACATGATGAGAAAGATATTTTAAAATATACAATATTTAACTAATAGTCACATATTTCCACAAACGCAATACCATTTTAATTTAAAAAATGATCAGTTCCACTTTTAGCAATAATTTATAGTAATGCTATTAAAATAAGCTATTCATCAAAACGTGCTGTATACCTTAAACATATACAACTTTTATCTGCCAATTAAAAAAAGAAAGAGCCAGGCAAGGTGGTACACACCTGTAATCCCAGCACTTGGGAGGCTGAGGCAGAAGGATCA
The DNA here is from genome assembly GCF_000622305.1 of Nannospalax galili. Taxonomy (NCBI): domain Eukaryota; kingdom Metazoa; phylum Chordata; class Mammalia; order Rodentia; family Spalacidae; genus Nannospalax; species Nannospalax galili. The sequence continues at coordinate 61,871 of NW_008360170.1, forward strand.
CAAGTTCAAGGCCTGTCTGAACTACAAAGCAAGATACTGTGGGGTGGAGGGGACAGGGGAGAGCGGGAGAGAGGGAAAAAGAAAACAGGTCACTCAACTACAGTTAAACTAAAGCCAGGCATGGTGGTATGCACCAGTAATCTCGGGCACACAGGAGGCAGAGCTGGGAGGATTTCGAGCTTGAGGCTAGGCTGGGAAATTCAGCAAGATCATGTTTCAACAACAACAAAAAGTTAGTCCACCTTTAAGCAAAAGAAAATATAAAGTCTCGTTTGACAATAACTAAGAAGTAATTAACTTAAAAATGGCTTGATAGAAAAATCTTTCTATTTCTCTTTGAGTACAAATAATCCATCAATTAGCTTTCCTTTGCGTTTACTACTGATTCTGGTTTGGTTTGGTTTGGTTTTCCATTAACATCCCTAACTCTTATTTTTAGATTACTCCACATAAAATATCATGGACTATATAAGATAAAATATTATTAGGCTGTTCTGAATATGTAGTGCCTGTCAGCTCTTTTACATGAAGAAATAAAAACTAGTTTAATATTGAATTCTCATTTTAAAAAACATTGGTCAAGGGGAGCTAGAGAGATGGCTCAGTGGTTAAGAGCACTGGCTACTCTTGCAGAGTAACCAGGTTCCATTCCCAGCACCCACATAGCAGCTAACAACCATCCAAAATTCCAGTTTCAAAGGAACTTAACCCCATCTTCTGACATTGCATGATATTGGTACACTTACACACATGCAGGCAATACACTCAAACTGTAAAATAATTAATAAATTTTTAAAAATTGATCTGCTAGGTTTTGGCAATTTAACAAACAATGGGAGTTGAGATGGGGAGAACTGAGCTTCTTGCGGGGGAGAGTTCTGGAGGGGGACAGCGGCTATGGGAAATCAGAAACACCATCACCAAGGTTCACGATGCTATGCTATCTCTCTGTCTCATATGCATGTATATACACTCAAAACCATTTGCAGGAGGTTGTTGGTACCTAAATGAAACCATAAATAATATTTAAATTTTCATTAAGTGCACCCTAGCTGATTAAGAGTAATCATAAACTGGTTCAAAAGCATGGTTTTCAAATGTTTTGATCTGAAGCATAATAAAATGCATACATTAACATTAAAAAAAAGTAGTTTACTTTTCACAAAAGAATTATCTGACCAAGCAACTGAAGAGATTTGTTGCAACACAATGGTATCTTGCAAAACTAACAATCCTACGAAATGGAAATTAATCTAACTTTCCCTTGTATACCTTTTGTTGAATAGTAGAATGTTTTTGTTCCATTTCTCTTTTCTCCTTTGCCGCATCCACAACCAGTCGATCCAACTAAAGGAAAGAAGAAAACTATAGACTTAAAATTCAAAGAAACAAAGGTAATGTTTAAACCATATTCCAAGTCATTTTACAGATAAACATAGTAATAAGTCACTTCATTTAAGTTTACCTAAAAACTCATTTTAGCTAACTTTCCAGCAGAAGTTCATATTTTTTTCTAGTATTAAATCTTTTTTGAAAAAGCCGTATCTTTAGGGAAAAGGTTTCCAAGAACAGTCCTGGTGTCATGCAGTATGTGTTCAATCCTTAGCAGTATGTGTTCAATCCTTAGCAGTATGTGTTCGATCCCTGAATAAGGACAATGACTCTAACTTAAGGTGTCTATGTACCCACTTAAGAAATTCTGGTAGCTAGTGTCAAAACAAAAGTTAAAAAAAAAAAGTTCCCCCCCCCACAAATAGCAAAAAGCAATACAGCTAAACTAAAGTAAGCAACATCCCCAAGTCCACATCAATATTTCCCACTACTCATCACACATCACGTTTTCCAGCTACCTTCCTTATACCATAAATCTAAAAAGTAGAATAAATAATTGGCCAAATAAAATACAGCTTTTTTAAAAAAGAGCAGTAAGTTCAAGACCAGCCTGGACAATACAGTGAGGCCCTTTCTGTGAAAGATTAAGCTAAATAAAATAATAAAAGAATATTAATCCCCTAGTTTCAACCTAGTAACTCAGTTACTAAAGAGTATCTTAACTGGCCACATGCAAACAGACCATTTTATCCACCATCCACTATGGAAAGTATGGTTTACTACATGATTTTCAAGGGTCTGCAAAATTATCTTACTTCTGAGGGGACTCATAAAATTCAAATCAATACATACCTAAAAACATGTCATTATTTCATCTAGTCAACTGCAATTCAATTCACATTGTTCGTCTAAGTTACACCTAATGTAAGATAGCAGGATATACAAAGTGCCTAGAACATAAGAGGGTCTTACTTAGCCTGGGCTCAATATCCTATTACATATTCCTACAACACCCTGACCCTCTCCTACAAGGTATAAAAAGCTGTTCCCAATACCTATTTTCTCCTCTTTCTTAACAATGGTAGCCACCCCCTCACACTACCAGATCTACTGGACCTACCAGATCACTTTCTGGCATCAAAGCTGTATTTCCACATTTCCTTGCAGTGAGTGACTAAGCATTGGCCATGAGGATGTACCCAGGGGGATGTGTACAATTTCCAGGAAATGTCCTTAAGGAGAGAGAATGTGTCTTTCTTTCCTGCTAGCTGGAGTTTGAGTACGAGAGCTAAGCCTGATTAGTCACTTCGAATCATGAGGCCAATGCAAACAATACAATAAGCCTAGGCCCTGTGAGAGAAATGGCCATAATATGTCCTTCTGACCTTCCATATAAGAAATTGAGTGTCCCCAAGGGCTCAGGGGCAAGTCAGTGGTCGAGTACATGCTAAGCATGCATGAGGAGGGCTTGATCCTTAGTACCACCAAAAACAAACAAACAAACAAAACAAAAAAAAAGAAAACAATAAAGAATCCACAAACATCTAAAGTGTCTGTGAAATGAAAATGTTCCTTGGAGCTTTATAACCCCAAGATACAAAATTTTCATTATCCAAACACCCAATATAATTTTTTGAAACGAAGAACAGCTATAACCTGAATAAAAAGCAAATTAAGACAATAATTCAATTATTAAAATATAAGAGGTTGGAAAATAAATTCAGTTATTTGTACTATAAAAACAGATACTTTGGGGCAAAGCGTAACGACAGGTCTCTAATCCTAGCACTTGCAAGACCCGGGCAAGTGGATCTATGTGAGACTGAGTCCAGCCTGGTCTATTAGTTTCAGGCTAACCAGGGAACACGTAGTTGGGGGAAGAGGGGAGCGGAACAGACACTTTTGTTTGCTAGTTTTTTTTGAGACAGGATGCCACCAAATACCTCACTATGGCCTCAAACGCCAGATCTGCCTGCCTCAGCCTCCCAAGTGCTAGGATTGTAAGTATGCACCAAAACTGTGAGAAGCTTCATTTTTAGTCTTTTCATACTTTCCACATACAATCTATTACATAAGAATTTTGGGGCAGATCTGGCTTTGGTGGGCTAGGACTGAGAACCTAGCAGACAGCCTGAGATGGTGGGTTTGGACCGCCATCGGGGTGTGCGGGGAGTGCGGGGTTAGGGAGTGCGGGGTTCTGGCCTCCAACTACCAGAGGGCCTGAGAACCCAGGGGAGAGCCTGACAGCCCCTGGATCCTGCCTCCACATAGTGGAGAGCTTCCCCTAATTGCCATACCATCCCCCTACCTGGGATTTTGTGAGGACCCTCCCAAGGCCCCAGGGCAGATCTGGCTTTGGTGGGCTAGGGCTGAAGTCCCAGTGGACAGCCTGAGAGGGTGGGTTCGGACCTCTATCCTCTATTGGGGGGTTGCTGCTCGGAGCTCAGCAGACTACCATGGAGTGCCAGGTTCTAGCCTCCGTCTGGCCTCCAACTACCAGAGGGCCTGAGAACCCAGGGAACAGCCTGACAACCCCCGGATCCTGCCTCCACATGGTGGTGAGCTTCCCCTAATTGCTATACCATCCATCTACCTGGGATTTTGTGAGGCCCCTGCCAAGGCCCCAGGGCAGATCTGCCTTTGGTAGGCTAAAGCTGGGATCTCAGCAGAGTCTGGCCTCCCTCTGGCCTCCCTCTGGCATAGGGTTGACAATGCACAAGACTGCCTGAAAGACCCTGGATCCTGCCTCCACCTGGTAAAGGAAGCCTGAGTGTACCTGACTGGAACCTGAATTGGACTTCTGTGGGTACCCCTGAATAGCTGATCTGAAGCCATCAGTTCCCTCCAAAATAAACCTGAGAGGACCTGAACCCTGTACCAACCAGCTTTACGTAACCAATAAAGAAAGGATCTAGGCACCCCAATAATACAAACAGAGGCATACTTCAACTTAATATCAGAATCATAAACAACAAAAGAAATTCACATGCCAAAACCACAACCACCAATCCTGTAGAAGAGTTCTACAAGGAGAACCCCCTAGAGATAACCCAGGACACTGAATTTAAAAGATCATAAACATGATCAAGGAATTCAACGAATTTAAAGGACACACGAACAAACAAATCAAACAGCTAAAAGAAGATAGGGATAAACTTCAGAACGAATTCACAAAAGAGATAGAATATTGAAGAAAACTCAGGCTGAAATGAAGAAGGAAGTGAAAGCCTCACCTCTAGAATGAATGAGATGGAAAACAGAATATCAACACTGGAGGATAAAGTTGAAGACCTGGATCACTCAAGAAAAGAGTATGGAAAATTTTTAAAAATACAGAAATGGAATATGCAAGAGATGTGGGACACAATGAAATGACCAAATCTACAGATCATACGAATAGAGGAAGAAGAATAATTTCAGGTTAATTGTACTGACCAGATCTTAAACAGGACTGTAGAAGAGAATTTCCTGAAATTAAGGAAAGACATCCCCATACAAATACAGGAAGCACATAGAACACCAAATAGACAGGGTCAGAAAAGAAACCTCCTACCACATATCATAGTAAAAACACTAAATGTACAGACCAAAGAGAGAATACTGAAAGCAGAAAAGGAAAACAAGTCACATACAAAGGAAAGCCCATCAGAATAGCAGCTGACTTACCAATGTAAACTATGAAAGCCAGAAGACCCTGGACCAAGGTATTTCCAATTCTACATGACAATAGATGCCACCCCGGAATACAATACCCAGAAAAAATGTCTGTGATAGTTGAAGGGAAAAGAAAAATCTTCCAGGACATGAATAGCCTGAAAGAATACATGTCCACAAAACCAGCCCTTCAAAGAATACTTGAAGCAATACAGAGAGCAGAGGGAGAAACAACTATACCTTGGGGCAATGAAAGAAAATAAAGATATAATTTAGGAAACACAAAATTACACAGAGACACAAACAGCAATCAAAATGAGGGCAATCAATACACACCTTTCAATAATAACCTTCAATATCAATGTACTAAACTCCTCAGTCAAAGGACACAGGCTAAGTGAATGGATTAAGAAACAAAATCCATCTCTTTGCTGTCTGCAAGAAACCCATCTCACCTTCAAGGACAGGCACTACCTTAAGGTAAAAGGATGGAAAAGAATATTACAAGCAAATGGCACTAAGAAACAAGCAGGGGTTGCAATTCTAATATCTGACAAAATAGACTTCAAAGTAAAACTAATCAGAAGAGATAAGGACGGTCACTTAATTCTGATCAAAGGAACAGTTAACCAAGAAGATATTACAATCCTTAACATATATGCATCAAATTCTGGTGCACCCAAATTCATAAAAACAATACTACAGGACTTTAAGACACAGATTAACCCCAACTCAGTAAAAATAGGGGACTTCAATATCCCACTGTCTCCATTAGACAAGTCAACTGGAAAAAGAATTAACATAGAGACATCTGAATTAAATGATACCATACATCAAATGGACCTAACAAACATCTTTTGATTATTCCACCCAAACCCCATAGAATACACTTTCTACTCAGCACCTCAAGGAACATTTTCAAACATTGATCACACACTGGGCCACAAAACAAACCTCAACAAATATAAAAATATTGAAACAATTCTATGCATTCTATTAGACCACAAAGCAATAAACCTCAAAATCAACACTAGACGAAACTCTAGTCACTACACAAACTCCTGGCGATTGAACAACACACTCCTAAACAATGAGTAGGTCAAAGAAGAAATTAAGAAAGAAGCCAGGTGTGGTGGCACACGCCTTTAATCCCAGCACTTGGGAGGCAGAGGCAGGCAGATCTCTTTGAGTTCAAGGCCAGCCTGGTCTACATAGTGAGCTCCAGGCCAGCTGGGGCTACTGGGAGACCCTGTCTCAAAAAAGAAGAAAGAAGAAAGAAGAAAGAAGAAAGAAGGAAGAAGAAGAAGAAGAAGAAGAAGAAGAAGAAGAAGAAGAAGAAGAAGAAGAAGAAGAAGAAGAAGAAGAAAGAAATAAAGGAATTCCTGGAATTCAAGGAAAAGGAAAAGGACAATACAACACAATACAACCTCTGGGACACATTAAAAGCAGTCCTAAGAGCAAAGTTTATAGCTCTAATTGGAGAAAGCGAAACACTCATTCACTGCCGGTGTGATTGGAAACTCACGCAGCCTCTATGCAAAGCAGTGTGGAGAACTCTTAAAAAAGAACCTACCATCTGACACAGTTATACCACTCCTTGGCATATACCCAATGGACTCGTCCTATTGTAGAGACACTTGTACAGCCATGCTTGTTGCTGCTCTTTTCACAATAGCTAAGAGATGGAAGCAACCTAAGTGTCCCTTAATTGATGAGTGGATAATGAAAATGTAGTTCATTTATATGATGGAGTTCATAACCAAAGACATTGAATAGCTCTACAATGAAAATTTAAATCTCTGAAGAAAGAGATTGAGAAAGACACTAGGAGATGGAAGGACCTCCTATGCTCATGGATTGGAAGAATTAATATTGATAAAATGACCATCCTACCAAAAGCAAAAGCAATATATAGATTCAATGCAATCCCAATCAAAATCCCCATGACATACTTCACAGAATTAGAAAAATGCATCCTTAAACTCATATGGAGTTACAAAAGACCCCAGATAGCCAAAGCAACCCTGAGCACAAAGAGCAAAGCTGGGGGATTACTATACCAGATCTCAAAGTATACTACAGAGCCACAGTCATAAAAACAGCATGGTACTGCCGCAAAAAAAAAGACACATAGATCAATGGAACATCATTGGAGATCCAAACCTGAGTACACGCAATTTCAGCCACCTGATATTTGACAAAGG
>NW_008360170.1:69110-73352 GCF_000622305.1 Nannospalax galili
CTCCAAGTGGACCAAAGACCTGAATGGAAGACCTAAAATTGAAACCACTACAGGAAAGCATAGAGGAAACTCTTCAGGACACAGGCAGAGGTGATGACTTCCTGACTCTAATAGCTGAGGAAATAATAACAAGAACTGACACATGGGATGACGGCAACCTGAAAGCTTCTGCACAACAAAAGAAACAATCAAAAGAGTGAAAAGAAAATCCACAGAGTGGGAAAAAATCTTCACCAGTGACACATCTAACAGAGCTTTAACATCCAGAATATATAAAGAACTCAAAAAACAAAGAGTTGAGAAACCAAATGACCCAATTAAAAGATGGGCTAAAGATCTAAACAGAGAGTTCTCAAAGGAAGAAATAAAGATGGCTAAGAAACATCTCAAAAAGTGTTCAACATCGTTAGTAATTAGGAAAATACAAACTAAAACCACCCTAAGGAATCACCCAATCAGACTGGCTAAGATCAAGAGAACAAATACCAAATGCTGGCAAGGATGTGGAGAAAAGGGAATGCTCATTCACTGCTGGTGGGATTGCAAACTCATGCAACCTCTATGGAAAACAGTGTGGAGAACTCTTAAACTAAAAATGAACACACCATATGACCCGGTTTTACCACTCCTTAGCATATACCCAAAGGACTCATCCGATTGTAGAGACACTTGTACAACCATGTTTGTTGCTGCTCTTTTCACAATAGCTAAGAGATGGAAGCAACCTAAGTGTCCCTCAACTGACGAGTGGTTAACAAAATGCGATATATTTACACAATGGAGTTCTATTCAGGAGTAAAGAAAGATGAAATATTGAAATTTGCAGGTAAACGGATGGATCTAGAAACTGTCATACTAAGTGAAGTAACACAGACTCAGAAAAACAAATGACCCATGTTCTCCCTCATATGTGGCTCCTAGCACCAAATCCTTTTAAATTCCAAGTCCTTTTAATAAGATGATGATATATAGCAGTCCCTTCTGCATGAAATAACTACCATCATCATGACTTCGAGCCTGATTGCTAAACAGTCACAATTGGGCTTGTTGAGGGTTGTGCTCATTCATTAAAGGAGTACCAAGCAGGGTCACTGGACCCTCACCTGAGTATCCAGCCACTCTTCCCAACCAATTAGTCCAGCCTTTGGAAGACAAAAGAAAAATGAGGAAGAACCCAATAGAGGGATGCTTTTGGAAGCCCTTGTCAAGAAACTCCAATGGACTCTCATATGAACATTTGAAAATTGCCCTGTTCTGACGTTTTTCTAGTTCCCTGTCTAGAACTTGTAATGCTAATTACTCTTGCCTTTACTTCTCCTTCACATCTCCCATTCATGATTCAAGGACTTTCTTCTCCCCTTAGAGACAAAAGTTATGCAATTTGGGAGTCTTTTAGATAGACTCACTGAAGGGTACTCCAATTACCTCACCCTGCATCCCTGTTCAGCATGAAGAAGCCAGAGAGGTCTGAGGCCTGATTCTCTATTGGCAATTTGGGTAACCCCTTCAGATGATGGCATGATAAGAATAGGAGGTAGGAATTGGCTAGGCAGTTAGGGTAAAAAGACCCCCAAAAATGTAGCCAGTTTCTTGGCTAAAAGTCAAAATGTCCTTGGGCCTGTTAGCAACATACTCTGTTCCAAGGCCAAAAATGTCAAAAGTATTTGGGAGCTTGTATTTAACCCTTATAAGATTTTAGGGTTACCTCTTCAGAGGGGGAAATGTTGGAGGGGAGGGAGTGGGCATGGATTTGATCAAAACACCTTATATGCATGTATGAAATTCTCAAAGTTTTTGTAAAATTAAAAAAAAAAAATTTTGCCTTTAAGTTAACTTTTGGTTAGACATTTAGCCCATACATAAATGTGCTACAGTATCAAACTTTTTATTGAGTAAATAAAACGTCAAGTTTCCCAAATGTGCTGAATTTCTTTAAAAACACAAATGTCAATAAACAATACAGAATCAAGAAATACAGTTCAACGGATTAATTACCTGTGCGCCAAGATCTTTCATGTAGGGCCCAAGTTCACTAAACAAATCATATCCTTGGTGAAAGAAGGCCAAGTGAGCGTACATAAAGGACAGCATCTAATGAGGAGAAACAACAGCCATTTTTAGATCCACTGTTAGAGAAACACATGGAAGTTCCTTAAAGTCCTAATTACATTTAAAATCATTCTACTAGAGCCCAAAGTGCCAAATCTACTGAAGACTGTGGGGTTGCTTGTTTGTTTGTTTGTTTGTTTGTTTGTTTGTTTGTTGATACAGGGTCTCCCTATAGCCCAAGCTGTCTGGAACTGGCTATGTAGACCAGGCTAGCCTCCATCTCACAGAGATATGCCTGCTTCTGCCTCCGGAGTGTCAGGACTAAAGGCATGTGCCACCACACCCAGCTAAGATTGAATTTTTATAAGGAGTACTTCATAAATATTTGCAAATACAATGAGACTTAATTTTTTTAAAACAAATATCACTGTGGTTTAACATTTTAACAATACCCAAAATGTTAGTTTTGCCATACTACATCTAAATAAAATTCATGTAGTTGATTTAAATAATAAAATTTTCAAGAGCTTCACTGTCTTATTAGAAATCCTTGGGTATATTATGAAATGCCTATGTGGTCCTTAAAGTAAACTTAAGCAAAAAAGAAATGAAAAGAGAAGAAAAAAATACAAAGCCCTCAAAAAACTGTGACAAAACCTTTTTATTTTGAATCACCAGGTACAACTTAAAGTGGAGAACTCTCAGTTGTTCTTCTTTTCCAACACAAAAAAAATATAGAGTCAACATTTTGCCAACGTGGAATTCTTGCTTTGTTTTAGCATACATTTTGTGTGTGTGTGTGTGTGTGTGTGTGTGTCCGTCTGTTTGTCTGTCTCTGAGTCTGTTTGTGTCTGTATTTGTGTGTCTGTATGTGGGTGCCACAGTGCACACGTGGAGGTCAGGCAAAAGGCTGCAGAAATCAGTTCTCTCTTTCTACCACATGGGTACTAGGGCTTGATCGGGTTTTCAGACTTGGTGACACATGTCTTTACTTGCTGAGCCATCTCACCAGCATTGGAATTTCCTTCTTTTTTTCATTCTTCAAATTCAAAACTGACACTAAGAATTGAGGGTTGCTGCTTTTTGTTTGTTTTCAGCTTTTTCTAGATTTTACTAATCCAAATAAAGAGGCCCCCTTACATTTATTAGTTAAGTTTTTATATGGGAAAGAATTATATAATAAATGTATGCAAAGAATATCCAAAGATATACTTTGTTTTTAGCAAGAAGACATCTGTTTAATATTCTGAAATTTAAAACAAGCTATAAGATTGTTAACACTAAAGAATTCTCCCAAGAAATTTTGTTTTTAGAATTAAAAAAAAATTATATAAACTCAAAGATTTAAGGTTAAAATTCATATACAAAAAAATTATTCTAGGAGGCTAGAAAGGTGGCTCAGCAGTTAAGAGCACTGGCTGCTCTTGCAGAAGACTTTGGTTTGGTTCTCAGCACCCACATGGCAGCTAGCAACTGTCTATAACTCTAGTTCCAAAAGATCCAATACCCTCTTCTGTCCTCCCCAGGTATTGCATAACATTGGTGCACTCACACACATGCTGGCATAACACTTATATACATAAAATATAAATAAACCAAAAATAATTGTTCTAGTATTAAATAATGGTAATGATAATAGTAATGATTACACAACTGTGTGAAAAAAATTTTTAAGCACTTAATCAGGGCTGGAGAGATGGCTCAGTGGTTAAGAGCACTGGCTGTTCTTGCAGAAGATTCAGTTCCTGGCACCCAACAACCATCCCTAACTCAAGTTCCAGGGGATCCAAAGCCCTCTTCTGGTCTCCATGGGCACTGCACAATATAGGTACACTAAAATACATGTAGGCAAAACACTCATAAAAAATAAAAATAAGTTAATTCTTTAAAAAATTTAGATATCTGATAGAGGTTTAATTACCAGAATATATAACGAACTTAAAAAACAGAGACCCAAAACAAGAAGCAACCCAATTGAAAGATGGGCTAAGGAGCTGAAAAAAAAGTTTTAAAAAGAAGAAGTAAAGATGGCTATGAAACATCTTAAAAGATGTTCAACATCACTAATAATCAGGGAAATGCAAATTAAAACCACTTTAAGATTTCATCTTACCCCAGTCAGACTGGCTAAGATCAAGAGAACAAATGATGCCAAGTGTTGGAGGGGATGTGGGGAAAGGGGAACACTCATCC
>NW_008360170.1:75629-80416 GCF_000622305.1 Nannospalax galili
AAAATTTAGACAATCATGGTGGCATACACCTTTAGTCCCAGCACTCAGGAAGCAGAGGCAGGGGACTGATCGATCAAGGCCAGCCTGGTCAATAGAGCAAGTTTCAGGCCAGTTGGAGCTATATGAAGACCCTGTCTCAAAGATTAAAAAAAAAAAAAAAAAATTTAAGCCATTGAATTATAAAAAGGGGGAATGAATTAATAAGATTACATAAAAATGGGAAATATACCCATACATCAAAATATACTAAGCATATTAAAAAAAAATGATAAAGTTGGGAGTGGTGGCACACACCTTTGATCCCAGTACTCGGGAGGCAGAGGCAGGCAGATCTCTGTGAGTTCAAAGCCAGCCTGGTCTATATAGTGAGTTCCAGGCCAACTGGGGTTACATGGAGACCCCCCAAAAAGATAAGCATAAACTAGGAAAATACACATGCTGAATCTGAATGAAAAACAATGAAAACTTCAACAGAGGAAAAGGAAGATGGCATGGATATGGTACACAGATAGCCAGAAAATATATGGGAAAATGATCACGCTCTGCAGTAACAAAAAGCAAAATTTAACACTGAGATCAAATTTTATCTGTAACATCAATGGGCAAATGTGAGGAGACAAGTGTTGGTAAACTTAGTGGAGACATGCTCACTCTCACTATTAGTGAACATATTTTATAACACTTGAAATTTGGTTGTATCTTTTTTATAAATCTTTTTTCATATTTTGTTTATTATTTTTATTTTAAGTATATGAATGTATTGCTTGCATGTAGGCAGGTGCACTCATGTTATACAATGGCCACAGAGATCAAAAGAAGGTGTTAGAACGCCTGGAAGTGGAGATACAGACAGTTGTTAGCTATCATGTGGGTGCTGGGATTCAAAACTGGATCCTCTGCAAGAGCAGGCAGTGCTTTTAATCACTGAGCCATCTTTCCAGTCCTTGGCTATATTTTTAAAAAGTCTTTTCAACATTTGAAAACTCTAAGTAGGGACAGCTGGATGGCCCAATGAGTAAAAGTGCTTGCCACGAAGCCTGACAATCTGAGTCCAATCTCAAGGCCCCACATGGTAAAAGGAGATAACTAACTTCTGCAAGTTGTCCTCTGACTTCCATGTACGCCCTGAAATGTAGTTTTTTTTTTTTTTTTTTCGGTCTTTTTGAGACAGGGTCTCCCTGTAGCCCTAGCTGGCCTGGAACTCACAATGTAGACCAGGCTGGCCTCCAACTTACAGAGGTCTGCCTGCCTCTGTCTCCCAAGTGTTGGGATTAAAGGTGTGTACCACCACACCCAGCTGTAATAATTTTTTAAATTCTAAGTAGTCCCTTGTCTATAAATATAACTAAAGCAACAACCACATTATCCATTAGAATGATCATTACAATATGTTTTTAATGTCAAAAACATGAAAACCTTAAACGTCCATTAATGGAAATAATATATAGTACATTCAATGCTGGCAAGTTTTGACCTGCAAATTACACTCACCCCTACCACCTGTTTTTAGATGACTCCTAAGCAAAGAATCATTTTTACATTTTAAATGACAGAAATTAAAAGAACACACAAAATTAATGATGTGATAATTATATGACATTCAAACTTCGTGCTCATACATACAGGTTTTATTGGAACACAGCCAGAAACATTAGCTTACTGACTGCTGCTCTCTTGTTACAAGATACAGCTGAGTAAGTACAAGAGAGACAAGAAGATGGAAAGCCTCCACACTTATCAGCTAGCCCTTTATTGCTAGTATATTCATGTGACAGAATTCCAACTGCCCACAAAAGCCAGGATAAAACATTACTGTCTGCACATTACTGTCAACCTGGCAAGTATGGAGGGGTGGGTGAGGCAGGTAAATGTCATTTTTTACAAAACAGGAAGTACAATGTAGTTACCTGATAAGATACTTGCATCAAATAAAAATTTAGGAAAATTTTGGAGATGGAGACAAGGATCTAGAGCTATTGGGGACAAAACTTCTGCAAATAAATTTAAAGATATTATTGAGAAAGTTCTCAAAATGAGAAAGCATACAATGCCACATCAGACTACCCTCTTTAGCTCCTTGTTAGGTTTAAGACAAAAAAAAAAAACCAAAACCAAACCAAAAAAAAAAAAAAAAACACTGTCACCATAGGTTTAAAAAAGAAAAAAAAAAATCTAAGCAAAAGAAAGAAAAAAAATCCAGTGAACTTCAAATTTCATCACATCTAACTCCATACAAAGAACAAACCAAAAGCATACCACATCATCAATCAACCTCAAGGGGAAACTCTCCAAACCTTACTCTTCCCACAAAATCGTAAGCTCAAATATTTACACAAATAAGAGAAAATTCAAAACATCAATGCAAGAATATTTTCTAAGTTTCAAAACAAATCCTGAAATATTCTCACAGGTTTTCAATCACCATTCCTAGCTGTTTTCCAAAAGTATTAGGTAAATAATACATGTAAAAACATCACATTAGAATAATAGAAAGTCAAACGAAAGCAGTAGAGTCTCTCTGTGGAGCTTGTAGAATGTAAGTAAAACAGACACTCATAAGCAACTATAACATGAAACAGGCATAGCATAAGAAATGAAGTTCAAAAAGAACTAATAGCAATTATGAACCCAGAATGTATGTATTACAGAGGACTATAAACAAATACATATAGTTTTATGTTAAGACATTTAAACATCATTTCAATATCTTACTGATTTCAGGATTTCTGATCTCCTTTTTGATTGAAGAACATTAATCTGGGGGAAAACACACTTAGTTAATCATCCATGAACTACTTTAAACACTAATCTTTAATACAATATCGTAAAACCTGTTTATTCTAATGATTTAATGCTTTCCCTAAAATAAAATAAATATAATAAAGTTTGAGTTTTTCATTTTTAACCCTATTTTGGCTAAAAGAGTTAAGATATGCACACTAATGAAATACTCAAACACTTCTTAGCTCAATGAAAAACTGGTTCTTTAACATCATAACATTGTTGTGATAGAACTATTTCAATACTTGAACCTGTGTCAGGTTCATCTATTCCCAACCTCTTCATCCACACACACAGCAAGATTCAACATACAGCCTCAGTGTAGTTTTCATCATTTACCACTGTCATACCCTTTCTGGGGGGACCATGAACGGGTCTCTCCATTTCCCTTCTTGCCTTCTTACAATTCATTCTCCATACAGGTATGGGAAAGATCTTTTTCAAATATAAATGAGATCATATTACCTCTACTTTGAAACCCTGTAGCTTCCTACCACATCCACAAAGGCCCATTGTGATGAGGCCCCCACCACCCTCTCCAACCTAGTTTTCTATTTCTTGCCCCTTTCTATGCTACAGCCACCCCCTATAGCTGTCCTGTAGCCTTTGTACTGTTCTGTCTCCATGTCAGGAGGTTCTGCCCTCATGGCACATGACCATCATCACTAATCAGATCTTTACCTAAATACCATCTTCTCAGAAAAGTCTAACACAGCACTGGACACATTTTCTGGTGTAACAATCCTACTTATTTTACCAATAGCATTTATTGCTACTTTCTTATTAAGTTTTCCCAACCCAAAGTATAAGTTCCATGAGATCAGAGTCTTTGTTTTAGTTTCAGTCCTAGTCCCCACAGAGAACACAATATGCACTCTAGAAATATTTGCTAAAGTACTGGATCTAAATATTTTAATTATAATCAACTTACTGAATACCAGCAAAGTAAGAGATTTTCAGGGTCAGGGCTATAGCTCAGTTGGTACAGTGCTTGCCAAGCATGCATAAAGTCCTGAGTTCCATTCTCAGCACTGCCCAAACCAGGAATCATGGCACATGCTTATAATTCCAACATTGGGGAGGTAGGGGCAGGAGGATCAGGAGTTCAAGGTTATCCTTGGCTACAGAGTAAGGTCAGGAAAAAGAGATTTGCCTTTAACAGGATCTTTTGCAATTCTACTCTCATAAAAATTTTTTTACTATTATTATCAATTATTTAAATAAAATGTTGATCCAAAAGAGGCTCATTCACTCTTTGCTAAGATTATAGTGTCTTCCTCATTGAACTCTCTCCCAAATTCATAAGATAATTTTAAAGCAGTCTAAAAAAAAAAATAGACCAAGAAAATGCTAAATCTTACTTTCTTACTAAGCCTTAGTTTCTTCTGCCTCTCTGATGCATACCTTATTCAGTTTAGAGGAGCACATCAACATCCAAATACTCTTGACCAAGGCCACAAATAACCGACTATTTAAACTCTGAAAAGTGTTAGAAGTGTTTCTGTTTTAGATCCTGTTTTTTCCTATTTGGAAATTTTAATAATTCAAATTCATAACAAAGGGTCAATTCAAATACTTGAGAAGCTACAGTGCGACCAACTTTACACTTGTAGATGTGTGTTACTAGTCTCTAAAATAGCCATTTTGGCCATAAAATAAATCAATTTCTCATGAGTGAAATCAGACAAGCTAGTAGTTACAAGGATGTGGGCAAAGAAACTAATTTAGTACTGTTAGATGAACTTCAAAGGAAGCGCGTAACTTGTTACATAATAAATTATGTATTAGCTAAACCTCCTTACATAAAAAATTTATTACATTAAGTCAGTCTTTTTAAAATCTTTTTTAAATTTTATTTATTATTTTTATTTTATGTATATGTGTGTATTGCCTGCATGTATGTGAGTGCATCCATGTCATGCAATACCTGAGGAGGTCAGAAGAGGGCACTGGATCCCCTGGAACTGGAGTTATGGATAGTTGTTAGCCACCATGTGGGTGCTGGA
>NW_008360170.1:80463-92145 GCF_000622305.1 Nannospalax galili
TTTTTTTATAAAAGTTTCTTATCCAGTTTCCAATCACTGGAATAGAAACTAGGGACAAAACCTAGGAACATAGGGCTCAGTCTATAGTACTCTCCAGGTAAGGAAGAGGATCTGAGTTCAATCCCTAGAACCCATGTAAAAAGGGTGGGCATGGGACACATGCTTGCAATCCCAGCTCTGGGGAGGTGAAGACAGGCAGATCCCAAGGGCTTGCCAGTCAGCAAACCTAGAAAAATGGATGAGCTCCAGGCCAATGAGTGGCCCTGAATAAAAAAACAAAGAAATCAAGGTAGATGTTTCCATGACACCTAGCTTGTCCTCTAGCTTCCACATGTACTGTATACACATATAAACATGTACATACATACACACACACATATACACACACAAATAATAATCTAGAAAGAGAAAAAAATAGATAGAAGCCAGAGATGGTAAAGGTGAAAATGATTCATTCTGTCTAGTGACATCTGGGTAACTCTGACCAGGAAGAGGACAGAAAATGACCCAGTAATGAGGGCAAGTAAAAACAGTGCAGGAAAGAACACTTCATGAGAACACTGTAGATAAGAAGCAAGAGCAGGAGCAATGCGGTGGGGGCACCTAAAAGGTATGAAGGGAGAGTTTCCAAGATAGTCTAGTAGCTAAATATAGCCTCTTAGAGTAAGGAGAGTATCTGGTATAATTCTCACATTCTGAACTGCTATGAGAGTAGAGGGATGAGGCTTCACAGTTGAATAAGGGAAAAAGAGAACCCATTTTGGAAAATGTCCGATTTCACTTTGAGACCCAAGGAGAATGAGGAATTTCAGTGAAAAGTAGATTCCATCATCTATAGAGAGGTAGAAATTCAAAGAAGGGACATGATAAAATGTCAGAGAATAAAAGGAAAAGTCAGAACTAAAGATGGGATCCTGTACGGGAAACTCAACAAAAGACAAAGAGGAGGAGGCCGGCCGGGGTGGAACTGCAGACTCCACATCATGGTGGGGATGAAATGACGACCATCACTGTGAAGCACAGCAGTGAACTGTCTGGAAGGCTGAGGACTCATACTGCAGTAGGGAGGGGCATGAGTGTGAGGAGGTAACAGGACACAGCAAACAGACTAATTCATTCTAGGAGCCTTTCATTGATAAAGGGATCTTATTTTTAAAATTTTAATTTCCCACCTACTAAACAGAACTTACCAGGAAAAAACATAAAATTAATTTTCTACTATTCTGCAAAGTTACCCAGGTACTTTAATCACTAATATGTGCATTACTTATGTGTTATCACAAAGTCAACAGTTGTTGAAGACACTATTATTTTACAAAAGGAAATTTTAAAAAGATTATTCCCTAGGCTTTAAATCTCTGAACCTTTAACTCCATATAACACATGTGCTTCCTTCCATTCTTCACGTGTCAACTTAATATTCAAGACAGTTTCAATTATACATTGGGCAAGAACACCAAGTGATTTATAAAAGTTTTTTTTTTTTTTTTTTTTTTTTTTTTTTTTTTTACTCCCTGTAGCCCCAGCTGTCCTGGAACTCACTATGAGACCAGTCTGGCCTCAAACTCACAAAGATCTGCCTGCCTGTGCCTCCCGAGTGCTGGGATTAAAGGCATGCGCCACCATGTCTAGCATAAAACAGTTTTTAAATGAAGCACCTACTGGGCACGGTAGTACACACTTTTACCCCAGCACTCAGGGCAGAGGCAAGCAGATCTCTTTGAGTTCAAGGCCAGCCTAGTATACATAGTGAGTTCCAGGCCATTCAGAATTATATAGTGAGGCCCTCTCTTTAGAAAAAGAAATTTTAGCCAGGCATGGAGGCAGAGGAAGGCAGATCTCTGTGAGTTCAAGGCCAGCCTGGTCTAAATAGTGAGTTCCAAGACAGCTGGGGCTACAGGGAGACCCTGTCTCAAAAAGGCCAAAAAAAAAAACCAGAAAATTTAAAGGCAACAATACAAAAAAAGGAGCCTCTGGAAATATGTCAGTAAAGTGAGCTTTAGTAACTATAAGAATCTACTCAAAAGAAATAATCAGAAAATTAAATAGGGTCAGCAAGATGGCTCAGCAGGTAAAGGTACTTGCCGCCAAACCTGATGATCTGAATTCAATCCCTAGGACTCACAGGATGGAAGAATTGAAGCAATTTCTGCAAGTTGTCCTCTGATCTTCACACCCATGCCATGGTACATGCACACACATAAATAGTAAGTAAGTAAGTAATTAAGTAAATAAATTCTATTTTCAGGGCTAGAGAAATGAGCCAGCAGTTAAGAACATTAGCTGTTCTTCCAGAGGACCCGGGTTTGACTCCCAGCACCCATTTGGTGGCTAACAACCACGTGTAACTCCAGTTCTAAAGAATCCAATACCCTCTTTTCTGGCCTCCATGGGCACTGTACAACATGGATGCACTTGCATGCAAACAATATGCTGATACACATAAAGTTAAAAAAAGAAAAGAAAATATTTTTAAAAGGTATATTTTTTTTAAAAAGATGTATTTAAAAATTCTCTTTTCGCTTTTTTTGGTTCACTGCATGTGTGGAAGTTCTAGTAGCTCCTGTCCATGCTGCACTTGCTGAGAAGCCCTGGGCTTTGGGGATGACTGAAGGAGTTGGCTATTGATTTGAAAAAGGTCATCATCATCTTAAAATGCTGGGCTTAGGATCTTCATGATGTACTTTCTGTGCAGTCTTAGCCTCAGTTTCTGAGGCTAGATAAGGATCCTCTAGCAGCCACACTGGTAGTCATCCTCTACCTGTACCAGGACTTGGGCCAGGCCCAAGTGATGCATGTTCTCTTGCAGTGGTGTCAGACAGAACCAGTCCAGCCCTGCTGCTGCTAATGCCTTTACTCTCAAAAGGAATCACTGAAAGACCTTTGGGTTTCATCTTCAAAAGTAGCCAATGAATTCCAGTGATCAAGGTCATCACAGAAAACCTTGGCAGTTGGTGAAAGTGATGTAACTAAGAACATAAACAAGATGTATATCCTCTGTTGGGAGGCAAAGGGGAGGCAGATGCTTTGCCTAGAAAAGTGTTTCCCAGAAGATTTTCTCAGAAGTCAGCATTTGGGGTTTGTTTAGAAACACAGACTTTTTTAAAAATTAGAAAAAAATTCTGTCTTCACTATTTAAGCCTGGTGGACAAATATTAGTTAAATTGACATAGTAACTCTGCAGAATAAAATATGTATAGAAAGTTATTATCAAGTGAAAAAAGACAAAGAAGGTTGGGTATGGTGGCACACACTTTCAATCCCAACACATGGATCTCTATGAGATCAAGGCTGGCCTGGTCTACATAGTGAGTTCCAAACTAGTTGGGGCTACAGGGAGACTCCATCTCAAACAAAAAAGTTACCTCATCACTTGGAAGAACAGGCAAGATGTCAAGATGAGAACAGCCTGGGCTACATAGTAACTTTAAGACCAATCTAGGCTATAAAATATGACCCTATCTCAAAAAAATATTAAATTAAAAATTTTCAAATCACATTTTAATTTCATTGTAAATTCAAAGAAAGAGGGTTTTTTGTTTGTTTCTTTCTTTCTTTGTTTTAAGTCAGGGTTCTCACTATGTAGCCTTGGTTGGCCTGGAACTCACTCTATAGACCAGGTGGGCCTCTGTCTCACAGAGATTGTCCTGCTTTTACCTCCCAAGTGCTGGGATTAAAGGCATATGCTACCACAACCAGCTATTTATTCTTCTAGGTATAAGCATGGAAAAGTAAGTGCCTATGTAGTAATCGCTGCTTACAAAAATGTAATAAAACACATACCTGGAGAACATAGTCAAGGGCTATGTGTCGAAAGCACTTTCGTGTTGCTGTTAGAATGTTTGTGGCCTCTTCCACCTCATGCTGCTTATTCCTTTGTACTTGGGCATTCTTCACTAGGGCATTTTCCTTTTCTTCACTGACTTTTTCAAATTGTTTCTTGGCATCTTTGAATTTTCTAAGATCTCTACAAAATAAAAATTCAGTGAAACTTTCCTCAGACTTCCGACAAAATAACTTCAGAATTTAACTCTAATGTTCCCTCATTTATTTGTTTCATCATACACTGATCGCCTCTAATTCAACTGAAGCATGCATTATTTCCCAGCTCCTGGTTACGTACCCTTCACTTGAAATGCTTGGGACAAGAGGAGGTTCAGACCTGGGAGTTTCCTGATTGAGGGATATTTATATAGACTTCCAGTTTTGCACCCTAATCTGAAAACTCAAAGCTGAGAGCTGAGAAAGTTTCAGATATGTAGCATTTTAGATTCCCAATTTGGGGCTTATTTGTATTTTTACACCCTG
Organism: Nannospalax galili; assembly: GCF_000622305.1. Classification (NCBI taxonomy): domain Eukaryota; kingdom Metazoa; phylum Chordata; class Mammalia; order Rodentia; family Spalacidae; genus Nannospalax; species Nannospalax galili. The sequence goes on from NW_008360170.1 coordinate 84,772, forward strand.
ATAAAGTGAGCGAATATTTCATTATTTAAATCTATATAACTCAAAATGGAACTAGTAATCAAGTTAATAGAACAGAACAGAGAAGTAATTTTTTTCTAAAGATAAATTCAAAGACATATATCAACATTTAGCCAGATGATTTTTTTAAACAGTGGTCTATATAAGGCTCACTATTTTTTTTTTAAAAAAAAGTGTACCAAATGCAGATTTGAAGGGCCTGTCCCAAAGATTAAATTTATTTATCTTCAGGATAAGTGTTAGGAGTCTGAGAGTTATTGAGGGACATGCCTTTGATTTGAAGAAACAACACTCATAAATTTATCAAGTTTTTACTTCATCATAAATTAACCTGTAAATCACAGCTCTAGGAAGGCTAAGGAAGGAGGAGTGCTGATTCCAGGCCAGCCTGGGCTACACAGCAAGACTCTCAAAACAATAAAAACAATTAGTAGAAGAAACAATTTCCTGCTAGAAGTAATTACTAGGTCAAATGGCACAAAGAACATGAATAAAGCAAATCTTTTTTTTTAATATTTTATTTATTATTTTTATTTTAGGTGTATGAGTATTATGCCTGCATGTAGGTAAGTGCACCCATGTCGCTCAATGCCTGCAGAAGACAGAAGAGGTTGTCAAATCCCCTGGAACTGGAGTTACGGACAGTTGTTAGCTGCCATGTGGGTGCTGGGATTCAAACCCGGGTCTTCTGCAAGAACAGTCAGTGTTCTTAACCACTGAGCCATATCTTCAGCCCCTAAAGTAAGACTTTAAGCATATATCCACAAATTTTTAAGAGAACTTGACCAATGAAGACCAAAAAAAAAAAAAAATCCCTTTAAATTGTCTGAAAATATAAAGCCCTTGATTTCTTAGTGATCTTTAGACAATATTCTTTGATATTATTTTTGAAATATTTTTTAATTATTTTTGTTTTATGTGTATGAATTTATTGCCTGCATGTAGATAGGACACCTGTGTCATGCAATGCCTGAGAAATTCAGAAGACGGCATCAGATATCCTGGAACTGGAGTTATGGATGGTTGTTAAGACACCCTATGAGTGCTGGGAGTGCTCTTAACCACTGAGTCATCTTTTGAGCCCCCAATATTACTTTTATATATTAAGGAGTTACACAAAATAACTTGAAGACAGATTATTTAATTTTAATAAAATATATCTAAGAAAGGCTACTTATTTATAACAGTCACAAATTTTATATATGTCTTCTATGAGAACGTACATTATTATAAAGTAATGTGTAAAAAACATCTGTGAGGCATCATTTCAGGATAAATTCTAAACTACTGGGCTGGGGTATAGCTCAGCAATAGAGCCCTTGCATAATATATGTGAGGCCTTAGGTTCCACCCTCAGTGCTCTCAAAAAAAAAAAAAAAAAAACAACCTCCAAAACTAAATACTAGAAACAGAAGAACATTATTACATTAATGATAATCTGACACTACTTCTAGATTATAATGCCTTACTTATCTTTAATACTATCATCATTATTAGCTTGATATTTTATATATTCTCAGTCAGGAATTTTAGGATAAATTACTAACGTGAAAAAATAAAATTTTCCTAACTTGGAAAGTTTGGACTTATTCCTACTTCAATTTTATTTCATATGTAGAACATGATGAGTCTCACCTCAAAGGGTCATGTGTAACAGAAAGTTTCATTTCTATGTTCATTCTCATATGTTTTACTTTCTCTTCAAAGAAAATATCCCATTGAGAATAGGCAAAACTTGGTTTCAACCTACAATAAGTATTTTAACCATGTTTGGGGTTTATTTAATTTCATTTTTATTTGCATTGAGAAAATTTCTGGAGCCTATAACCACCATAGCTATATATTTTAAAAATCTACTCAGGGTATAAATAATACACCAAAAGATAATCTGATTCCCTCACAGAGTAACTCAGAAAGATATGAAATCTACATTTCACAAAACAAAGTGCCAATATTTTCAGAAATCTGTGACCCATAATTTTTTCTCTTTTAGTATCTTTTCACCACTTCCCAGATGCAACCATTAACTAGCTATTTTTCTGTCCTTTTTACTGCAGTTAACTTACTCTTTAACAAAGTTCTGAAGCTGTGCCTTAATTGATCTCTGAGTTTGGTCAAACAGGATCTAAAAGATAAAATATAAATTGAGTAAGTAGGCAAGTAAACAAAATAATTTTCTTGTGGTTCTATAAATACTACATCACTTCATCAATTCTTTTTTTTTTATTAAAGACCATGAAAGAAATAATGAAAAAAAAAAAAACAAAAACACTGAAGACAATTCTATCAGTCCCCCCAAATAGCTTGCTTCTCTTTACTAAAGAAAACCAATTCTCTTAAATGTAATTCAAACTTTGGAAGATAACCTACCAGGGAGTAATATCAATTTCAATCTCTATACTAGGCATTTTTTTATGCTAGTATATGGAAGCACTCAAGGTAAAAACAACTTCAGAACTGCCCAACACTATAGCCAAGCGTTATTCACTAGGAAGTCCCGGAAACATAAATAGTGGTTGTGCTGAATTCAAGTGAACATTACATAGTTCTAGAGGTTAAAATACACCTAAAACTAGAGATAAGAAGCAGATCTCACTCTTCAGAACAGTATTTTGTCTGTCTGTTATGATGTCCCATGCTCGACACTGAGGACTCTGTCTATGGAAATCCAAGCATATTTCTCAGAATGACTTCAGATTCGAAGCTTGAAACAGAGTGAGATCAACAGGGAAAAAAGAAATAATATACAAAGCAACAACCAAAAATTTGGGTATCAATCTAATTTTAAATGGCACATTTAAAATCAATGAAACCAAAACCTGATTCTTTGAGACCATAAAATTGGTAAATGTAGGGAAGACCATGTTGAGAAACCAGAAAGGGAATGGGTCCCTATCAGAGAATTTTCACAAAACAGGATTGGTCTAGAAAGCCCCTCTAAAAAGAAGACAGGTCAAATTGCAGGTGGTCAGCTGGTGATGTGCCTGAATATAACCAACCAAAATTAACCACAGCAGGAGCTGCTGCCCAGTAAAATCAAACTTCAACCAGTCAGGACTGCCTTCATTTACATGGAGGAAACTGCATGGTGGAAATCTCATGGTGGGCAATGTAATCAAAGCAGATGACTCTAAAATAGCCCTGCCCCCATGGCCCACTCTCTCAGAGGCAACCATCATGTTACTGCAATGCCCACTGTGCTCTTCTGGTATGCACAATAAACTTGTATTTTTCTACTCTGGTCTGAAAGATGAATTCTTACATGGATGCACCTAGCCTAAATAACAATACGAAAAAATGACACAAAATTTGGATATTAAGGAGTTCGGTTATGACCCCACCATAGGTTGTACAGATTCTAAAATGACAGTATTGAGGTTGGGAACTAATTTTAAATCATTAAATTCAACAGAAGAAATGGACAATTTTTTTTAAAGACAAAATCTACCAAAACATAATGAGAGGAACTGATAACTGTAGCAGAATTTAAGAAATAAAGTATGTAATTTAAAACCCCAATACTGTTTAAGGTAAAATTATACTTAGATAAAAATCTAACAATCTCACTCCTAGGTATTTTACCCCCAAAAAATTAAAGCTTAGGTTCACACAAATACCTATTATGCAAAATATTTGTAGCAGTTTCATTCCTGATTGCCAAAAAATGGAAACGACCTAAGTGCCCTTCAACCATGGATTAGAAAGACATTAAGTCAGTCATAGAAAGGAACAACTATCAATGCATACAAACACACAGATGAATCATAATACATTTTGCTACGTAAAGTAAATCATATTCAGAAGACCTCACAAGCCATGACTTATTCGGCAGTTAGGAAAAAGTAAAGCTACAGAAATAGAAAACAAATCAGTAACTTCCAGCGGAGGGAAGAGAAAGGGTGGTGCAATAGGTGTAAGGCGGGGCAGAAGGAGGGTGGCTGGGTGACAGAAACGCTACCCAGCTTGACTGGAGCGTCAAAACACAACATACGGATGGATTTATCAAAACCCAGAAAACTATATGCCATAAGAAATCAATTTTCTCACATTTAAATTAAAATATAACTTCAAAATATGAAGAACCAGGGTATAAATATGAGGCAGGAGTGGTGGTATGTAGTACAGCTATTGCTCTGAGCTTGAAGTGAACATCTCCACCAAGCAAGGCTGCTGTGGTGACCTACAAAACACCTACCACAAAGGCACAAGAAAAAAAATCAGCTGATAGCTATTAACATTCCCTGAGGGAAGAAGAAGGAGAATCATGAGACCCTTGCCTGAGATTCCAGTCACCACTCCCTCCTGCCCCAGCTGCCTGTGGTCCTAGAAGTGGTAAAGCACCTAGGAGGTGGAAGGTCAACTGGGGGTTGGGCCCTTTGACTGATGTAGCTGCCCAAGACTCAGCCCATACTCCTGCCAGTAACCCAGATAAACTCAAGATTCCCTTTGGTTTGTCAGTGTCCTCTCTATATGGGGTGAATAGGCATTTCTTTAGGTCTCCCCAGTAAAGTCCTGCATCAGGCTACAGGCTGTAATCCTAGCATTCTGGAGAACAAGGCAAGAGATCTCCAGTTTGAAGTCACCCGGGGCTACACAGTGAGAACCCACAGTGGAAAAAAAGCACATGCTCACACAAACACACAAAGTGTAAGTACAAACCAGCAGATTTTTAAACAAATTAAAAAGCAAACAAATTGACTAAGTCAATCAAAAGGAAAGAAATATAAAACCTATGTGTCTCAGAAATACTAGCAATGTTTATAAAAACTGACCCCCAGAAGGGCATAAACCAAAGCAGGAGCAAGGGATCACACACACAGCATGTCTGGGGGCCTCAACGGATAAAGTTATACTACAAAGCATTAAGAGAAAATGGCTAACACAGATAGCAATGCAAATGAATCTTAAATTTCTATTCCAATTTCATTTGTTCATTCTCCCTCATCCCTCTGCAGTATATGATCCTGTTTATATAAACTTCTAGCAAAAGTAAAACTAGTTAAAATCAGATCAGCACTTACATTTGGGTGTGTGGGTTCGGTATCTGACAAGAGGTACAGAAGAAACTTCTAGATAATGTAATGATCTAAGGTTTTTTTAAAAGAATTTGAGTTACAAAACATACGCATGTGTTAAAATTCACTGGCTCACATAATTTAGATTTTTGCATTTAATTGTATTTAAATTTGACCCCCCAAAAATGGACAAAAGGGGCTGGGGATACAGCTCAGTTGGCAGAGCGCCCACCTAGCATGCAAGAAACCCTGGGTTCCATCCTTGGCACCGCATAAACTAGACAATCCTTGTTTCAAAAGCAATCCCTAACTCTTCTCCCCTTGAGTATGGGTTAGACACAGTAACTTGCTTCTACCACACAGTAATATGGAAAATGACCATGTGTGACATCTAGGTCATTTAAGGTACTGAAGTTTTCCTTGCCCTTGCTCTTAGATTACATGCTTAGAGAGTAATAGACTCCGTGTCATAAGAACATTCCAAGCAGCCCTGCAAAGAGGGCCGTTGGTGAAGAAGTCAAGCTTCTGGCTAAGAGCTAAATGACTGAAATATCTTTGAATTGGATCCTGTCAGCCCCATGTGAGGACTTCAAATAACTGGAACCCCAGCCCCAACACCTTGGTAGCATCTCATGAAACACAGAAAGCCAAAACCACCCATATAAGCCTCTCCCAGATTTCTGGTTCAGAAAACTATGAGGTAATAAATGTCTGTCACCATAAGCCATTAAATTTTAGGTTAATGGTAATACAGCAATAAAAATAATATATTCATTAATGAGCGGACATACAAATTGTGATATTGTCATACAATGTAACATTATTGAACAGCAAAAGAAATCAAGTACTAATACACACAATATGACTGAGTTTCATATTAGAGTGAAAGACACCAGACTCCCTACATTTCCATCTGCAAACAGTTCTAGAAAATGAAAATTACTCAATTATGACAGAAATCAGGTCAGTGATTAATGATTAGGAATAAGTAGGATGCAAGAAAGAGAGAAGAAATTACAAAGTAGGAAAAGAAAACGTCAAGGGTGGCTTCATCGAGGTACAAATATATCAAAGCTTACCAAAATTTATAGCTATGCAATTTATGTCAACTCTTCCTCAATAAAGCTGTAAAAAGTAAATAAATTCCAAAGGAAGAAACAGAACATTTTTCAAAACTATAACATTACCATCCATCCTCCAAAATACTGCATTGCCCAAATTAAATTTTACATACATTGAAATAGGAAGAGAAGGAGTCCAGGAAACTCAATAATCTAGCCTGTTTGCTTTTCTAAAACTGGGTTTCCCAGAGTAGCCTAGGCTGACTAGGAATGGGAATTCATTATGTTGCCCAGACTAGCTTCAAGCATGCAATCTTCCTGCCTCAGCCTCCCAAGTGCGGGGATGACAGGCATACATCACTACCCACAGCTATGCTGTACATCCTTACAGTGAAAACACTGTTATTAATATATGGGCATGAATAAAAACTGTCTTCTACTTGCCATTGTCAAGGCGTCCAGTTACTGAACAACCACGTCTTTCCCAGGCTGAACTGCTGCACAGAGCTACCTCAGCTAGTCAGCTGGTGTTTCTTCTCACTTTCTAGTCAGGAATCAATAATACCTTGCTAAGATAGACACTTCTTTTCAAATGGCAAAAGTAAACTATAATAGCCCTAGACAGAAAGCTAGGGTTCACTTCCATTTCTGGAAATTTAACAGTCTTGCTGCCAGCGTATCACAAATAATAAAAAGTCATCTGTCATCTACTAATTACAAAAGGATTTTACTAAGGTACAGAGAATATAAACTTTGACTTTAAAATCAGCAGCTCACAGTCAAGCTATTTCCCATCCATGCCTGGGCCTAGTTAAAGCAACATTCCCTCTGCTGTGCTCAGAAAAAGATGAAAGCAGAGATGTACTGCATAGCTGACAGACAATTCACTCCAGAAAGTTCAGCAGAGAAAAAAGGGCTAGAGATCCACAAGTAGTGTCAGCCCCACTTCCGGCTCCTGTCATTCACCTATGTGTCACTGACTCCGAGACTATGATTTTGAGTTCAAAGTCTTTATAATACATATTGTCCAGCAGCCACTAATTCTCTTCTGATGGCTGTATATGATACAACTATTCCAGAATCTATAGTAAAGAGCAGGGCTATGGCTTTTTTCTTCTTTTTAAAAATATTTTACTTATTATTGTTATTTTATGTGTATGAATATATTGTCTGCATGCATGTAAGTGCACCCACATTGTGCAATGCCTACAGAGGTCAGAAGAGGATGTTGGATCTCCTAGAACTGGAGTTATGGATGGTTGTTAGCTGCCATGTGGGTG
>NW_008360170.1:94316-119753 GCF_000622305.1 Nannospalax galili
GGTCTACATAGTGAGTTCCAGGCCAGCTGGGGCTACAGGGAGACCCTGTCTCAAAAAGACCAAAAAAAATTTATTATTTTTTTAAATTTTATGTGTATGCGTGCATTGCCTGCATGTAGGTAAGTGCACCCGTGTAGTGCAATGACTGCGGAGGACAGAAGAGGCTGTCAGATCCCCTGGAACTGGAGTTACAGACAGTTGTTAGCTGCCCTGTGAGTGCTGGGATTCAAATCCAGGTCCTATTTCATTTTTTAAAAAATATTTTATTATTTTTATGTGTATGTGTGCATTGCCTGCATGTAGGTAAGTGCACCCGTGTAGTGCAATGACTGCGGAGGACAGAAGAGGCTGTCAGATCCCCTGGAACTGGAGTTACAGACAGTTGTTAGCTTCCCTGTGAGTGCTGGGATTCAAATCCAGGTCTTCTGCAAGAAGAGCCAGTGCTCTTAACTGCTGAGCCATCTCTCCAGTCCTCTCCCCATTTCAGTTTTAAATATACTGTTTCATACAGAAAAACGCATTTTTAATGCAACTAACACTTTAATGTGTTCACTTTTTTATTCAATCCAAGACCCCAATGTACTGGATGGGCCAGCTACATTCAAGGTAAGTCTTCTTTCCTCAGTTTAATCTGTCTGGAAATGCCTTTACAGACTTCACAGAAGAACATCTCCTAGTTGATTCCAAAACCAATCAACTAACAAAAAAGAGTCACTATCACAAGTTCCAAGTAAATGAATATTTTTATCTGTTTCTATAGACCTTTTTATCCCTCTTTAGGCAATGGTTCTCCACTGGGTTAGGTGGGTATTACAATCAAATAGCTAATAGAAAACTAGCATAAAGACACACACCTGGAAATCCATCACTTGAGAGGTTAAGGCAAAAGGATCATGAGTATTAGGCCAGCCTTATCTGCCTTAGAGCTCATACTTATTAGAAATGCAGAATCACTGCTAGGCATGGTGGTGCAAAGGATTACAAATTAAAGTCAGCCTAGGTACATAGTGAGTTCTGAGCCAGCCTGAACTATATGAGATCATAAGGAAATAAAATAGATGGGAAGGAGAGGGGAGAGAATCGAGGAAAGGGGAGAAGGGAGGGGAGGAGAGGGAATGGAAGGAGGGAGGGATGGAGAAAAGAAAAAGGGACAGAGGGATCAAAATTTGCATTTACTAAAACCTCTAGGCAGTTTACTATAGTCAGATCGGGCTGCAGACTAGGATAATCTGAAGCACTTAAAAAAAAAATTCACATATTCCTGGATTCCTGGCTCTTACTAGAAACGATTCTGAACTTAATTAGGCTGAGTTACAACCTGGCTCATCTATTTACATTTCACTGAAAAGAATTCATCAAAGACAGCTAAATCATTAAATGACTTCCACTAATATGGAAAGCAGCCTCTTTGGTGGATTTCATGGCCCCAGAATTGGGGGGAAAAAATTAAGAGGTCCACAAGAAAAAGCCAGAGGTTGGGGAGGACAGGATGGAAAACAGTATCTTCTGAACATGAAAGGATCAACCACTGCACTCATGAACTCACAGCAGCTGTGGTTGTCTGCACAAGATCTGTTCAAGATCAATCCAACTAAATTATAGCATTGAGAGGAAGGGGCTCACCAGCCCCATTCCCTAACTGAGGAGCTACTGATAGCTGATGGCTTCTTAGAGAGAGTAGGTTTTCTTTAAAAGTGTGCCCTCTGATAGGTTGACGACACTTCAGTGGATGGCCCCACACCCATGAGTGTATGGGCAGTACATATTGGACTTGGTGGGTTATTAAAAAGGAAGGAAAGGTGGGAGGAAGATCTGGGAGGAGTTAGGGGTGGGGCTGAGGGGATGAGTATTATGAAAATATATGAAATTCTTGAAGAATTAATAAAAGAAATTTTAAAGAAATTAACAAGCAGAAGTCAGCATACCTCTTCTGTAAAGGGATAGATAGTAGTGTGTTGATCCTATGAGATATGTACTATCACAGTTACTCAACCTTGTCATTGAAGTCAAAAGTAACCACAGAAAATATTCAAATGAGTGTAGCTGTGTTCCAATAAAAATTTACATATGAATAAATTAAAAAATAAAGCAAGGGTCTGGATTTGGCCTGGGAAGCCTGTTTGCTCTGAAAGAATGGCTCTCAAACTTTAGAGTACAAAATAATCAGCTGGAGGGCTTGTTCAAGCACAAAGCACAGGTTGCTGGTTCTCAGCCTCAGAGTTTCTGATTTCATAGATCTGGAGTTGGGGAAGAGGAGCTGTACTTATGACAAGTTTGCAGGTGATGCTGATGTTGCTGGCTCAGGGACCACTATTTAAGAAGCATGGCTCTCAGATTTTACTAGTGGTCCTCAGAATTCCCTGTGTGTCAGAATCACCTAGGAAGTTTTAAATTTTTTTAAGGCAAGAATTCTGAGACAGATGTCATAAATAAATAAAAAATCTCTGAGGTGAAGATCAATTTACTACTAATAAAGTTCCCAAAACTGGTAAATGTCATACATTAGGTGTTTTAAAATGTGGTAGACAATACATAGATGGACACCAACAATTCTTCCATCCCTGCAGGAGCATGTCACCACCAAGTTAGACTTCATTCCCTTACCTTGAATCTGACCTGGCCATGAATCTTGCTTTGATCAAAAGTGACTTCTAGACCTCGGTCTCAAGAGACCATGCACTTACTAATTTTACACCCTTGGAAGCCATCTATCAACTTGAGAAGTCTATCCTGCTGGGGAGAGACACAAAATGCAAAGAGAAATCTTAGGGGATGAGACGCCAGAAACTGAAAAGAAGCCCAGCTAACTCCAGTTATTCTCAGTGCCAGACATGTTCCTCTAGCCACAGACAAGCCACTCAGCCAACACCAACCATGGTGATGGCTCTTAACTGCAGGGCCATCTCCCTAACCCCTAGACAATACTATTTCAATACAGATTCTTTTTCAGTTGTTACTTCTTGGTATTTTTTTAAAGTGTATTTGCCTGTATGTATGCAAGTGTGCCTATATAGTGCAATCCCCATGGAGGCCAGAAGAGGGCGTCAGATACCCTGAAGCTGAAGTTATAGACAATTGTTAGCTGCCATGTGGGAACCCAATCCAGGTCCTCTGCAAGAGCAGCCAGTGCTCCTAATGGCTTAGCCATCACTCCAGGCCCCTAGTTCTGGTATTTTTAACTGGCTTCTGATGATGACTAACCAAAGTCTTGATGAAATTTCATTCTTTTTCATTTTTAGTTATTGGAAAGGTTACATAAGAAGATGAAATAAAATGCACATAGTAAATATTTTTAGGTGGACTAGAGATCATATAGATTCAAAATATTTTTTGAATTTTACATTGAAAATTATTTCAATAATTTATTTTAAATAGCTTAATGTAGACAGTCACATGCACATGTAAACACTATATGCATTATTAATCACTGAACCTTATAACATGTATTCTTGCCCTTCATTGTTAAGATCTATTTCACCATTGGTTCCGCTATAATGGACAACATTTTCACTAATTGCATTCATTCTAAAAGTTATTTCATCCAGAAGACAAACGTAACAGTTCAAACTTCTCTTCCTCTAAATTTTTTTATCTCAAAAAGCTATTAAATAAAGCAATGGTGACAAATAACTCATATACTTCAAATCAAAGTAACTACTTCATATAAAAAATATTTTTTCTAACCTTCTGCAAGCATAAAATAAGAAACAATTCTTTTTAATTTTTTAAATGTGTATGAGTGTTTTGAGTGCATTCATGTAAGGGCACCACGTGCATCCAATGCCTGCAGAGGCCAGAAGAGGGCGTCAGAGCTTCTGGAACTAGAGTTATAGACAGTTGTTAGAAGCCATGTGGGTGTTCGGAGCCAAGCCCTGGTCCTCTACAAGAGAAGCCAGTGCGCTTAACCACTGAGCCATCTCTCCAGCCCCAAGAAACAGTTCTTTTATGTGAATTTAAGCAAACAACAACTTATATGATTAGCAATTACAAATTAGATCCAAAGCCAGGTGTGGTGGTGCAGCCTTCAGTCCCAGCACTCAGAGGCAGAAGCAAGCAGATCTTCTGAGTTCAAGGCCAGCCTGGTCTACATAGTGAGTTCCAGGTCAGCTGGGGCTACAAAAAACCTGTCTCAAAAACACCAAAAAAAAAAAAAAAATTAGAGCCAAAATACTTCTTGGACTGCAGAAATTGTACAAAATTCAAGTATGGAAGGAAATTGTAAAGACCAAAGAAGGAAAGGAAACAGGTGCCACACCTGAACAAAAACATACATTGATGGCATACCCCAAAAATATTCTTTAAGCAGCAATCATCACTAACCCTGATGATCTCACAGTTTTCATTGCTAAGTGACAATTCCATCCATTAATAAGTGTGTTCCAGTCAACATCAGTAGTGAAAAATTCTGAATTTCAGAGTCAACCTGGGCTGTAGTCAGTTCAAGGCCAGCCTGAGCTATGCAGGAAGATCTTGTCTCCAAAAAAAGACTTTATTTGGAGAGAGGTCAGTAAACAATGTGCTGCAAAAGCCATGTTTAATCCTAAACAACAGCTTAACAGTCAGTAAACAATGTGCTGCAAAAGGCCTGTGTTTAATCCTTAGCATAGTAAAAAGATTTTTTTTTAATCTTAACAAAGGTTTCTTTGGAAAAACCCTAAAGATCTATTAACATTTAATCGGTTACTTCACTAAGGATTTCTCATATGCAAAAGTTTGCAAGTGGATGTGTAAAACTGTATCTGTAGATGTTCATTTCAAATCAGACAGCACCAAAATGATAAATGAATCTAAGCAAATATTCAGTGGGGCCAGTGAAGCCGGTTCAGTGAGTGAGAGCACTTTTCACCAAGTCTGATGACGTGAGTGCAATCCCCAGGAAGCCACACAGTGGAAGGACAGAACAGACTCCCATAGGTTGTTCTGACCTCCATGTACTGGGGGGCCACTACAGCAGGGCCCTGCTGTGCTGTGTCCCCTGCTGTCTCTAGAACTTACTGCAAAAGGCTGGAACAAAAGAAGAGGCACAGTTGGGAGGCTTTAGGGGAACCCTAAACACAAGAAGTGGCAGTGATTTTAGTCATGGAGGGAGCAGAGAAAACTATTCAAATTGGATTTGGGAATATTTTGTTGATGTGTTGGACACCAAATACAGAGAAGAGAGTCAAAGAAGGACATTTCAAGGATAAAAGTTAAGCTGCACAATATAATTTCCTGCCCTTTTCCCTCCAGCATTATAACCATTACAGATGGTGGGCAGGCTGGCTGGCTGCCTGTTGCGTCTTACTGCCACACTGTCCTTCCCAGTGTCCTACACTGCCAAAGAGAGACTAGAAGCTTCTAAAGCACACTTCCTAGTCTTTAGGCCCCTTCAGGCTGACATGTTAGATTCTCCTTCTGAAGGCTGTTGCCAAATTAAGCAGCAGAGAAAAGGGGAAGCCACTTTTTCCTGCTTTTATTCTAACCCAGCCTCTGTGAACAGCTGTGAGCTGCTCCAAGTTACAGCAGTACAGGTGGCAGAGCAGTGGGGTGGCTGGAACCATGGTGTCTGGGCTTGTGCAGCAACAAGAAGGCAAGCTCCTGGCTTCCAAGCGATATCCTCACAGTACATTCCAGTGCTCTAGGTGACACAACTTTTCTGCTTCTGTCTTCCAGCCTTAGCACATCAGCTACTTAGCAATCACCTTAGCCTTTTCTATTTCTCTAGCTTGATGAACTGAACTCCATTCCTAGGATCCACAGGGTGGAAGAAGAGAAACGACTCCCAAAAGCTGTCCTCTGACTTCTCAAATGTTGTGGCACACATGTGCTTCCCACATACATACATACATGTTGAAAAAAAGACCAGCTAGATTGCTAAGTCAGTAAGGCACTTGCTACCTAAGCCTGACAACCCAAGTTCAATCCCGAGAACCATAAAGAGAATCCATTCCACAAAGCTATCCTCTGACCTCTATGTGTACTGTGGCACTGGTGCATAATAATAATAATAAAATAATAAAATAATAATAATAAATATAATTTTTAAAACTTTTCTGTCAGAGCTACCCTGCATGGTTTATGTGTGCTGGTAGACACCAACTGACGGTAGTTAAAGAGGGAGCATCTCTCCATAGTTCACAGTCACACATATCTCGTTGCTCACACTTAGGAACATATTGCATGACAAATTTTTTGATTCCCTTGTTATAGAAGAATAACTGAAATGTGGGAGGGATTAAATAAATTGATCAGAATTATCTAGCTAGTGACAGCTGGGCTTGCACTCAATCTCAACTGTTTCTATCTACATCTAATGTTCTTTTTACAGTGTTAGAAGTCAAGAACCACTGGTTACTTTCAATTTTAGAAAGAAAAGCATACATCTGTGCAATCTGCATGGGTTTCAGAAAAGTGGATGCACATCAAGAACACTACCATTAGGGGCTGGAGAGATGGTTAAGAATACTGGTTGCTCTTGCAGAGGACACAGGTTCCAGTCTCAGCACCCACATAGTGGTTAACAGCCATCTGTAACTCCAATTTGGGGGTGGGTCCAATGCCCTCTTGAGGCCTCTGCAGAAACTGCATCCATGTAGCACACTTACACACATGTAGGCAAACCTCATACAATAAAAATGAAAATTTTTAAAAAGAACACTGCCACTAAAAAGACCAATTTCTATCCTTTGAAGCAAGTAATTCATATACACTTTGGTTAAAATAAGTCTGAATTTTGAAGATTTACTCCAAGAGACTGTTTATAAAACATTAAGGATTTCTTAAGAAAGTTTCAACATAAAATTAAACAATTTACTGGTGAAAAATTGTATCTTAACTACAACTTTTCACATATATGACTAAGACAAAAGAGCAAAAGAATCATACATAAAGCAGACTTACAATTTAAATATGAGAGACATGAATATTTCAAAAGATAATATGTAATGGAAAAAAACATTTAATTATGTTCATTTTAAAAAAAAATCAGCTAATATACCAAAACTTTAATGCTTACTATATTTCTTTGTATAAATCCAAAATATCATCATTTAACTTCAAAAGAAATAAAATATGCCAAACACTGGCCTCTAAATTCAACAGAAAGCAAAATTTCAATAGCAGTCACATTAGTATAAGGATGACTGGAGAGATGGCTCAGCAGTTAAGAGTACTTGCTGCTCTTGCAGAAGACCCAGGTTCAATTCCCAGAACCTAAATGGCAGCTAGCAACCATCCATAACTCCAGTTCCAGGGGATCTGATGCCCTCTTCTGATCTCCATGGGTACTGCACAACCCAAGTGCATTTACAAATATGCTGGATAGCTTTAATTGTCAACCTGACACACCTGGGTAGAAGGAGCCTCAATTGGTGAATTGCCTCCATTGAACTGGCCTGTGGCCATGTCTGTAAGGCATCTTCTTAATTATTGAGTGATGTGGGAGGGCCCAGCCCACTGTGGGTGGTGCAGTGGGCCTATGTTATATAAGAAAGCAGGTTGAGTACAAACCAGGTGAACAAACCAGTAAGCAGCATTCCTCCATGGGTTGTGTTTCAGCTCCTGCTGCCCTGAGTTCCTACCTTGGGCTCCCTCAGTGATGAGCTGTGACCCAGGAGATGCAAGCCATATTAAAACCTTTCTTCCCCAAGTTGGTATTGATCAGAGTGTTTTGTTACAGCAATGGAGAATCAAACTAGAACATACTTGCTGGCAATATACTCATACACATAAAATAAAAATAATAAAATATTTTAAAAATATATTAGAGGAAAAAAAACATAAAATTCTTAGAAGAAACTATAGTAGCAAATTTTCATGGCCCTGGATTTGGAAATGGATTGGCTTAGAAAATGACAGTGAAAGCACAGGTAACAAAAGTCAAAGTGGAAAACTGACTGTAGACTTCACCAAAATTTAAATCTCCTGTATATCAAAGGTCATTATCAACAGACTGAAACAGAGGGGCTAGGGAATCTCACTCAGGTAGAACATAAGATCAGCATGTATGGGGCTCTGGCTTCAATCTCTAGTTAACAAAAAAGAACTGAATAAGAAAAAAATCTACAGAATGGGAGAAATTCATGTGTACCAAATATTCCTAAAGGTTTAATATTCAGAAGATATAAAGAATTCTATAAATATGACTTAACCGCAACAAAGCCATTTAAAAACAAAGATTTCAATATACTACAATGATAATAAAAGAAAGCCACAAATGGTCAACAAGCACACCAAGGATGCTCAGCTGCATTAGTCACTGGGGAAATGTAAATCCAATCCAGAATGAGATGCTATTTCAATCCTTCTAAAACGGCTATAATAAACAAACAGGAAAGCAGTTCAGTTAAAAAAAGTAAATGTGGAATTACCACATGACTTAGCAATTCTCCCTAGGTCTATACTCAAGAGAATTGAAAGACACTCAAGCAGACAGCTACACATGTCAATCTGGAACAGTTAACTGTAATTAAAATAAATATTGTTATATAACTTCACCCATAACATGGTGACCAACCAAAACCAAAAGAGAACTTAAAGTGGAAAAATAATTGTAATGGGTATGAATTTCATGATATTAAATTTATCATGGAGGAGCGTGTCATTTTCTTCAGTGTGTAGCCACTGGTAAACTGTCCATGCCAGCAAATAACCCTTGCCTGTGCTCACACAAGTAACCCTAATTAAATTCAGTGGGGAAAAAAAGATAATTACATGACAATTAGAAATAAAGAAGTCAAGCAAGTTCACTTTCCTCGTTCCCCACCATACATAAATTCTGCACATTTTATATAGACTCCAATACAAAGTTGTTGACTAATCAAGTTATTAACACTTACTGTATGAAAATTTATCATTTCTTGAAGACTGTCAGAAAACTTGGTCAAACTTGTCTGCAAGAAAGAAACCAAAGGAAAACCAAGTCATTTAAAAGTCACTAAAATAAGTCACAAAAATACTACCCAGCATTTCTGATAGAAAGCTCATGTTATTCTGTAAACAGTAATATTACTTCCAAGGACAATCTCAATGGCTCACTCAACATGCTCTGTAGAGGTCAGGTCTATATGTGGTGACATATAAAAGCCTAGAAAAGTTAAAGAATAAGTATTCCCCTATCCATGGCATGTATAACAAAAGCAAAACCGTTGGAGCATCAATATTGTACCCCTCTAAGCATCTATGGATCAGATAATTATTGAAGTGCACCCAGTTCTTCACTATTTTTCATCAAGAAAGAAACGTCAATAACACTGCACAGTATAGCAAGGGATCCATGCTAACCAGAACAGCTGGCTAACCAGATGCTTTACAACCCCCGTGCATAGTTAGGTCCTATTCTTAGCAGGCTACCATCTGCTCACCCCATAAGTGACTACTGTGACCTGTTCCTACTCTTGCCCATTGGCAGATGCATCAGCTCCCCAACCTGCAAGCAAACTTAGTAAAGTGAACAATGAGAAGCTAGGTTAGGGCAGTGATGCTAAATATGCATACACACACACACACATACACACACACACACACACACAAATCAACCTTTAATATATAACCTCCTTTAAAAACAGAATTATGTAACACAGCACCAAGAAGTGAGAGCTTCTCCATGCTAATTTTAAGCATCACTATAACCATTAATAGGGTAAATGAATGCATAATCACTTAATGTTTTGTTATACTCATTACTTTAACTGCAATTTTAATTTTAATAATACTAACCTCAACTACAGCATCATTACTAGAATACTGTGCAAGGTCTCGAATTCCATTCATGAACTGTTTATTTGCAACACAAAAGGCTTTGCCAGTGTCGATCATCGCAATACAAAGCTTCACAAGCTGAAAAAGAAAAATGGTGAGATCAGGAGGAAAATCATTTCAAGTTCCTTAGCTGAACAAGTATTAGCAGTAACCACATGAATTACTCTATTTAAGATAAGGTAGCCGGGTGTGGTGGCACACGCCTTTAGTCCCAGCACTTGGGAGGCAGAGGCAGGCGGATCTTTTTGAGTTCAAGGCCAACCTGGTCTACATAGTGAGTTCAGGTCATCTGGGACTACAAGGAGACCCTATCTCAAAAAGACACACACACAAAAAAGATAAAGGTATATTTGAAACTACTGAAAATTCTTTTTTCCATTGGCTCACAAAGTAAATTCACAGGAGAGTTATACCAAAAAGTTGACCTTTTAGGACCCAGAAGCTAGCTAATAATAACAAAAAATATTTTTACCACATGTAATTTAAGCCCATAAAATTTTTTTAAATGCCTTCTAGATGATGTAGTTCAGCAGTAGAGCACTTGTCTTGCAAGTGCAAGACCCTGAGTTCAGTTCCAGGTACCACAAAAATAAAAAATAAAATTAGTAAAATAAAACCCCTAGGAGAAAGAGAAAGGTAAGTGCACAGCGGTGTGCTGAAAGCACTCCTGATGTGGAACTGGAGTGTTAGGAGAAAGGGCACAAACTGGTATGGGGGTTCCTCATGCTTATTTCAATATCATTCAGCAGAGCAGAAGTCTGAATTGATTAATCAACCACTACTAGAGACTACTAGAAAAAAAAATCTCTAATGCCTGTTTTAGGCATTGTGTGACACCCCACTCCCTCGCTTCTTCCCCCCTCTTCTGTTTTCATTATGAAATACAACGATTTGACATATAACTACAAAATATCCATACAATATAATAAAATTCACGGGACAGGAATTTGGGGGGTAGCTTAGCTGTAGAGGGTTACTTAGCATACAATAGGCCCTGAGTTCAATTTCTAGCACCAAAAACAAAGGCATTGGTAAGAACAGCTATATAATTAATAACATAATAATATCCAATATATTAAGAAAAATGTCAGATTTTTTAAAAGTTCTAATATTTTTTATTTGAATGGAAATAGTGATTTATACTGAAGAATGCAAACATATATATATCTCCTTTCACAAGCTTCAAACATTCTTGCAGGGACACAGGAGAAACTAGGTCAGAATGCTCCTCTAGCAAAGGAATCAGAAGATGACTTATTTTCATTGGGTATACATCTTATGCCTTTGATTTTATGCCATGTAGGTGGCATTACTTAACAAATTAAATACTTAAAATAAGGGGGGAGGGTAATAGTATAGCATGATTAAAATAGGATTTCAACTACTTAGATTCAAATGTTAATGCCATTTAAGTAAGTCTGGGTGACCTTCACCTTAACAAAGGTCCATTTCTTCATCTGTGTGACATATAACAATGGTACCAAACCATATGAGGCTTCTATAAACAAGTCCTTCACACAAATATCTCAGCAAAGCTACTATGGGAACATGACAATTATTCAGTAGAGGTTTTTTCACCTCCTTGTCAGAGAGGAGGTTTTCTTACTGATCTTTGCTTTTGTTTCACTTTATTAAGAAACAAACTTGGGTATCTTTACCCGTTTAAGATAAAGAGGTGTCAGAGAAAGGAAAGGAGAGAAATAACTAAAGCAAAATGTGGAGGAGGTAGACTATACTCTATTACAAAAAGATGCTTTTATTACCGGAACAGGGGGAAAACTGAAGAACAGATTCTAAGTTTCGAGATTATGAACAAAAAATAAACAAGGTCTGGTGGCTCCCGCCTCTAATCTCAGCTTGCAGCAGGCACAGGCAGGAGGACCAGGCCAGGTAGGATACAGAGACCCTGTCAGAAAGAAAAAAAAAAGAACTCCCATGAAGAAGAATGAAGACATGAAGAACACAGCTAGATCTTGAGAAAGCAGCAAACTACTGCAGAACTATATACTACTAGAGGGCTTAGGGGGAAAAAAGGTTTGCATCTAGAATTTCCAAAATCTGTAGCTCTACCAACTGGCTTCACTCATTAGATATAGGTGTATATACTTCTCCTGTAGACCTTCACAGTCCGGGTATGGAACAGATTACATCATTAGGCTTAAGGCAAGGGGAATTGTGCTAAGCACAGTGATACATGCCTATAACCCCAGCATTCAGAGGCTGAGGCAGGAAAATCCCTTACGCCGCAGTTCAGACCAGTCTAGACAACAAAATGAGAATGTGTCTCAAAAAAATTTTAAAATATAAACCAATTATTTTAAGTAAAAGAAAAAAAACCAGTTACAAATGGACAAAAGATTCATGATTCCATTTATATAAAATATCTGGAATAGGCAAATCCATCCAGTAGAAATCAGAGTATGATAGCAGAGGAGCACTGGGAGTAATAACAGGTAGGTTTCTTTGGGGAGTAAGGAACTATTGTGGAATTAGACCAAGGTAATACCTGTACAATGCTATGACCACTTAAAATTGAACATTTTGCCGGGCATGGTGGCACATGCCTTTAATCTCAGCAGTTCAGAGGCAGAGGCAGGTAGATCTCTGTGAGTTCAATGCCAAACTGGACTACATAGAGAGTTCCAGGCCAAATGGGGCTACAGGGAGACCCTGTGTACTGAATGTATCAGAATAGAGAATTAAGAATTTAAGAATTGTACTGAATGTATTAGAATTAAGAAACCAAGAATCAAAAACAACTCTAGTGAAAGTATGTAAACAAATCCAAAGTGTGTACATTAAAGAGTATAACTTAGTAGCCCCAGAATGTAACCTAGCAACCTGAGTGTAACTGTGTGATTAGCCAAATGATGTAAGCAACTGATAAACACGTTTGCCAAGTCATGCATAAGGACTATAAAAACCCAGAGGAAAATGAGTTCAGTGGCGCACATATGAGCTGAACTCCCATCAGCTGAGCGGCCCCATCTTCTGACTGATCCGTCTCTGGACCGTGATAGCGAGAGGAACTTCAGGTCGCGAACATCCGAACCTGATTCGACCCTCAACCACAGAACGCCTGAACTGAGCCGAGAGGACCATCAGCACGTCCAACCAAGAGGACTCCACTCGGGCATTGGCCCTAGGACTGGTATTCTCATTTGTCGCTGTGTTATATGTGTGAAACTTATTTGTGATTCCCCAAATAAATGCACTGAAAGACATTGGCTCTAGGAATATTTATCCTCCCTGGCATAATGAGGTAATGCTCAACTAAGCCTTAATAACTCCACTCGCGACACCCTGTCTCAAAAAGACCAAAAAAAGAATAATAAAAATAAAATTGTGGGTCTGGAGAGATGGCTCAGCAGTTAAGAACACTGACTGTTCTTGAAAAAGACCGAAGTTCAAATCCCAGCATACACATGGCAGCTAACAACTGTCCGTAACTCCAGTTCCTGGGGAACTGACAGCCTCTTCTGTCTTCTGTGGGCACTGCACAACATGCGTGCACTTACCTACATGCAGGCAATACACACATACACATAAAATAAAAATAATAAATAAAATAATTAAAAATAAATAAAATTAAAAATTTTATGCTGGGTGACCTTTATCTTAAAAAAGAATAATTATACACAAACTCCCCCAAAAAACAACAGTACAGTGGAAAATATTTAAATGATCTAAAATTTCACGAATAAACAGGTTAAAAGACCAGAGGTCCAGGTAATCTGAACAGCAGAGGCAGTGAGGCAGAGAGCTAGAAGGACTGGAGGCGCAGGTTAGAAAGCTGGGCATCAGCGTTCCAAAATTCAGGGATTATACGTCCAAGTGATGAAGCAGAGACCATGGCCACAGAAACAGGCAATGGAATTAGCATCCAGGTCACCATCACAAGAAGACCAGAGAGAAAGCAAGGTGATGAGTAGAGCCACACACACTGCAGCTACCCACGAGGAAGGTGGGGATGCAGGGACAGATGGAGACTTTGCCTATTAAATGGTAGTGATGAAAAAGATCATAACTAGCCAGCCATGGTGGCACACACCTTTAATCCCAGAACTCGGGAAGCAGAGGCAGGCAGATCTCTGTGAATTCAAGGCCAGCCTGGTCTACATAGAGAGTTCCAGGCCAACTGGAGCTGCAGGGAGACCCTGTCTCAAAAAAAAACAGAAAGAAAAAGAGAAAGATCAAGAATAATAAAAAGTTCCAAGGAGAGTTTTTCCCCCAAGCATAAATATCAGACTGATGAAAAAAAAAAAAAATGCCAGACTCGTAGTCTAATTCATTCATTCAATAATTTTTTCACTAAGGCGTTCTTATGTCACCAGCATTTGCCAGTTGATAGGAATACCAACAACTGATCTGCTTACCAACTTGAGTAAGTAACATCCTCTCTAAATCTCATTTTTCCATGTTTAACTGAAAGTGATACCAACTCTGCAGCAATCCGGTGAAGATTAGAGATAAGCAAACACAGAGCCAGTGTGTGCTGGATAGCTTTAGTGTCAACTTGACACCTGGGTTGAGGGAGCCTCAACTGGGGACTTGCCTCTATTGGACTGGCCTGTGGCCATCTCTGAGGGGCATCTTCTTGATGAGTGATGTGGGAAGGCCCAGCCCACTGTGGGTGGTGCCACCCCTGGGCAGGTGGGCCTGTGTTGCATAAGAAAGCAGACTGAGCAGGGGCCAGAGGAGCAAGCCAGTAAGCTCCTGTGCTCCAGCTCCTGCCTCCAGGTTCCTGTCCTGAGTTCCTACCTTGGGATCCCTGATGAACTGCAACCTGGGAGATGTAAGATAAAGAAACCCTTTCCTCCCCAAGTTGGTATTGGACAGAGTATTTTGTCACAGCAATGAAGAAACAAACTAGGACAGAAATTGGTACCAGAGAGTGGGATATTGCTATGACAGCCTGACCTTGGTGTTTTGGGGAGGACTGTGGAAGTGTTTGGAACTTTGGGCTGGAAAAGCCATTGCATACTCAGAGTTTGTTGCTGTAGAGCATTGGAACAGTTATGCTGAAAGAGTTGTAGATGATGGAGGCCTGGCTTGTGAAGCTTCAGAGGGAAGCAGAGACTATCAGGGCTGTTCATGTGAGATTTTGGATTGAGAATCTGTGGATTCTGGTCAGCTAGGGCTGAAGAATTAACTGTGATTAAGAAGAGAGCGGAACCTGAAGCAAAACCTTTGCTTTACTGGGACATCTGATGCTGGTTAGCTGGGGCTGAAAAATCAGCTGTAAGTAACAAGAGACCATCATCACTGTGGTGGAGTCTTCTGGGAGGTATTTCCTCAGGGTCAAAACACAGAGGGGACCCGCACCTCTATTTCAAGCTGGAAGCAGGACTTGCTAATGTGTAAGAGTCTCCTGCATGGCTCTGGTGTTGAAAGCGTGAAGGGGTCACAGAGAGCAGCTGAGGCTTGGCGCTCTGAGAGGCCAGGAAAGGCCATAGGTGAAAGTGCAGCTTCACTTGCAGCAAAGACCCCAGAACTGAAGGGGTCATGGAGAGAATCTGAGGCTTTGTACCCCAAGAGGCAAGAAGAGGCCATTGGTGAAGATGTAGCCTCAGTTTCAGTGGCGACCCCAGCTTTTTGGAGATGCCGGGACCATGGGATGACCACCAAGAACAGCGGCAGGTGAGGAATGGAGCTGGCCTGGATCTGCGAGACAAGCTGAGTGTTCTGTGGACTTCAAAGTCAGAGCAGTGGAGCTACCAGCACCCTCTAGAGCTCAGAGGATCGAGAATGAATCCCAGATGTCCAGCCTCGAGTTACTTTGCTGGACTTAGGTTTTGCTTAGGTGTGCCCAATTCTTCCCTTTGAAATAAGACAGTACATGTTTTGGATTTTATAGAAGCCCACCCACAGTTAAGAGACTATTAAGAGACTATGGACTTTTAAGTGTTTGGATTTTTTAAGGACTGGGAGTTTTTAAGGTTGTACTGTCTTATGTTGTGATATTAATGTTAACATCATGTCTTGGGGACAAAACTTGGGAAGTTTATGGTTTAATAGTGATGTTTGTATGTCAAGTTGACAAGGGGTCAATTGTGCTGGATAGCTTTATTGTCAACTTGACACACCTGGGTTGAGGGAGCCTCAATTGGGGAATTGCCTCTATGGGATTGGCCTGTGGCCATGTCTGTGGGGCATCTTCTTGATGAGTGATGTGGGAGGGCCCAGCCCACTGTGGGTGGTGCCACCCCTGGGCAGGTGGGCCTGTGTGGCATAAGAAAGCAGACTGAGCAGGGGCCAGAGGAGCTAGCCAGTAAGCGGTGTTCCTCCTTGGCCTGTGCTCCAGTTCCTGCTTCCAAGTTCCTGCCCTGAGTTCCTACCTTGGGATCCCTGATGAACTGCAACCTGGGAGTTGTAAGCTAAATAAACCCTTTCCTCTCCAAGTTGGTAATGGTCAGAGTGTTTTGTCATCTCAATGAAGAACAAACTAGGACATTTTTTTTGTGAGGTTTTGTTTTTCTTTTAAAGATAGTGTTTGTTTCCAAGGAACTGAACGCCTGTTGAAGAGACATCGTCATCATTTATTATTATTTATTTAGAATTCACCATATACCAAGCATCATGTTAAGCACCTTCCATACGTTATAGTAGCTCCCTTTATTCTTATAATAAACCTATGTGAAGCAGATAGATACTCTTATTTTCCCCAGTTTGAAAATGAAGAAACAGAGATCCAGAAATGCTGAGGGGTTTGCCCAAGACCATATGGCTAGTAAGTGACAGAGCCTCCTGCAAACCTAGGTGGCACCAACATTGTGCTCTTAAACATGAGGCTCTGCTGTAAAACAAAATTATAATATTGTATTAGTTTAAGAGAATACACATTCTCAAAAAAACAATGCAATTCAAGAAAAAGGCCAAAAGTTGGGAAGCAACTGAGATTTAAAAGGGATCTACTTCACAAACAGGCACCAAGATAGACCAATGAAAAGATGCAATGCATACAGACAGCACACCTGGATGCAACTACGATATGCCATGGTGTCACAGATGCCAACACCTTGCAGACTGGAAGACTGGACCCAATGAACAATGCCACTCAGGAAGCATTATTCACAGGAAAGACTGCAACTACTGGTAGCATATAATATATGCAAAATAAATGGGAAATAAGTCATGAAGCAAGTTTAGCTTGTCACTAGCATGATTTACAATGATACCAGAGGTAGAACTTGCCCCTGTACAATGTTACAAAATCAGTAGACTAGTCTCAAGACAACCACCCCCATTAGTCAATCTTCAAGAACCACCTTTCCTCCCTCCTGTTCCTCGGGCTTTCTTTTCTATACCAACTCCCCCATAGTTCTGAAGTAAACACAGTAGATAATAGTTTGAGAATTTGGGACAGGTACATTTATTTTGTAAGGGATCAAGCTCTTAAGCCAGAAAATATAAAATATAACTGTAGATCTTTAAGAAGGGAAAGAAAAAAAATGGTATTTTTTAATGCTGCCCAGTTTTCCCTACACCCTGAGTACCCTTTGAAGACGCTTTTGGCTTGTGATATACTGAACTGAAATCAGTGCTGCTCCAAATAAGATCCCCAGGTGATTCTTATGGACCATAAGTATGAGAAAGCTGCTTTCTACAGCAATGCCAGTTGTAATAATAATTGTACAATAGGGAATTATTTAAGTAGACATATGCCATATTTCTAGAAATTTGGAGACCTCACCAAATAACAGTTATAGAAGACTGTCTGAACAAATGGGTCAGAGCCACGTCTTCTGCTAATATTTCTGCCTGTCACAGAGCAGACAATGCTTCGTGAACATACATCCAACGAATATTATAGCGATTAATGGAGAAGTAGGAAACAATGGACATTTACTCCACATGAAGTATAACTGTGTGATTATTACGTATTTTAAGCATCTCTGGAGTTAGCTTAAAAATGGAATGATGGGGCTGGAGAGATGGCTCAGTGGTTAAGAATACTGACTGTTCTTGAAGAAGACCCAGGTTTGAATCCCAGCACCCACATGGCAGCTAACAACTGTCCATAACTTGAGTTCCAGGGGATTCGACAGCATCTTCTGTCCTCCACAGGCACTGCATGACATGGGTGCACTTACCTACACGCAGGCATAACACTCATACACATAAAATAAAAAAAATAATAAATATTTGAAAAAAATGGAATGAACATTTTACATTTGAGCTCAGCCACACCTAAAGCTACAATAAGGATCACCAGGTTATATATAAAATCCATTAAGTATAAAAAATGATAAATGCAATCTTTGGAATGAGAAGACATAAACAAATTTCCAACAATATAAAGGATGTTGGATGAGCTTTTGAAGTCAGTTCTAGAACTTAAGTGTTTGAACAAGTAAGCTATTTAATGTCTCCAGCCTTAATTTTTTCATGTGTCAAATTAGGATTACTGCACCTACTCTCACAGAGATACAATGTAAAATCAACCAACTACTATTATAGACACTAACTTATCTATGGAAAGAATTGTTTCTAAAAATTAAAAAGGTAAAATTTACCTTATCAAGTTTTAGTTCCAACTCTGCCACATCTCCTTCTACTTCTTCCAAAGCAGCCCTAAAAGAAATTAAAGTAAGTTATCTCATTTGTTTAAATGTATACTTTAGTCTTGAAAAAGAACCTTTCACTCTAAGACATAGATATGAATGGTTAAAAATTATCCTTTATATGAATATTTCAGAATCATGTAATATAGCAGACAGCTCAATTATTATTTAAAAGAATACATTAGGACATTAGGCTGACTTACTAAAAGCACTAATAATATTCAAATTAGTTAACGGTGCTTAAAACTATTTTGCATGTCCTTAAAAATGAGTAAGAGTTTGTTTGGAGGTTCTAGCAGGGGAGCGCAGCTACTTGTATACCCTGGACTGAAGTCAACGACAGAGCGTACAGCTTCGGGAAGGACGCATGTGGAGTGTTGAGAGAGGAAGGGAACACCCGCCTAGCCAGCCAGATCAGCTGAATCAACCCTGGGGATCAATGGGTGACAGATGTTGCAGCCAGATCGCTCTCACATCCAACCTGGTCTACACAGTGAGTTCCAGGCCAGCTGGGACTACAGGGAGACCCTGTCTCAAAAAGACCGGAAAAAAAAAAAAAAAAAAAAAGAGTAAGAGTTTATAAGCAAATACTAGAAAATATAGAAAAGACACTAATAGAATAAAATCACCCAAATCCTACTTCCAAAAAACAAATGAATAAGAAATTTTAGGTTAAGCTGTACACAGGTTCCAGTTTGCTGACAGCAAAGCAAACGAAGTCCAATAACAAGGCACTGACAACCAAAGAGGCTTTTACTGTTAGAAAGAACTCAGAATTGTTAGAAATAACTCCTCTTAATATAATTTTAATATAGAAAATTAGCAAAGGCTATATTGTGTAAAAAGAAGAAAGTAATAGACACTCTTATTGACAGAAGAGAAGGCAACTGATCACTACAAGGCAACACTCCAAAACTGGAAATTTTCTGAAACAGAATAGCAGCAATTAAAAAGTTTTTAAGGATAAGATTTTATGCTAAAGGCAATGTATAACAAAATGAAATTCATTCACCTTAAGTTACACACACCTGGTATGTGTGCTGGCAGTTGAACCCAGGACCTCAGGCATGCCAGGCAAGCACTTTTGCACTAAATATATTTATTCTAATTTTCAGGGACTTTATTTACATTCTAACCTTTATCTTAATTCCATCTTCAAACAAATTAGTATTAGTTAAAATGAACAACTTTAGATTTGACTGAATTATTTGTCTCTATTCAACATATACTTGAGTCTGATAAAAGTTTACATTTTATTCAATTTTCTTCTACTGTACAATTCTACAAATTTACTTTGGGGAAACACTTTTAAAGAAAGGTCTAATTAGGTGCTAGGGATATGGTTTGGTGGATAAAGCACTTGCCACAGAAGCATGGGGACCTGAGTTCAAATACCCAGAACACACATGATGCCAGACACTGTAGCACATGTCTGTAATCCAAGCATTCCTAGGAGGAGATTCCTAGGGAGAAACCCCAGAAGCTCATGGGCTGGCTAGTCTGGTGTACGCTATGGTGAACAACAAGAGATCCTACTTCAAACAAGGTGGAAGGCGAGGACCAGCCCAAGGTCCTGAACAGGACCATGTGAACACCATGGCATGCTCCTACCTGCACCCACACACACGAGTGCACACACATACATAAAGATATTTTTAAGAACAAAGTGTAAGTTAATGAACAAGAGAGAATATGTCTTGTCACTTCTCATTTAAAAACACAGCTCTCTCGAATCATATACTGAAAGAATCTAAAAGTTATCTTGGAGGTCCTTCAACTCAACATTCTGCCCCCTCTTTGGGGGAACTCTTATCTAATCCTAGGGTTACCTTTTCAGAGAGGGGAATGTTAGAGCAGCAAAAAGCCGAGAAAAGAAAGAGAGAGAGAGAGAGAGAGAGAGAGAGAGAGAGAGAGAGAATGAAATTATCAGAAAAAAGTGACGGGGAGATATGGGAGGTGTTGGAGGGGAGGGAGTGGGCATGGATTTGATCAAAACACCTTATATGCATGTATGAAATTCTCAATAAAGTTTTTTAAAAAGAAAAAAAAATCTGCAGCATTGATCACCCAGCTTTATGAAAACTTGTAGCAACAGCTAGTGTCCAAGATACCCATCCATTGGTTTCTTAGTATAAAAAGCAAAGCTATGGGAAAAGCATGGTCACACTTCAAGCTGTACTCCAACCCTCCCTTATCTGAATGAGAGATGGTCATGTCAACCACAATGTGACACAATGCCAGCAATCTTCCTTGCCTTTATCTCACTCTGTCCTCCCAGGTGAGTTCTGATTCCCTTCGACTTCTATTCTTTAATGTGATCAAATCACTCTGGATCATACACCTAATAAAATAATGACTCTATACAACATTCACTCAAATGCTAGATGACAGATACGGTTCCTCTGCAACTCCCCCAGTATCACTAAGTAGAAAACTTCTATAACATGCAAGGCATTAAAGAGGCCAAAATTACAGACCCCTTCCTTCCATTGTTTAAAATTTATTAATTTTTTTAAATCAAGGGGGTTGTAGGGATGGCTTGGTTAGTAAAGCAATTACCTTACGAGTATAAAAGACCCAAGTTTGATCCCTA
Source organism: Nannospalax galili (assembly GCF_000622305.1). Classification (NCBI taxonomy): domain Eukaryota; kingdom Metazoa; phylum Chordata; class Mammalia; order Rodentia; family Spalacidae; genus Nannospalax; species Nannospalax galili. The sequence goes on from NW_008360170.1 coordinate 115,212, forward strand.
CAACCCACATAAAAATGCCAAGAGTGATGGCACGTGCTCGCAATCCCAGTGCTAGGGAGGTGGAGACAGGCAGATCTCTGGGGTTCACTGTCCAGCCAGTCTTGCCTTGATGAGCTTCAGGCCACTGACAGACCCTGTCAAGAGGTAGATGGTGTTCTTGAAGATGATAGCTGACGTTGTCCTCCAGCCTCCACACATACATTAACACGCACACATCTGAACATGGCCCCTCACACATGAACACACACACACACACACACACACACACACACATTAAACAAAGCAAACTGGGTCTGTAGCTCCATAGTAGAGGTTTGTTTGCCTAGCAAGTGCAAGCAAGGACCCTGAGTTCCACTCCCAACACAGATTTAAAAAAAAAATAGTAAATACATTTTTTTTAAGTTACCCATGGGGCTAGAAAGATGGCTCAGGGGTTAAGAGCATCGGCTGCTCTTGCAGGGGACTGGCGTTTGAGTCCCAGCACTCACACAGTGGCTAACAATCATCTTTAACTCCAGTTCCAGGGGAATTCAAGGCCCTCTTCTGATTTCCATGGGCACTGCACAATATAGGTGCATTTACACATATGCAGGCAATACTTTCATACACATAAACTAAAAAATAATAATGGAATATTTTTTAAAGTTACCCACACTAACAATGAAAGAAAACAAATGACTAAGCTGAAAAATAAGCAAAAGTAAGTAATGTGGACTAACGGTGGTTCCCTCTCTGTCTCTCTCCCTCTCCCTCCCCCTCACCTCAGGCTGGTTTCCACTTGGTTAGATTTGGGGGGGGATTATGTGTGGGAGGTATTGAACTAAGGGCTTGTGCATGCTAACCAAGCATTTTACCACTGAGCTTCATTCCCAGCCTCACAGATGTTAAAAGAAAAAGAAAGGAAAGGTAAAAAGCAAAAATCACAAAAGTCAGCCAACTACACAGTCCACGGTATTGTCCACAGCCTCCTCTGTAACAGCCCATGAGATAAACATGGTCTTTATACTTTAATTACATTTAATGTGTGTGTGTATGTGTGTGTGTGTCCATGCACTTGTGTGTGCCATGGTGCACGTGTGAAACCAAAAGGACAAAGTGAACCAGTCAGCATTCTCCTCCTACCATGTGGGTTCCAGGGATCCAACCCCAGTCATCAGGTTTAGTGGCAAGTCCTTTAATCCACTGAGCCATCTCACTAGCCTAATTTTCACATTTTTAAGTGATGGGGGGAATAGAAAAATATTTTGTGACACGTAAAAATTATGTTCACACTTCAACGTCTGTAAATAAAGCTTCATGGAAGCACAAGCAGCTTATTTATTTTCACACTGTAGTTTAAGAGAAAATATTAAAGGCTTAAATACTTACTACTATTTGACCACTTACAGAAAGTTTCTAACCCCAATGAATATCAAGTACAACATAATGAATGAAAATTTTCTCATATATGACATGTGTACAAGAAAATGTTTTTCTCCCGTGGGCTGAAGCTGTGGTCCCTTCTTGTGAGCCAGAGTTGTGATTCCCTTGTGTGAGCTGGAGTTGTGGTCCCCTCCTGTCAACCTGGAGCCATGTGGTTCCCCTCACATGAGCCAGAGTTGTAGTCCCCTCTTGTGAAATAGAGTTGTGGTCCCCCTCCTTCAGTTGGAACTGTAGGTGAACCCAGAGCTTAGGTACCCCACCCCCGCCGCCGTGAGCTAGAATTGTGGTCCCCTCCTATGAGCTGGAGCTATGGTCTTCTGTAAACCTGGAATTATGGTCCCCTCTTGCAAGCTAGAGATGTGGTTAACCTCTGTGAACAGTAGCTGTGGTCCCCTCTTGTGAGCTGGAGTTGTGGTCTCCTCCAGGGAACCTGAGACTGTGGCCCCACCCTGGAAGTTGGAGTAGTGCCCTCAGCTCCTGTGAGCCAGATTTGTGGTTTCCTCCTGTGAGCCTCAGCAGTGGTTCCAACCTATAAGCTAGAGTTCTGGTCCTCTCCTATGAGAGAGCTGTGGTCCCCTCACATGAGTCTGAAGCTTTGGACCCCTACCATGACCCACATTCCTCTTGTGGTAGACAGATGGTGGAACAGAGTGGAGCATGGAGGAATTCTTGGTGTTGGGCAGCAGTTTCAGTCTTCTCTGAGTGACTACATTTCCCACAGCCTTATCCCCCGAGGTCCCAGGTTGTGCATGGCAGAGGCTTTGCCTCTTATGCTGGGGACAGGGGAGGCCTCTGTTATTCGCAGATTCTGATCTTGGGAGGACTAATTCTCTGAATCTAACCTCTCACCTCCCACTGAGGTCTAGCTCTGATCCTCAGTCTATACGTGGTCTGGGGTATCCAGGCCTTGATGTTAGACCTCTCCCATCACCAGGCACCAAGATGCTTTCCATTATTTTTCTATTGGTCTTCTATAGCCCCAGTATGCCTTCACCTATGCACTAATTCAGCTTCTAGAAATAAAAATCACAGTGGAGGGAAGGAGGGAGGGAGGGAGGACTGTAATAACTAACTGATACAATCCTCAAACTAAAAATATGTAATTACATCTTAGAATATAAATTCAAAATTCTATACGTCTATTATAATTTTTGAATATTGTTTACTGACAAAACTGTACTATTGAGCTTCAACAGTAACGTGAACTCTGTCACTGTTCCTCTGCGAGTTTGCCAATTCACTAACTTTCCAAATTCTCCAACCTATACAGTCTTTCAATGTAATCATGTTACTTCTTTTTTAAGTATTTATTTTTTCTTTATTTTATGTGTATGTTATGCCTGCATGTATGTAAGTACACCCATGTCATGCAATGCCTATGGAGGACAGAAGAGGCCGTCAGATCCCCTGGAATTGGAGTTACAGCTGTTAGTTGCCATGTAGGTGCTATGATTCAAACCTTGGCCCTTTGGAAGAGCAGTCAGTGCTCCTAACTGCTGAGCCATCTCTCTAGCCCCTCATGTTATATCTTAAAGAAAGCAATATTAATAAAGTATTTTTTAAATAAACACAAAGAAAATGTTTTGACTCAGCACTAGTTGTCTGTACCACAAGAAGCTCAATAAACTCACAATTTAAGAGAAATATATTTTATTTTTAATATCTTCATTATTCATCTAGTCACATAGTACAGTTTTCTTATGATCAATACATAAAATAGTTAACTCAAACATAAAACTAGAAGAGAAAAAATTGCAACAGTAAATATTAAGACTGAGTCATTTCTAATCACATAGGATCGCTTTGGGCTGGAAATTAAACAAGGCTCCATGAGAAGCATAAACAGAACTGGCCCCAGCCACACAGCTGCCTATTCCTACAACAGCAATAAATTTTTTAAACTTCGCTTTTAGGAGTATTCATATAAGCAACCAAACATTACATGTACGGAGCTGGCTAGATGGCTCAGCAGGTAGACTCTTCCCATACAAGCCTGACAACCTGAGTTCAATCACTGTAACCCACTAAAGACTGAAGGAACGAGCCAACTCCAAAAGTTGTCCTCTAGCCTCCACACATGTACTGTGGCATGCACACATGCACCCCCACCCTCCCACACACATTATACACATACACACATAGTAATGATAATATTTTTAAATACGTGTAATGTGAGCATTACATTTTCTTCATAAAAGAAAATTATTTGAAGTTTGTCCTGATGACATATACTTGTAATCCCAGCATTTAGGAAGCTGAGACAGGAGGATGTCAAGGCCAACATTGGCCAGGCTGCTTGTCTTTAAAAAACAAAACAAAACAAAAAACTGGCAATATCCTTACAATGAAATTAGTAAAACTAGGTCACGTGGTGATGCAATCTAAAATGCAGCAACAAGATATTCAGGATGATTAATAAGCACATGATGTCCTCAAGCAATTAAAGACAGACTGGAGACTTGTAAGTGTTGACTACCTGGTAAAAAAATTGACAAACATATAAAGTAATAATAAATACTCAAAATGTACTGTGTAGGGCTAGGGACAGAGCTCACCAATAGAACACTTAATGACTATGAGCAAGACCTTGGATATGATCCCAACACCCACAAAGCTGCACATGCATACACATGCATGTGTGTACGTACACATAATATATAGATTTTGAAACTGACATTTGCACTCCTTGTTTTATATAATCTATTCCTAGAAATTAAATATATACAGAACAACCATTTGCATTCAAAAGAACTGCTTTGTATGTTATGGTTAAATATCATCCCTAGCCAATTTCCTCTTTCAGCTCAACAGCCTTTTCCAACTTGGGCAACACTGGACTATTCTTTACAAAGAAAGAACAATAGCTAGATCAACGACAGCTCACTGACCCAAAGGCAGCCCTGTGACTAATGGCAAAAAAGAATGATTAAAGTCCCCACACCAAGAGATGGCTCCCTCTGATAGTGAACATAAACCTTGAAAACCCACATTTTAAAAGAAATCTCTCCTGGAAGTGGAGTTCAAGACAGTTCATAGCCGCTTCTGACCTCCGTGGCATTGCATGACACGGGTGCACTCACATACATGCAGGCAATACACTCATACACATAAAATAAAAAT
>NW_008360170.1:120110-125239 GCF_000622305.1 Nannospalax galili
ATAATAATAATAATACAGATAACAAGGTCTTCCATGGGGAAAAAAATGACAAATGTTTAAGACTATGAAAACTTCAGCATAACATCTGATACTCAGTAACTGATGAATGTCAGCTATAATTATTTATAGTGTTAAGGAACTACACACTGAGATCTTCTAACCTCTTTACAACTTTAGGCCAGAACGCTATTCAGCACGATAAAATACTCTCCGGAAACACACTTGGTTTCCAAAGTTATCAATGTGAGTTCTGTTCAGCTCCTCTAAGAGCTTACACAAACAGGAAAACCAATACTGTGAATCAGAAGAAGAGCAAGTTGTGGCTCTTACTGTTTATTTATCATATAATAAGCCCGAGTTCAACCTCCAGCACTGCAAAACAACAACCAAGGTTGATTGTTACTTTATTTTTCAAGTCCCAATGAATGGAATTCACAGGTCTGTCTTCTCCAATTATCTTAGAAATGTTAGAACTACTCCTATTTCCTCAAGTTAGCACCAACCACACCTACCAGCTCCATGAGAAACTCAGTCCTATAATGAGAAAGAACAATGAGAGAACTGACTACAAATGGGAGGCAATTTTACTGTAATATGAATCCCTAAGAAATATTTTAATCTCTTCAGACCACAGTTCTCTCACCCATAAACGGCGAGGAGCAGACTGGAGTGCCTTTAGTACCACTTTAAGATTTAACATTCTGTTATTCTAGAAAAAGTATTCAAAACAAACAAAATCTATCTCAGATTCTCTTCTCCTAGGCAACATTTCCTTTAGGCTTTTGTTTTTGCTTTCACAACAGAATTATTAATTAATAAATAAGTAACAATAAATAAATATAATTAATTAATTAATTAAATGAGGGAAGGAAAGAAGAAAGGATTATTTGCATGGAGAAGCTGGGATGGGAATACACAGGAGTTTTTGTTCCTAGGACGCCACTTCTCACCTAAGCAGATACATGACTTCTATGGCTGTGTCTAGCATTTCCTCTGCATAGCAAACAGCAACTACATTCAAAGTTATTTTTCTCATGTGCAATGGCAAATATTCACTATTTTCAGGATATCAGTCTAAAGAAATACTGGAAACAATTTGCATTGATCCAATGTGAGATTAGCCTTTTTTGTTCCTCATTAAAGTCAATACTAGTTCAGAAAGCTACTTGCATGTATTTCTCCTCCCTTAACAGCCTGTATTTCTTGTTCAGGGAGTTAGTGAATTCAAGCAGGTAAGATGTCAGGATAATTACCATGGGAGCTAACGTCATTCTGCTATGCCACAGAAAATGGTGGTATTTATGGGAAATGGCCCATTTGTTACACTGAGATCAATAAATCAATAGTAATAAACAACTTAGTAACCAGTCCTTTGCACCCTATGGGATTTTACACTAGAATGAAGGCACAAGTTCACCTAAAGAAGGGTAAAGCAATTTTAATGAAAGTGTTAAAGGGAAAAATACTCACCCAAACTTAGAGACTATACAATGTCTTCAACTGAGCACAGAAAACAAAAGCTAAAAGATCATTCTGTCTTAAGTCACACATACCCAGGCAGATTTCCTTCAAAAAAATTTTCAAGTTAATTTTCAACAAGGTCATTCCACTCCCAAGAACTATTATCACTGCTGTTGGTTTTGGCATGATTGGAAAATTTCTGGCACTGTATAAAGGGATAAAATCAAGTTCACCCAAAGCAGCTAAGCTTCATCACTTACATTATTAGTGGAAGGTTGTAGCAATACCTTTGGAGAGAAGACAGCACTGTAAACTTCATGGTTTATAAAGGCTAAGAAGGCATTTCCTTGTGGGAAGAACACTATGGCTGGCCAGACCAGCAGGATGACTAAGCAATTCAATGCTGATGACTATCCTTAGAAAGGAGCAGGGTGGCAGGGACATCCAGAGTCACGCTAAGACAGAACTGTGGAAAGTCATAGTCAATGCCTGCTGTATTCCCACCTCCGTTACTGTTCCCCACTACCCTCTTCAGGTTAATGGTCAGTGAACCTTGACACAAGACCCCCTGGAAATCACAACACGTTAGGTAACCACAAACTAAGCCTTGCATAGTCCACTCCATGACACAGAAGAGACTATTCAACAATCACATCTAGTTTTACAGGTTATTCCATTAACAAACAAATACCCACATTAATAACCTAATGAAAATAATTCTAGGGCCAGGTGTGGTGGTGCATGTCATTAATCCCAGCACTTGGGAAGCAGAGACAGGTGGATCTCTGTGAGTTTGCGGCCAACCTGGTCACAAGTTCTGCCTGTAGACCTTTTTTTTTTTTGGGGGGGGGTGTTACAATTTGTATTACATTTTTGTATGTGATGCTGTATTTGTTATATGAAGAGAAAAATACAGAACTATAAAGTTAAAAACTAAAAGGAAATGAGCAAGAACTCCAAAATTTAGAATTGGAGGAAATGTTAGAAAATTGCTAAATAACAAAACCTTTTAATGAAAGTAGCTATGTTTTATACAATTATAACTAGGACACAGAAGAATACATATTTAAAAGCCTAATAAAGAGGCTCAGGGTTTAAAGGCAATGTTTACACTGTGGATCATTCATTCACCTAGGATAGTGAAACTGTGACAGGAGCTGGAGAGAGCACTCAGAGAGTAAGAGCACCTACTGCTCTTACAGAGGACCAGACCTGATCTCCAGCACCCAAGTCTGGCAGCTCACAATCACTTGTAACTCAAGCTCCAAGAAATCCAAGGCGTTCTTCTGGACTCCACAGGTACCTGCACTCTGTGGGCACACACACACACAAACACACACACACCTAAAAATAAAAATAAATCTTAAAAGAGCCTTGATAAAAACAAGAGCTGAGGAATATTCAGTCCAACACTACCACAGAATTACAATAATTTCCTCAATGTATTTAATTTAAAATCACATAGGACCTTTGAACATTCAAAGAGAAAAAAAAAAAGGGAAGTAGGGAAAAAATTAAAGAATTTAATTTTTTTAATACAAGTGAGGACTGGGGAGATAGCTCAGCCAGCAAACTGCCTGCCTTGCAAGCACAAGGATCTGAGTTTGGTCCCTAGTATCCACGTGAAAAACCTGGGTGCACTTGTTACCAGAGAGAGACAGGCAGATCCCCGGGGCTTGCTAGTCAGACAGCAGGACCTTGGTGAGCTCCAGGACGAGAGACCTTGCCTCAAAATTCAAGGTGGCTGGCTTCTGAGGAATGACACTCAAGGTTGTCCAGTGCCTTCAACATGCATGCACACACAAATGCATGTGCACCCAACATAGCATGCAGCTGCACACAAAGGAACACATACAAAGAATACAATTGGGATGGGGATGTAGTCAGTTGAAGATATTTGTCTAGCAAGTATAAGACCCTGAGTTCAATCCCTAGCACCTCAGCAAATTAAAACTAAGCTTTTAAAAAAAAAAAAAAAAAAAAAAAAAAAAGGCTAGGCATGGCAGTGCATACATGTAATCCCGAACATTTGGGAGGCTACGGAAGGAGGATTGGAAGTTCAAGGCCAGCATGTACTAAATAAGGAGACTGTCTCTAAGTAAGATACTTGAAGGATGGAAGGAGGGAGGGAGAGAAGGAGAGAGGGGAGGAGGGGAGGGAGGGGAGGGAGGGGAGGGAGGGGAGATGGACCCAGTATTAGAAAAATTCTGACAAAAGTAGAAACTTGAAATATCTTTTTCTCTAACAACAAACAGCAGCAAATATCTACTGCTTTGGATCTGTGAATGAAAACCAATGATCTCTGCCATCCTACAGCCATTATAGGAGAAGACAAGCAATAAACAACAAACATACCAAATAAATCAAGCCAAGCAGAGGAAAAGAAGACAGAGTGGGCTACCGTTTTAAATAGGGTGATCTAGCAGTACTCACCGGGAAAGTGGAATCTGAGCAGACCTGAACTAGGTAGTGAGCCACCAAAGAAGGGTTGCTGTAAGCCACCAGTGCAACAAAAGCCCTGGAATGTTTAAGGAAGAGCGAGAACACCACAGCTACAACAGAAAAAGCAAAGGAAAAGGCTGCAGGCAGCAGAGAACTGAGGGAAAGCCTGTCATATTCAGAGCCTTGTGGGCCCACAGTGAGGATCCCACATGAAACTAGATAATCACCAAAAAATCCAAATCAGAGAAGATGCACGGTGTGACATTTTGCCAAGAGTCACTCTGACTGCTGGATAGAATAGTATAAAGGAACAAAATAGGAAACAAAAAGACTAGTGAGGAGGCTGTAGCACTCAACCTGGTCAGAGATGAGGATGACTCAAACCAAGTACCCATCATGGCTCAATCCGCTCAGAGATGAGGATGACTCAAACCAAGTACCCATCATGGTGCGAACTGCCCAGATTCTGGGTGTCCCCTCTTGAAGGGAGAGCCAAGAGAATTTCCTGATGAACTGGGTGTGACATGCAGGGATATGTATGTGCACACAAATGCACAGGTACTGTGTAATCAAGGGTGAACCACTTTTGGCAAGAGCAACCAAAAAAGGATAGAGTTAGAGCCACCTGAAATGGGAAAACTATGAGCAGAACAAGTTTAGAAAGAAATGATCTGGAATTCAGTTTTAGATTTATCCTGAAATACATGTCAGATCTATAAATGGTGATAGCAAGTGGCTAAAGATAAGAGTTTAGAGCTTAGGAAAAAAGTATAAGATGAAGACATCAAGAATTATGGGCCTATGGGGCTAGAGAGATGGCTCAGCAGTTAAGAGCACTGGCTGCTCTTACAGAGGACCCAGGTTTGGTTGCCAGCACCCAAATGGCAGCTAACAACTGTCCAGAACTCCAATTCCAGAGAATCTGATGCCCTCTTCTGGCTTCCATAAAACTATATACATGGGTGTACTTACATACATATGTGTAGGCAAAACACTCATACACACAAAATGTAAGTAAACGAATAAAAACTAAAATAAATAATTATGGGCATAGAGACAAGATCAACGGCCTTGGGACTGGACATTTTTTTTTAAAGGCTAAGCTTTGGAGCACTTTAATATTAAAAGTCAGGATATTAACCTGCAACCCTATCACTCAAGACACTAAGACAAAGAGATCATGAATTCCAGGCAGCCTGGGCTATAAAACAAGACTCCATCTCAAA
>NW_008360170.1:125398-125822 GCF_000622305.1 Nannospalax galili
GATGAAGGTAATTGACAAAGATAAAAGGAAAGCCACAACTGTGTGACTGAGAAGGAAAGTGTAAAGGTGTATCAAAGAAAAGGGAGCCAGCCCAACAGCTCCAAACAAAGATGCTGACAGGTCAAACAGGAGGGAGGAGAATTAACCTGAGTTTTAAAACGATTGGAAAGCAATTTTTAAATATTGAAAACACTTTTGGCCTGATACTTTGATGAGTCAAAAATGTACTTTAAGAAGAGATTATAGAGATGGGCGTGGTAGCACTCGTCTTTAGTCCCAGCATGCGGAAGGCAGAGGCAGGTGGAGCTCTGTGAATGCAAGGCCAGCATGGTATAGGCCAGCTGGAACCACAGGGAGACCCTGTCTCAAAAGGACCCCAGAGAGAGAGAGAGAGAGAGAGAGAGAGAGAGAGAGAGAGAGAGAG
>NW_008360170.1:125834-129818 GCF_000622305.1 Nannospalax galili
GGGCTGGAGAGATGGTTCTGTGCTTAAGAGCACTGGCTGCTCTTGCAGAAGACCCAGGTTCAAATCCCAGCACCCACTTGGCAGCTAACAACCGTCCATAATTTCAGATCTGAAACCCTCTTCTTTCCCCCATGGGCACTGCACGACACAGGAGCATGCAGGTATAACATTCATACACATGAAATAAGAATAAATAAATCAAAAAAAAATTTAAGAGACTACATATTTTTTAATAAATTTAGAAAAGTTTTCCCCAAAAAATATCATGATTAAACTATAGACAAGCCATGAAACTAAAACAAGAATAAGCCAGGTGAGGTGACACATGCCTATAATCCCAGCACTCAGGAGGCTGAGCATTGGAAGTTTGAGGCCAGCTTGAGTTAAGTAGAGAGTTTAAGGCCAGACTAGATCACATATAAAATTTAAATTTTCTCAACCTTAATGCAGTCATATTAATTTTATTGCCCAAGAGTCAAGAACCTTTGAGATCCAAAAACACCTTCATAAGTTCAAAATATTTTGGGGTTAACATGAATCACAGGGGAAATGTAAACTACTACTTAAACTTATGCAGACTACTGATTGGCTTAAATCTTACTTGTCAAGCCAAGCACTGTTCCATCTACTCCTAAGCCCAGGAGTTCTAGCTTGGACAACATAGAAAACCCTATCTCTTTAAATTAAATAATAACAATAATAATTAATGATAAACGTATTTCTCATATAATGTTTCAATCTATGTCTAACAATCCACAGATAAATTAATTCTACTGGAGCCTCAAATTAGCAATTCTGTCTCTAGTTTAACACCCATCTCTGAGTTTCTAATAAGCATCTCAAAATACAATTCTAATATTCTAAGTCAAGAAATGTATGATTTTTAATAAGCTCCCAGGTACTCTGATGCAGTGAACCACAGGAAAAATCATCACAATTAAAAGCAAATTGAGTCGGTAAACTCTTATTAAAATACATTGTAAGAAATACACATAAACTTTTCTTAACAAAACATAATATATTAAAATAAGAAGAAATTGTATGTATGCTGATACACTAGGGACAGAAATCATCTTTAATTTTAAAATCTAGTAGCTACTATAAAGTATTATTTCTACATCCAGTATTGCTAAGGAAATTTTAAAAATATGCTTCTTAACTTGGAAACAATCCAACACTAAATAGATTATGCATTGTGTGGGGCTGGGGTTGGGTTATTGTCTGATGAGGATCTATTACTTAATCCTCCAAAAATGAAGCCACAATTCCTACAGGGAACTGGGGTCTCCTGAGGGAGATGGCCATCTCTAGTGTCAAGTGCTAAGGCAGCACCTACATGTGAATAAAAGAACAAGAACAAGAAATGAGGAGGACCCAGAAAATGCATTTTGTCTCTAGTATCAGCTATTATTCCCTAACTAGATTACATAATTATGGGCTAAATTTGTCTTCATATTGCTACATATTAGAGTGATCTCTTTGAATGCCATTGCCATCTCCCAGCTGTCTCAGAAGACAGGCGTGAGCCACATGTCCAGCCACAATCTTGATTTCAGAAGTCTTTTTTTTTATTTTTACAAAAACTTTATTGAGAATTTCATACATGCATATAAGGTATTTTGATCAAATCCATGCACACTCCCTCTGCTCCAACATTTCACCCTCTGAAGAGGTAACCCTAAAATCTTTTGACGATTGGATACAAGGTTCAAAATACTTTTGACATTTTTGGCCTTGGAACACAGTATGTAACTAACAGGCAAAAGGACATTTTGACTTTTAGCCAAGAAACTGGCTATATTTCTTTGGGGTCATTTTACCCTAAGTGCCTAGCCAATTCCTACCTCCTATTCTTATCATGCCATCCTCTGAAGGGGTTACCCAAATTGCAAACAGGGAATAGGGACGCAGACTGCAATGGCTTCTTCCATGCTGAACAGGGATGCAGGGTGAGGCAATTGGAGTACCCCTTAAGTGGGTCTATCTAAAAAAACTCCCAAATTGCATAACTCTTATCTATAAGGGGAGAAGAAAGTCCCTAAATCATGAATAGGAGATGTGAAGAAGTAAAGGCAAGAGTAATTAGCATTACAAGTTCTAGACAGGGAACTAGAAAAGTCAGAACAGGGCAATTTTCAAATGTTCATATGAGAGTCCACTGGAGTTTCTTGACAAGGGCTCCCAAAAGCATCCCTCTATTGGGTTCCTTCTCATTTTTCTTTTGTCTTCCAAGGCCGGACTAGTTGGCTTGGAAGAGGATCTGGATACTCAGGTGAGGGTCCAGTGACTCTGCTTGGCACTCCTTTAATGAATGAGCACAACCCTCATCAAGCCCAATTGTGACTGTTTAGCAATCAGGCTCAAAGTCGTGATGATGGTAGTTATTTCATGCAGCAGGGACAGTTGGATATCATCATCTTATTAAAAGGACCTGGAATTTAAAAGGATTTGGTGCTAGGAGACACATATGAGGGAGAACATACGTCATTTATTTTTCTGAGTCTGTGTTACTTCACTTAGTATAAGTTTCTAGATCCAGCCATTTACCTGCAAATTTCATCTTTCTTTACTGAAGAATAGAACTGCATTGTGTAAATATACCACATTTTTTTTAACCACTTGTCAGTTGAGGGACACTTAGGTTGCTTCCATCTCTTAGCTATTGTGAAAAGAGCAGCAACAAACATGGTTGTACAAGTTTCTCTACAATAGGATGAGTCCTTTGGGTACATGCCAAGGAATGGTATAACCGGGTCATATGGTAGGTTCGTTTTTAGTTTGTTTGTTTGTTTGTTTGTTTGTTTTTTTGGTCTTTTTGAGACAGGGTCTCCCTGTAGCCCCAGCTGGCCTGGAACTCACTAGACCGGGCTGGCCTTGAACTCAGAGAGATCCACCTGCCTCTGCCTCCCAAGTGCTGGGACTACAGGCATGCGCCACCACGGTGCTGGGATTAAAGGTGTGTGCCTGGCTCATTTTTAGTTTTTTAAGAGTTCTCCCCACTGTTTTCCATAGAGGTTGCATGAGTTTGCAATCCCACCAGCAGTGAATGAGTGCTCCCCTTTCTCCACATCCTTGCCAGCATTTGGTATCATTTGTTCTCTTGATCCTAGCCAGTCTGATTGGGGTAAGGTGATACCTTAGGGTGGTTTTAATTGGCATTTCCCTAATTACTAATGATGATGAACACTTTTTGAGATGTTTCTTAGCCATTTTTACTTCTTCCTTTGAGAACTCTGCTTAGATCTAGAAAATCCTTTCCCACACCTATGTCTTTTAAGTTATTGCCAATATTTTCTTCTAATAGTTTCAGGGTTTCCAGTTTCACATTGAGGTCTTTGATCCATTTGGAGTTGACTTTTGTGCAAGGTGAAAGATAAGGATCTAGTTTCATTCTTCTACAAGTGGAGATCCAGTTTTGCAAGCATCATTTGTTGAAGATGCTGTCTTTCCTCCATTGTGTGTTCTTGGAACCTTTGTCAAATATCAGGTGGCTGACATTTCATGTACTCAGGTTTGGATCTTCAATGAGGTTGCATTGATCTATGTGTCTATTTTTGTGCCAGTAACATGCTGTTTTTATGACTATAGCTCGTAGTATACTTTGATATCTGGTATAGTAATACCCCCAGCTTTGCTCTTTGTGCTCAGGGTTGCTTTGGCTATCTGGGATCTTTTGTGCCTCCATATGAATTTAAGGATGCATTTTTCTAATTCTGTGAAGTATGTCATGGGGATTTTGATTGGGATTGCATTGAATCTATATAGTGCTTTTGGAAGGATGATCATTTTAACAATATTAATTCTTCCAATCCATGAACATGGGAGGTCCTTCCATCTCCTGGTGCCTTCCTCAATCTCTTTCTTTAACGATTTAAAAATTTCATTGTAGAGATCTTTGGTGTTTTTGGTCAGATTTATTCCAAGATATTTTTTTTTTTCCAGCTATTGTGCATGGGAGCGTTTCCCTGTATTCTTTTTCCAAAT
>NW_008360170.1:130153-130755 GCF_000622305.1 Nannospalax galili
GAAGTTCCCTTGATTTCAGATATACATCCATTTCTTTTAGACTTTCATATTTAGTAGCATATAGTTTTTTTGTCTTCTTCCTTATGCTGATATTATATCTTTATTTTTTTAATTGTTTATTCAATAACCACATACTTAAAAGAAGGATTTCACTACATCAGCATTGACATATTCAATAACAATTTTCTGAGCTAGGATGCATCTCTTACAAAATTGGCTGTATATTTTCAGGTTTACAGTTGAATTATTACAGTTATACAATATTGTACTCAGTATAAACCCTATAAGACATAAAATTAAATGAGGTTTTAACTTTTAAAAAAGATCTCCATTTCATTATTAAAATACAGAGTTTCATACAGAAAACTTCATTTTTAATGCAACTGACATTAAGATGTTTGCACATGTGCTTCTAATCTCCATATATCAGATTATTATTAGCCACAATTGGCTACTTTCTGAGCTCCTTGGCATCTGAGCATGGATATAAGTTTTTAAAATATTCCCTTATAATGGTTTGGATCTTTTGGGTGTCGTAATGTTTCCCCTTTTATCTCTGATTTTTTTTTTTTTTTTTTGGTTTTTTTAGAAAGGGTCTCCCT
>NW_008360170.1:130884-140442 GCF_000622305.1 Nannospalax galili
TGGGTTTGGGTTTCATTTGTTCTTGCCTTACCAGTGCCTTGAGTTGCAGTGTTAGGTCATTTATTTGGGCACTTTCCAATTTTTTAATGTAGGCACTTAAAACTATAAATTTCCCTCTTAGACTGCTGGTTGTGTTGTGTTGTATTGTCCTTTTTGTTGAATTCCAGGAATTCTTTTATTTCTTTCTTAATTTCTCCTTTGACCCACTCATTGTTTAGGAGTGTATTGTTCAATCGCCACGAGTTCGTGTAGTGACTAGGGCTTCATGCAGTGTTGATTTTGAGCTTTATTGCTTTGTGGTCCAATAGAACGCATGGAATTATTTCAATATTTTTGTTGAGGTTTGTTTTGTGGCCCAGTACGTGGTCAATTTTTGAAAAAGTTCCATGAGGTGCTGAGTAGAAAGTGTATTCTTTGGTGTTTCTGAAGTTCCCTACTGTTACTGAGTTGGGGTGAATCTATGTCTTAAAGTCCTGCAGTGTTGTTTTTATGAATTTGGGTGCAGCAGAATTTGATGCATATGTGTTAAGGACTGTAATATCGTCTTGGTTAACTGTTCCTTTGATCAGAATGAAGTGACCCTCCTTATCTCTTCTGATTAGTTTTACTTTAAGTCTCTTTTGTCAGATATTAGAATTACAACCCCTGCTTGTTTCTTAGTGTCATTTGCTTGGAATATTCCTTTCCATCCTTTCTCCTTAAGGTAGTGCCTGTCCTTGAAGGTGAGATGGGTTCTTGCAGGCAAGTGCCATTTACTTGGAATATTCTTTTCCATCCTTTTACCTTAAGGTAGTGCCTGTCCTTGAAGGTGAGGTGGGTTTCTTGCAGACAGCAAAGAGGTGGATTTTGTTTCTTAATCCATTCACTTAGCCTGTGTCTTTTGACTGGGGAGTTCAGTCCATTGATATTTAAGGTTGTTATTGAAAGATGTATATTAGTTGCTGTCATTTTGATTGCTGTTTGTGTTCTCTGTCTGATTGTGTGTTTCCTCAGTTATACCTTTATTGTCTTTCATTGCCTCTGGGTTATTGTTGTTCCTTTCTCCTCTCTTTGTGCTGCTTCAAGTATTCTTTGAAAGGCTGGTTTCATGGATATGTATTCTTTCAGGCTTTTCATGTCATGGAAGAGTTTTCTTTCCCCCTCAACTGTAATAGACATTTTTGCTGAGTACAGTATTCTGAGCTGGCATCTATTGTCATATAAAACTGGAAATACCTTGGTCCAGGCTCTTCTGGCTTTCATAGTTTGCATTGATGAGTCAGCTGCTATTCTGATGGGCTTTCCTTTGTATGTGACTTGTTTTTCTTTTGCTGCTTTCAGTATTCTCTTTTTAGTCTGCACATTTAGTGTTTTTACTATGATATGTGGTAGGAGGTTTCTTTTCTGATCCTGTCTATTTGGTGTTCTATATGCTTCCTGTATTTGCATGAGGATTTCTTTCCTTAATTTCGGGAAATTCTCTTCTACAATCCTGTTTAAGATCTGGTCAACACCATTAACCTGAAATTCTGCTCCTTCCTCTATTCCTATGATCTGTAGATTTGGTCATTTCATTGTGTCCCACATCTCTTGCATATTCCATTCCTGTGTTTCTTTAAATTTTCCATACTCTTTTCTTGAGTGGTCCAGTTCTTCAACTTCATCCTCCAGTGCTGATACTCTGTTTTCCATTTCATTCATTCTAGAGGTGAGGCTTTCCCCTGTTGTTTCAAGTTGACTTATTGAGTTTTGCACTTTCTTCTTCATTTCTGCCTGAGTTTTCTTCAATATTTTTATCTCTTTTGTAAATTCATTCAGAAGTTTATCCCTATCTTCTTTTAGCTGTTTGATTTGTTTGTTCGTGTGTTCTTTAAATTCACTGAATTCCTTGATCATGTTTATGACCTTTGAATTCAGTGTCCTGGGTTATCTCTAGGGGATTCTCCTTATAGAACTCTTCTACAGGATCGGTGGGCTTTGCAGGGGACATAGTTTTTTGGCTTTCCATTTTATTATTCTTTCATTGTGGTTTTGGCATGTGAATTTCTTTTGTTGTTTATGATCCTGATATGAGAATTAAGTTGAAGTATGCTTCTGTTTGTATTATCCAGGTGCCTAGATCCTTTCTTTATTGGTTATATAAAACTGGTTGACACAGGGTTCAGGTTCTCTCAGGTTTATTTTGGAGGGAACTGATGGCTTCAGATAAGCTATTCAGGGGTGCCCACAGAAGCCCAATTCAGGTTCCAGTCAGATACACTCAGGCTTCCTTCACCATGTGGAGGCAGGATCCAGGGTCTCTCAGGCAGTCCTGTGGGTTGTCAACCCTATGCCAGAGGGAGGCCAGAGGGGGGCCAGAACTCAACACTCTCTGGCAGTCTGCTGAGATCCCAGCCTTAGCCTACCAAAGCCAGATCTGCCCTGGGGCCTTGGGAGGGTCCTCACAAAATCCCAGGTAGGGGGATGGTATGAAACAATTAGGGAAAGCTCACCACCAAGTGGAGGCAGGATCTGGGGGCGGTCAGGCTGTCCCCTGGGTTCTCAGGCCCTCTGGTATTTGGAGGCCAGACGGAGGCCAGAACCAGGCACTTGCTGGTGGTCTACTGAGCTTGGAGCAGCTACCTCAATGAAGGTCTGAACCCACCCTCTCAGGCTGTCTGCTAGGACCTCAGCCCTAGCCTACCAAAGCCAGATCTGCCCTGGGGTCTTGGGAGGGGCCTCACAAAATCCCAGGCATGGGGATGGTATGGTGCAATTAGGAGAAGCTCACCACCATGTGGAGGCAGGATCCGGGGGCTGTCAGGCTGTCCCCTGGATTCTCAAGCCCTCTGGTAGTTGGAGGCCAGAGGGAGGCCAGAACCCGGCACTCTCTCGATTTCAGAATTCTTGATACCAGAATATTCATTAGAAAACTATGTCACAAATAAATGTGTCTTCCAGTCATTTAAAAGTAAATATTTCTGGGCTGGAGAGATGGCTCAGCAGTTAAGAGCACCGACTGCTCTTGCAGAGGACCTGGGTTCAATTCCCAGCACCCACATGGTGGCTAACAACCATCCATAACTCCAGTTCCAAAGGATCCGATTCCTTCTTCTGACTGCTGGAGGCATTGCACAGGTGCACTTACACACATGCAGACAATAAATTCATTTATGTAAAATAAAAGTAATAAATAAAATATTTTTTAAAGGTAAATGTTTCTTAGGAGAACAGGAAGCCACAATGTGAGAAAAAAAATATTTACAAAACACTTATTTAATGACGGACTGTTTGATCTGGGGATATAGCTCAGTGATAGAACACTTGCTCGGCATGCCCAAGGCCATATGTAATAAATACCTAAATGCAGCAAAAAAAAAAAAAAAAAAAAAATATATATTAATAAAGAACTGCTAACCAAAATATAAAAAAATCAAAATTCAATAAGAAAATAACTCTAATTTTAAAATGAGCAAAAGACCAGAACAGGCACCTCACTGAAGATAAAACACATGACAGCGGCACTTACGAAAAAACACCAGCATTGCTGTTATTAAACACCTATGAGGTTTGTTGCACACTTGTTAGACTAATCTGAATCAGAACCTGCAACACTAGAAGCTGGCAGGACATGGGGCAACAGGAACACTCACTCAGGACAGGTGGGAAGACAAAAGGATACAGTCATTTGGAAGAGATTAGCAGTTTCTTAGAAAACTAAACATACTCATATCATGCAGTCCAACAAACATACTCCTTGGACTTAGGGACTTTCATCCATGCAATAAAAAGCTACACATGAATGCTCTGGCAGCTTTGCTCAAAGTGCCGAACAGTGAAGCAGCTGTGATATCTTTTACTAGAAGAATGGAAAAAGCCTGGAATACCTAGTCAGCGGGCTATGATTCACACTAAAAGAAATGAACTACCAAACCGTGAAGAGAACCAGGTCTGACAGCACAGTCCTGTAATCTCACCTAATTAGGAGGCTAATGTATGAGGAACACAATTTCAAATCTTGCTTGGCCTACAGAGTGAGTTCAAGGCCAGCCTCAGCAGCTTAGTGAGACTGTGTCAAAATACAAAACAAAGTGCTAAGACGGGCTGGAGAGATGGTTCAGCAGTTAAGAGCACCCAGGTTCAGTTCCCAGTACCCACATGGTGCCTAACAACCATCAGTAACTCCAGTTCGAGTTGATCCAACACCTTCCTCTTGCCTCTTTGAACACTTCATGCACATGGTGCACCTACATACATGCAGGCAAACCACTCATACACATAAAATAAAAATAAATAAATAAATAAATAATAAAAAATTTTAAAGGGCCAAGGATATAGTTCAGGGTACTTGCCTAGCATGTGCAAGGCCCTAAATTCAGTCTCCAATCCACCATAAACAAAGACATGAAGAAACTTCTGGTACATTTTAGTAAGTGAAAGTAGTCACTCTTAAAAGGTGGCATGGTGGTGCACGCTTTTGGGAGGCAGAGGCAGGCGGATCTCTGTGAGTTCAAGGCCAGCCTGGTCTACATAGTGAGTTCCAGGACACTGGAACTACAGGGAGACCCTGTCTCAAAAAGACCAAAAAAAAAAAGGTTGCATACTGTAAATCCTATATAACATTTCTTTCAAAAAGAAAAATTATGGACATAGTAATAGTAAAATGATCATGGTTGTCAGAGGTTTGGGCAAGAGGGAGATGAAACAGAGGCATAAAAGGAATTTTTTATACTAGTAAAACTATATGAT
Organism: Nannospalax galili; assembly: GCF_000622305.1. Taxonomy (NCBI): domain Eukaryota; kingdom Metazoa; phylum Chordata; class Mammalia; order Rodentia; family Spalacidae; genus Nannospalax; species Nannospalax galili. Next base: position 135,592 of record NW_008360170.1, read on the forward strand.
TCTCTAATGGTAGACACATAACATTACAAACTTATGCAAATTTTAAGAGTGAACCCCAATATGAACTATGGACTTTGGGTGATACCGTTGTGCTCATTGATTCTAACAAATGTGCCTCAGTGCAGAATGTTGATAGGGAAGCTGTGTGTTTGTCAGGGCAGAGGGCATATCTCTACTTTTGGCTTGTTTTTGCAGTGAACCCAAAAGTAGTCTAAAAAATTAAGTTCATTTTAAATAAAAAAGTAAATGCTGCCTTCAGTCTTCAAAGGTAAATTCTGTTTACAAGTGTAAGGCGTAAGCAGATAAACCATTTGCTGATGTCTATGTCATCAGCATTTATAATTTTAAAATATTTTCAAATGTATAACGATTCAGTACCATTTGATATTTCTGTACATAAGAGGTACAGAAATTATTTAGAAAAATAATATATATGGAAAAATTATAAGGTTTTCATGAAGCAGCAAAATTTTTAAAATTTTAACTCTAAAAAGGTAAACTCATAAGGTTAAAAAACAATAAAAAGTGAGACAGATTAAGAAAATTTTTCATTAACAAAGTATTGCAGTGCTTGTAAAATACTTCTAATAAATCAAAAAGAAAAGAGTAAACAGACCAATAGAAAGACAGGGCAAAAACACCAAATGAGCAACTTACAGAAGACAGCATGTAAATGAATAGTTCACATAAAAAGATGCTTAATCATGCTATCAGTTAGGAAACACAAATTTAAGTAACACAAAACACCACACTATACCTATCACATCTGTTAGCAAAAGTTAAAGCATAGCCACACAGTGTAAGACATTATGAAACGCATACAGTCTCTTACATAGCTGGTAGGAGGCGTGTGTTGATATACCCCCTGTAGAAAGAAAGCAATTTGGCCATACCACTCCCTAGCTCTCACACATGTTCACAAATATGCACAGGAAACCGTATACCATGGCCATGAGCCAGTGCTCTTAACCGCTGAGCCATCTCTCCAACCCCTCAACATGTTCTTTCAGAATATTTTTTACATTTATTTAGTTGTGTGCATGTGCATGTGCACATATAACAGCACACACAGAGGACAGCACACAGAGAACAACTGTCCTTCCAGCATGTGGATTCCAGAAATCAGGTGCATTTATCTGCTGAGCCATTTTGTCAGCCCCAATCAACACGTTCTTTAACAAGCACAAATATGATTACACCTATAATCCCAGCACAAAGAAGGCTGAGGTAGGAATGATCATGAGTTCAAGGCTAGCCTGGGCTATACAGTAAGACTATCTCTAAAATAGGAAAATGAGGGGGGAAAAAAAGAAGAAAAGAAAAAAGAAAGCAACTATCAACTACTATTTAACATATCTTAATGTTCGACACTCTCTTTAGGTTACAGTCTTGAAAGTGACCCCAAAGCCCATGATCTGGTCATTAGTGCACCCCCAACCTCCCACTCCACACTCTCTCCAACATTTGGATCTTTGAACTTGCCATTCCCAGGAGAAGCACTTTTCTTAAACTCTTCACCTTGGTAATTTTCAGTTGTCCTTTATAGGCCAAATAGTCCTTACAATAAGAAGTCTCTGCTGCTCCCACAGTCCCCAAGATTTTTACAATTGTACCACTTTAATGCAGTTTTAAATTCCTTTTTATAATTCTTCCTAGATGACATACTCCAGGAGGGCAGGGGCTGAATCCTGTTCATCACTAAATTAGCAGATTGACAGGCTAAATTTCCTTTTAAAAGCAAGAGTTGCAGTTTTAGAAATTTTCATTTATACCAAAAATCCATTTAAAATATTGTCCTCTGAGGACATATCAGATAGTAAACTAATAAGAAAAGATATTACATTTGCTCTTAGCAATAGCAGCTGCATTCAACCTGTTTTGGGTGGTTGTTCAGCTTGCCTAAAATACATCTTCAAAACTATTTCAAATAATTTCTTAACTAACAAAGGGATAAAGAAGCCCCAGGCTGGTGATACAGTTCAATGGCAGAGTACTTTGCCCAGCGTTTGCAAGGTTCTAGACTTGACTCTCAGAAACAAACATAACAACAACAAAAAAGTCCAGAAAACAATTTCAATTCCCATAAGGTATTTTATAGGGAGAAACAATCCTTAAATGTGATATACAGGGCTACAGAAATTGAGATACTGAATAATAACTTGGAGATACTTTCAAAAGACCTAAGTGAAAACAGCCTGGGGTAAAATTTTGTATTGGAATGACAGAAATAGATGTTTTGTGAGTGCTAATATTTTAAGGTTTTTGTACACAGTAACACACTGTTCACCTTCCAGCCGCTCTAGTGAGGATGAATCAATTCACACTTCCATCAACTACATGAGAACACTACACACTACCTCTTTACCTTCTGGATATTAAAACTTTTGACATTCAGGATTGTTTTTTTTTAGCTCAGTGATGGTGAGCGAACCCAGAGCCTCATGCATGCTAGTCAAATGTTTTATCCTCCAATGACCTAAATCCAGGGCCCTGTTCTGCTTTATTTTGAGGCCGAGTCTCACTGTATTGCTCAGGCTAGCTTAAAACCTTCAATCCTCCACTTCTCACTCCTGAGTAGCTGAGATTATCAGCTGAAACAGATGTGCACACACAGCTTGTTAATGCGTGTCAATGAAAGATTTTAAATAATGGTATCTTAATGTTGACTTAATTTTCATTTGTTTACTTAATCCAAAAACCAAATGGTGAAATATTTAACTAATCATCCACATTTTTCTTTGTTTCAATTACCTATTTATGATATTATCCTATCTTCAACTGAGGGGTTTTTTACAATTAAAAAACTGAAATGCTTCACTGAGATATAATTCAAATACCAAACCCACTTAAAGTATACAATTCAAAACTTTTTAGTATATTCATGGAGCTGTTCTCCCATCACCATTGAATTTTAGAGTATTTTCATAACCCTAAAAAGACACCCATCTACATTAATAATCTCTTCCCATTCCCTCTTCCTCTGCCCACAGTCCTAGGCAACCATTAATCTTTCTGTCTTGGTAGATTGGCCTTTCCTGGGTATTCATTTAACTGGAATTATAAGACATTTTTAAAAACACTTTTAATATATAGAGTTTAAAATACCTTTAAACATATTCCAAATATCTCCCCACAGTTCATTTGCTGAGGGAGGGGTAATACTTTGATACAGTCAAATCCATTTCAAGGATCTGTCTTTGGTAAAAAGACTATCCTGATTCCAGCTAAACAAGCATTCTAACATACATTTTCCCACAGGGCATTCACAGGTTCAATCTTAACACCCAAATCATTATGCCATCTACAACCAATTCTGGAAAAAAATGCATGCTTCCCACCCAAACAGTTAGTTGTCTCTCATAATACCAAAAAACAATCCTTTTCCTTTTGATTTGATCTTCATCATTCTCTAAGTTTATATGCATTTTGGTCTATTCTATATTGTTAACATTTTCCTCTGTTCTTCTATCTATCTTTGCACCTTAAAGATAACATTTTAAAATCTGGTTTGGGGCACTATACTCATTGCTATTATGTGGGGGGGGGGGGGGGCTTTCTTGCCTTCACAGAATCATTCTTTCATATAAACTTCAGAACATTGGAATTGCATTTATTATAAGTTAATCTAGGAAGGATTTACACTTTCTTAGTGGACAGTCTTCGTGTGTTAGTTATGATTCCACAGTCATACCCTTTTGGCAACAAATCCAGTTTTACAGTTGTTTTATAATGCCCCTTATGTCAATGTCATTTCTAGTTATTTGCCATCTTTTGTTTAAATGGGATTTCTTCCTGAAATTTTTCTGCTTACAGCATGCAGGAAAGTTACTAACTTTATTTTATATATACACATACTCAAAGATCTTTTTTTTAAACGATTTCATTAATTGTCATTCTGTCTGCCTAATCAGACCTAAATATCAGGAACTGGAAAAGGCACACAGGGATAGGTCAGAAAATATACCTGCCTCTAACTCTATTCCACAAGCTAAATTACCCAAGGAACACAGCAAGCATTTGCAAATGCACAGTAGACTGTTACACAGTCATCAACTCAGGGTGAGAGAACTGTGGACAAAAACAAAAGGAAAATAAATCCTGTTCCTCCCAGAGTCCTTCTGACATACTTCCAATCTTAAGAAAAAGACTGCCTACCAAACCTCAAAACACTAAGTTTGTCTTACAAATCAACATGTATGGTTTCCCAGAAATTTTTTTAAAAAGCTATCATATGACAAAAATGTAACCTTGTTTAAGAAGAATTCACTAAATCTGGAATAAATTATAATATGAAAATTTATTCAGTGATGAACCATCTGGAAAGATTTTTATGTTGAGATGTTAATTTGTGGACAAAAGAGGCAACTATGCTACTTTTCAAAACTTTTTTAGGCATTTGGTTACCCTTTCAGAGACTCAGGATCAAAATAAATACCTGTAAACTTTGTTGAGAATACTAGACCTTACTAGATCTTACTGTGCCAATGGTTTTCCTGTGATTAAGACCCTTGAAAGCTGATTAGCACTAGCAGAGGGAGGGCAAGAAGGGAATGTTCCTGCTCCTCCTATTGTTTTTCTTACTGTTTCTCTCCGACAACAATTTTATCTATATTAAATGGCAATTACTCCAAAATATAGTTTTATTCATTACTCAAGTTATTTTTCTTCATCCTATATAGGGTTTTTTTGGTCTTTTTGAGACAGTGTCTCCCTACTATATAGTTTTTTTAAAAGGTCTCTCTCTCTCTTTCTCTCTCTACTATATAGTTTTTTAAAAGGTCTCTCTCTCTCTCTCTACTATATAGTTTTTTAAAAGGTCTCTCTCTCTCACACACACACACTATATATATA
>NW_008360170.1:140489-145066 GCF_000622305.1 Nannospalax galili
TAAAATGTAGTTTCTCGTCAGTGTATTACTCTGAGAGCTCTCTACTGCATGATATAAAGTCAAGAATACAAAATATCTAACACATGACTTAACGATGTAATCCTCTTTCCTGCACTACCTACTCCAGCAATAAATCAGTGGGGAGGGAGGAGAATAAGGATATTCTTTAGTAGAAAAACAAATCTTAAAATTTTTAGTACCTCCCCCCTGTGAGCTGGAGCTATGGGCCCCTCACATGAGCCTGAAGTTTTGGTCCCCAGCTGTGAGCCACAGTTCCACATTCCTCTGGTGGTGGGCTGATGGTAGAGCAGATTAAAGGATGGAGGAGTTCCAGATGTTGGGCAACAGTTTCAGTCTTCTTTGAGTGGCTGCACTCCCCACAGGCCCCTCCTCCCACCCCAGATCCTAGGTTGTGCGTGGCAGTGGCTTTGCCTCTGTGTTGGGCTTATTCTAGGTACAGGGGAGGTCTCTGTCAGCTGCAGATTCTGGTCTTGGGAAAACTGATTGTCTAGAATGAACTTGCTACCTCCCCTGAGGGCCAGCCGCAGTCTTGACTCCACATGTGATCCTGAGCATCTGGGCCTTGATATTGGACCTTTCCCATTCCTAGGCAACAAGAGAGTTCCCATTGTTTTTCTATTACTCTTCTACAGCCCCTGTGTGCCTTTGCCCATGCCCTATAGAAAATATAAAACACCTAACTGAACTTCTAGAGATTTAAAAAAAAATCAATTTAAGAAGTTAAAAAAATACTGTAATAAGTAAACTGATATAATTCTCAAATTTAAATTATGTAATTGCATTTAAAATGTAAATTCACAATTGTGTATGTCTACCATAATTTTTTTCTTTTCTTTTCTTTTTTTTTTGGTCTTTTTGAGACAGAGTCTCCCTGTAGCCCCAGTTGTGCTGGAACTCACTATGTAGGCTGGCCTTGTACACATAGAGATCAGCCTGCCACTGCCTCCCAAGTGCTGGGATTAAAGACGTGCGCCACCACGCCTGGCATGTCTGTTATAATTTTTGAGTATGTCTACTATAATTTTTGAGTATTATTTACTGACTATACTACCAAGCTTTAACAACACTGTGAAATTTATCACTGTTGCTGTATTGTTGGCATTCCTTCTCTTTCCAAATTCTCCAACCTATAAAGTTTTTCAACATAATCATGTTTTTTAAAGAAAGCAGTGCTAATAAAAAAATTTTTAATAAAAAAATATAGTGCCCAGATAATAGAAGGAAATCGATACAACCTGTGCTCTAATTCTTACTGTCATAAATTTGCTGTTACACTGGCCCATCCATTTTCTGTTTTACTCATCTGAAAAACTACAAACAATGCTACCTTCCGTACTTATCTTAAAGGAGTCTGAGAATCCCAAAATGTCTAGGCTATGAGGTTCCACAAAGCTTATAAGCATTTTAACACTTCCATTTCACAAAGAGAGAAAGCAGCTCCTCTAAGTACTTAAAGGAATTGCTATTTTAAGAAGAAAAAAAAAAGCCACTAAATAAAGATAAAGAATAATTGTTACTAAGAAATAAGTTCTATAGAAGTTTAGAAAAGACAAGTCAGAAGGGGCTAGAATGATAAGTTTAACAAGGTAGCAGATTTTCAAAAGGGAGTAGGCAGCAGGGCCAATTATAAACAATGAAACAAAGCAAATAGCAATACACCAGGAAGTCATCTCTTATGAAAGTAGGAAATGGTTATAATCCCATACCATAGTCAGAATATATGTCTAATACCACAGTATAAAGGAAAATTTAAAATGAGTTCTCACAATTTTAGTGATTTCAAATAGTGTTTTTACTTAAATTAGAACTCAGAAAAGTCCTATAAATATCACTTAATGTCATACTCAACTAAACCTCTGTCTCAGTCTTGACTGAAGATCTAAGGAAATATCTACCAACTATGGCCATAATCCAAACCGAGATGCCAGACTACATGTATAAGGCCCTCAAAAAGCATGATTAAAAGGAAAAAAGCAAAGCTTCACAGTACTTAACAGTTACTAAAACCTATTTTTAGCAAGGGTAAGAATAGAGAAAGTTTGGAGAGATCGAAGATGAGATGGAAATTGGGGTAAAAGAAGTTAGTTTAGATAGAATTTTCAGTATCATTCTTGAATTGAAAGATGGGCAGGTTCCTTCCCCTCACCTCCAGCCTACTGAGGGGGCTTTCAGGGATGCCACTCTGACAGACTGATAACTGTCTTTAAGAGATTACATGAGCACTCTGAAGAGTATCATCTGACTAAAGTAGGCTGTGGCGCAGGAAAGACGACAGCTGCACCTTCACTAACCACAGGCCAACAGGGAAGTGCTTCTTCCAGAACCGTACTGCCTGAAAGTTGTCTTAGGCTTGGTTTATGCCTTGAAATATACGCACTGCTACACAACACTGGAGATGTTCCACCACAAGATCCTGAGGAATAGGCAGAGACACTGTAAACAACCAACCCAAAAAGAAAAAAGCAGATTACAGTGTCTCCACCATGGGCAGCAACTGGAGGTATCCAACATTCTCTCTAGGTAGTTTTAAAACAATAATTTTATTAAGGTATAACTCAAACTGCATGTAACGTATATAATTTGGTAAGCTTTGACATATGTATATATCCAAAAGCCACCAAATTCAATATAATAAACTTACAAGAACAAACTCACTCCAAAAGTTTCCTCATGCCCCTTTGTAATCTTTGCCTTCCTTCCCTACCTGGGATACATAAGTCTAAATTTCCAGCACTGTTACAGAAGTGAATTGACATGCACTCTTAATGGTCTGGGTTCTTGTACTCAGCATGCTTCTTTTGTGCTTCATCCATTTTGTAGGATGTGTGGTTCCTCTGTTGCTGATACTATGTTCCATTTTGGAGACATCCTAGTGTGTTTACTCATTCACTCCATAATGGATATGTGGATTCTCTCCAGTTCTTAGCTTTTATAAATAAATCTGCTAGAAACAGTCCTAAACAAACCTTTGTATGGATATACGATTTCTTGGGGAAAGGCTGTGTACATGTGGTATATGTACCTATTCATAGATGTGTACATATGCATGTAGGTGCATGTGTGTGCGGCTGCTTGTGAAGGCCAGAGATCAATGTCAAGTGCCTTCCTCTATTGCTCTCCACCTTGTTTTATTTTTTGACTGTCTCCCTGCAGCCCCAGCTGGCCTAGCACTTACCTAGTATACAAGGCTGGCCTAGGACTCTCAGAGATCTGCCTGCCTCAGCCTCCGGAGTGGTGGGATTAAAGGCATGACCCACCATACCCAGCACTCCACCTTATTTTTTGAGACTGGATCTCTCACTGAACCTGGAGCTCTCCAGTTCCACTAGATTGCCTGGCCAGTGAGCTCCAGGGATTGGCCTGTCTCAGCGTCCCTAGTACCTTGATTATACTAATGCACCCAGTCTTTCATGTGGCCCTCATGCTTACATGGCACACACTTTACCAAGTAAGCCATTCCCCCATCCTGGATGTATGAATTCTTTTTTCACAGGTAAACACCTAGAAGTGGAAAGGCCACATCATTTAAGTGGAGGTTTAACTTTGGGGGTGTGAACAGTGTTGGGCTCTAACTCATGACCTCTCACTTGCTAGGCAAGCAACCTATCAGAACTAAATCCTCAGACCTAGGTTTAATTTTTAAGAGATCATCAACTGTTACGCAATGGTTTTGCCATTCTATGTACACATTAGTGCATCTGTGGGTTCTAGGTCTACCTTGTGCTTGCCCACACTTGTATACACACACACACACACACGCACGCACGCACGCACGTACGCACGCACACACACACAAACACACATATATATAAAACAATAATTAAGGAAGACATCAGGATATTGAGAGGGAGGAGGAGAGAATGTAGGAGAAGTTGGAAAGGGAAGAGGGGGGAGTGGAAATGTGAATACAGAATTCATGCATGAAAGACTCAAAAAATTTAAAATTTAAATTAAAAAAAAGAAGAGGGTGTTATGGATAATGTATAACCAAGTATAATAAAATAAAAACAAAAAATAAAAAGATACCAAAACAATCTTAATAGAGGGGAAGAAAAAGTTTCGAGCAGACGCCAAGTCATGTGCTCTCTTTCTTGGGCTCAAACTCTACCTTCATAGTATTGTCTCATTTCTATTTCAATACCTCTCCAAGGCACCACAATCAGAGTGCAGCTGCTGGATTTGAATCAAAAGAGATGCCATTGTGGACATCTGCTGGAATCATAGCTAGGCAGCAGTAGTTATGCATTTGTGGTGTAATCAAAGGAAAGATTACACACTATTCACACAATGGTTGATTGAGAAGAAGAACACTCCTCTACAATAGTGTTCTACAATTGTAAGTGGCTTTTTGAATTGAAAAGCTTTGTAACTTGTACAGAATTTTTCTATTGGAATTTACTAGCTTTCTGCCATACTTAAAAGACTGTGGGTTTCTTCAGTATATTTTAAAATGAAATGGAGATCTTTTTTAAAGGTTAAAAACTCATTCAATTTTATGTCTGGTGGCGCACGCCTGTAGTCCCAGCACTTGGGAGGCAGAGACAGGCAGATCTCTG
>NW_008360170.1:145214-147092 GCF_000622305.1 Nannospalax galili
GTTTTTTAATAAACACTACAATAACATAAGAATTTAATATCTTAAAATATTAGGTTATTTTCAAAAAGACAGAAACATAATAAATAATTTTTGCTAAGAATTCTTTGTATAACAAAGATTTAGAAATAAATTCTCTGGGGCTGGAGAGATGGCTCAGAGGTTAAGAGCACTGACTGCTCTTGCAGAGGACCCAGGCTCGATTCCTAGCACCCACATGGCAGCTACAAACCATCCTTAACTCCAGTTCCAGGGGAATCCGAAGCCCTCTTCTGACCTCCGTGGCATTGCACAACATGAGTGCACTCACATACATGCAAGCAATACACTCATACACGTAAAATAAAAATAATAAAATTTTTTTAAAGACATAAATTCTCAGCTGGGTGTGGTGGCACACACCTTTAATCCCAGCACTTCGGAGGCAGAGGCAGGAGGATCTCTGTGAGTTCAAGACCAGCCTGGTCCATCTTCATAGTGAGTTCCAGGCCAACTGGGGCTACAGGGAGACCCTGTTTCAAAAAAAAACACCAAAAAATAAATAAATAAATAAATAAATAAATAAATAATAAATAAGACATAAATTCTCTTAGTATATACACTTTGACAGTGTTACTTGAGAACACCTCTGGAAAGTAACAGAAGTTTTTGGCAATCTTCACATGCAATTTAACATTCTGGTTGCTTTTTGTATGTGTGTCAAAACATGAGGTCTCAGATTTATGTCTATGAAATGAATCGAAAACACACAAATTGAGAAGTAGCAAGCGTCCCATGGACCTGTTTATTATCTGCTTCCATCACACTTGCTTCAAATGGGCCCATAACTCTACTGCTGTCACCCTAAAGCCAACCCCACATACTCTATTACTTTTCAGCCTTAGCAAATAAGCATTTTTAACAGAGCCTCTCAACTATTACCAAATATAAAAAATAACTTAGTACCTTATACTCGTGATTAACTTTCCCACATTGTTTTAGAATGTATTTGTTACAGCTAGTTTGTTCGAGGTTATATCTTTTGTTCCACAAATAATTGACCTGAAAAATCAATGCTGGCTCAAGAGACAGCTCAGAAGGTCAATTGCCTGCTGCACAAACATGAGGACTTGAATTTGGATCCCCAGCAGCTGCTAATATTAATGTCAGGGGCTGCAGCACACATGCAAAATTTCTTATTGGGTAAAAAGGTAATGGAAAAAATGAGTCGAAATTGTATGGTTGGATAAAGACAATGAAACAGCAACCACCTGCACCCAGACTGAATACTGAGCTGGACGGGGTGGGAATACAACAAGCTAGTTATAAAAGTATTACTGGTACACAGGATGATCACAAGTTCAATGCCAGTCTTGGATAGATTGTAAGGTCCTGTCTCAAAAACAAATAAAAAATATTATTGGCAGAATTGAGAAAAATGAAGATGTAATTACTACTAGTGTTACAAATGTGATCATTGTGGAGGATTTCCCTATTTGGGGGAAATACACTTTACACTTCCAAACATATTCCAAATACATAAAAAAAATTTCAAATGATTCAGAAACAATTTACATTGTATGTAAATTTATGTATGTGTGTAAGAGATATAGGGGCATGTATACATAAAGCAAGTGTGTTAAAATATAAACTAATAAATTCATATGAAAAATAGTACGTGTCCACTGTATACTCTTCAACGCCACTGTAAGTTTCAGGGGTTTTGTTTGGTTTGGGTTGTTTTTTTTTTTTTTTTTTTTTTTTTTTTTTTTTTTGTCACTGTTGGCCTGGAACTCACTATGTAGACCAGGCTGGCCTAAATCTCTGTGAGGTCTGCCTCTCAAGTGTGGGGACTAAAGGTGTGCACCACCATACCCAGCTTCTTTTGCATGTTTTAATTCA
>NW_008360170.1:148487-204891 GCF_000622305.1 Nannospalax galili
ACTCACTATGTAGACCAGGCTGGCCTTGAACTCACAGAGATCCACCTGCCTCTGCCTCCCAAGTGCTGGAACTACAGGCATGCACCACCACGGTGGAGAAAAAGCAGTAAGAATGTATTGCTTTCTTTTCCTCCAGTAATATTTTAGGTTTTATTGATAGCACTGATTGTTGTAAAGAATACTTTAAAAGTGGACTGGGGGTGCAGCTCAGTGGTAGAGCATTTGCGTAGCATGTGCAAGGCCCTTGGTTCAACATGCCCCATACACAAGAAATGAAAAATCAGGACAGGATGGGAGAGGACGGGGCGGGATGGGATGGGATGGGACAGGATGGGACGGGACAGGCTGGGACAAGAGGCATAAGACATCCAAATACATACACAATTTCCCAGAAATAAAATGTGTTTATAGGCTTTCCTTTGGGAAGGGGGCATAGGTCTCCTTCATCTTAGGCAAGTATTCTACCACATAGCTATACCCTAGCCCCTCTAGACTTACTTTAATTGACACACAAAAACATAAACATTCCAGGCATGGTAGTGCATGCTTTTAATCCCAGCACTCAAGAGGCAGAGGCAGGCAGATCTCTATGAGATCGAGCCCAGTCTGGTCTACATAGCAAGTTCAGGCCAGTTGGGGCTACAAGGAGACCCTGCCTAAAAAAAATAACAATACAAATAAAAAATAGAACCCATAAACATTGCTCTTTCTTGGCTGTTTGAGGATCAAGGCCATTATGAATGACACAGTAACTATTCAGGCCATGAAGTTCATGACCAACTGCTACTTCAGAGAAACAAATGGTCATCTTTCAGCCTGGGAAGGTAATAGTACAGAAGACAGAAATTTAAAAAAAAAAAAAAAAAAAAAAAAAAAAAAAGCCAAAATGTGCAAAATCCTACCAGGTGTAATCTTTGTATTTGGATTCAGGACCCATTTTGGTGGTAGCAAGACAACTGGTTTTTGGGTGATTTGTGATTCTTGGATCACAGAAAAAAGGGGGGAGTCAGAGCAAACAGACTTGTAAGACATGGCCTGTATGAAAAGAAACAGACCTCAAGGAAATGGAAAGGAACACAGGTACAGAACAAAGACGGTAGGGGCTGTAAGCAACGCTGCTGCTGGCAAAGGGCAAAGGGGCAAAGATTCTGTCGTGACCTAATCTAAAGACAGGACTGATGAACTATAAAAACTTACCAAGTGTTATTTTGTTTTGTTTTGTTTTGTTTTGGTCTTTTTGAGACAGGGTCTCCTTGTAGCCCCAGCTGTCCTGGAACTCATTATGTAGACCAGGCTGGCCTTGAACTCACAAAGATCCACCTGGCTCTGACACCAAGGGTTATTTTGATAACATGTGTACATTGTGTAATGTTTAAGCTCCGTTAAACATTTCCAGCTTCTTAAGCATTTGGCAGTTATAATGAAAACATTCAATATTTTGTTCCAGCTTTTTGAAACATAAAGTATATAACTGTTACCCCATCACCCTACTATGCGCCAGCACACAAGAACTTCTTACTCCTGACTGTGTCTCAGTGCCTACTGACCAATATTTCCTCATTCCCCTCTAGTCTTTATAATGTTTTGATCTGAGTGTCATATCACACATTCTATTAACTAATCTGTTTTTTCTTTCTCTTACATCATGGGCATCATCCATATCAAGGCATTCATACCCTCATTCTTTCATGATAAGTACAATGTCGTGGTCTAGAGCAGACCATGACAATTAGGTAAGTTTTCTGTAAAGGACCAGACAGCAAATACAGTGGGTAGTGGTGGTGGGTTGGTTCCAGGACCTTCTGCAGATATCAAATTCTGTAGATGCTCAAGGCCCTGATATAAAAAGGTAAAGTATTTGCATATAACTTATGGATATTCTCCTGTATGCTTTAGTCTCTAAATTTCTATAACACCTAATATGTAAACAGTTGCCACATTATATTACTTGGGAGAAATGACAAAAATATTTATTACATATTCACTACAGACACAATTCTTCTCTTCTAAATATTTTCAGTCTGTGGTTGGCTGAACCACAGATAGGAACCCATAGATGCAGAGTCAATTCTACTTAATATTACAGTTATTACCAAAAACAATGTGAGCAGAGTAGCTGCAAACAGTGCACATGAACAGGCAGGGCTATGTTCCACTAATTCTCTGCAGACAAGGAAATCCTCTATAATTTTTTGTGTCATGGAATTCTCTCTTTTCAACTTTTAAAAATGTAAAGCCTGAGCTCACAGGTAGATGACACAATTTTCAGGAACAAAAGAAAAGAAAACAAGTGGACACCTCATGTTGAAAAATCGTTCAGAATTTCAAAGTAAGGGCAGATGAATATCGAACTAAGAACAGGGCTCTTCTGAGAATGGGTCCCTGTCTGCCCACCACACATCCATCAAGCAGGGAGGCCAGTCCACCAGCTCTTGACTCAGATTCTACATAGATTCAAGGCAAAACTGACAGGTCTCCAAATCTCTTTCTACCTCTTTATACTTCTGAGTCACTTCTGCCCCTTTGTTTTACATCTCTAACCTGGGACAATAATCATATACACCTCATTTGGTTGTCATGAGGAATAAATACATGAAGAATTTAGAATGGGGCTAGAATACATGAACTACTTTATGCATATTAGTTATTTTATCTTTGTGGTTTTGCTTTCTTATTTTTGTTTTTGTTTTTTACAGTGTTGGGGATCAAACTAGGGGCCTTACACATATCAGGCACTCTACTACTGAGCCACATTCTCCAGCCCTTACAATTATATTTAATAGCTAAATAGTAATTTTCTTTGCCAACATTCCACATCATTTTGCAAAATTTTTCTATGCCCTGATCAGTGGTGCTTTACTTACATATCCTTTTTTGCATTAAAGGTGCATGACACACTTACTATGACATTCCTTAGAAGGCATTCCCAGTTCTAAAAATGCCAAATCAAAACATACACATTTAAAAGTTTTTTACTATATTTTTAAATTATATTGGAGGGCACAGCATGCATGTAGATGTCAGGGGACAACGTGCCTAGGAGTCAGTTCTCTCCTTTCCCCATGTAGGTCCCAAAGATCAAACTCAGGTCATCAGGCTTTGCAGCAGGCACTTTTACCCACTAAGCCATCTCACCAACAAATACATGTATTTTTGAATTGCAAGGATGATCCAGAAAAATGGCTCAGCAGGTAAAGGCACTTGTCATACAAGCGTGGTAACCTGAGTTCAATCCATGGAACCCATGTTAAGGTGGAAGGAAAGAACCAGTTCCACAAAGTTGTCCTCTGACCTCCTCACGTGTGCCCCTCACATACACAATAATTAATAAATGTCTTAGATTAAGTTGTGGGATATTTTACTAGCACATCCTTTTAAAACATTCTGCCAGGCTGTGACCTCTTCAATAGTATAAGGGTTGCTTCCTAGATCTTTTGCAGCACTGAGAACTCTTAAAATTATCAATTAGAAGCCAGGTATGGTGGTGCACACCTTTAGTCCCAGCACTCAGGAGGCAGAGGCAAGTGGATCTCTGTGAGTTCAAGGCCAGCCTGGTCTACATAGTGAATTCAAAGCCAGTTGGGGCTACAGGGAGACTTTGTCTCAAAAAGACCAAAAAAGAAAAAAGAAAAAATTGTGGATTTGACAGACAAAAATAGCTTCCTTCAAAGTTTTGGAGGGTTTTGTTTTGTTTTGTTTTTTGGTCTGTTTTTGTTTTTTAGTTTTACAGAACAGTAATTTGTTTGGTTGATGATTCCAGAGGTCAAAAAGTCCAAGGACACAGCACGAACATCTGCTCAGCTTCTAGTGAGGACCATGTGCTACACTGGAACGTGACGGGAGAATATCACATGGTGAAACAGATCTGCTTTGGTTTTAAATATGCAATCTTCAGTCAGGTTCGTGGTACATAACTGTAATTAATCTCAGTAATTAAGAAGTTGAGGCATTAGGATCAAGAGTTCAAGGCTAGTTGACTAAAAAATGAGACCCTATCCCAAATGAAAAACAAAACAACCAATCTTACTGCATTTTAATTTTTCTCATTATGACTTACAAAATACTTTTCGATATAATGTTCCATAGTCACATAGTCATGCGATGGTGAGCTGTCATTGTCAACTTGACTGGATTTGCAGTCTCCTTGAAGGCATTATATTGGTTACTTTTCTGTTGCTATGATAAAATACCATGACTAAGGCAACTTATAGAAGAAAGAGTTTATTTGGCTTATAGTTCCAGAGGGATGAGTCTATCATGCACGGGCGTGGTGGTACAAGCCTTTAGTCCTAGCAGAAGCACGCGGATCTCAGTGAGTCCAAAGGACAGCCTGGTCTACATAGCAAGTTCCAGGCCAGCTGGGGCTACAGGGAGACCCTGTCTCAAAAAGACCAAAAAAAAAAAAAAGAGTCCATAGTGGACGGGAGGCATGGCGGCAGAGGCAGCCAGAGCAGAAAGCTGAGTGTGCCCATCTTCAAGCAGGCCCAGGAAGCAGAGGCCACTAACTGGAAGTAGGACAAGGCTGTATACCCTCAAAGTCCACCCCCAGTGACCTGCTTCCTCTAGGAAGGCCACACCTCCTAAAGGTTACATGACCCACCCCACCAGCACCATCAACTGACCAAGTGTTCAAATACGTGAAGCCTATAGGGACATTCTCATTCCCACCACACACACACTCCTTTGACTCTTAGGGTGCTTTCACAAAGCTTTAAGTGAGGAGGGAAGATCTATCTACCCCGCGTATGGGTTGCACCATCCCAGGCACGGAGGCTCAGTACTGAATAAAAGGGAAAAGAGGAATTGAGCAAAGCAGCAGCGTTCATCTCTCTCTGCTTCCTGACTGCAGATGTAATGTGTCCAGTCACCTCATACTCCTGCCATGCCTTCCCCACCATGATGGACTGTATCCTAGTAAGCCATGAACCAAAATAGACCCTTCTTTCCTCAAGCTGCTTTGTCAGGTTATTTTGCTACCTCTACAAAACAATATTGATCATCTTAAACATGGCTTTGCCATTTCCCAATTAAGATGAAATAGTCCAGCAGGGCTTGGTAGCACAGACCTATAACCCCAGTTACACAGGAAGTTGAGGCAAGAAGATCTTAAGTTCAAGACTTGCTGGGTTACAGAGTAAATTCAAGAACAATCTGGGCAAATTAGTAAGATTCTGTTCCAAAATAAAGAGAGAAAACAGAGGATGGAGATATAATTCAGGGGAGCAACACACACACACACAAAACTATATTGCTGTCTCCCCTGGGACAGGTAGCACTGGTGACCACTCTAAGAAATATGATAAAGTTGATATTGTTTGGGAATAGTTGGCTGCTTTGAACATACAACTATACTAAATAGTAACATGCTATGAGAAGTCCAAGGTACATGGAAAGGAACAAATGAAATGCCATGTGGAAAGGACACGGAGACCCAAGAGTGCCAGGGCATCAGAAACGTGAATGAGGAAGCCATGCTGGAAGAGGGTCTTCCAGCCTCAGCATCTCAGCTGGGCTTAGGGATGAGTCAGAGATGAATAATCCAGCCAGGCCCTTTCCCAAACTTCTGACTCTGAATCATAAGCTAAAGTGTTGTTTTAAGTTACTAAACTTTAAGTTGGCTTATTACACAGTAATAGGTAACAAGAATGACTTAAAGTTAATACTGGGTTTTTTGTTGTTTTTTTTTATTTTATGTATATGAGTATTGCCTGCATGTATGTGAGTGCACCCATGTTGTGCAATGCCGTGGAGGTCAGAAGAGGGCTTCAAATTCCCCTGGAACTGGAGTGAAGGATGGTCCATACTGCCATGTGGGTGCGCTGGGAATCAAACCCAGGTCCTCTGCAAGAACCGCTGAGCCATCTCTCCAGCCCCCAATATTGGGGTTTTTAATTTATCATTTTTATTTTGTGTGTATAAGTGTATCTCCTGCATGTGTATAAGTGTACTCAGGTCGTGCAATGCCCACAGATCAGAAGAGAGCATCGTATTCCCCTGAAACTGGAGTTACAGATGGTTGTTAGCCTCCATGTAGGTGCTGTGAATCATAATAGCCAGTGCTCTTAACTGCTGAGCCATCTCTCCAGCCCCATAAACACTAATTTTTTTAAATTTTTTATTTATTGTTTTTATTTTATGTGTATGAGTGTATTGCCTGCTGTAAATACTAATTTTTATGATCATATATCTCAGGAGGTATGACACGGCCCTTACAGGTGCTTGCTGGTCTTCCTGAGGGCCTAAGTTTAGTTCCCAGCACTCATATTGGGTGGCTCACACCACCTATAACTTCATCGCCAGGGAGACACAGCCTTCCAGAGGGTGTTAGCTGGGCTAGAAAATCTGAGCTTAGCAGTCTCTCAGGAATGCCACTTCCCTAGGTTTCTATTCGCACTGTCCTGGGTGGAGCCAGCACTATTTAAAGACACAGGAGCCCACAGAGCCCAGAGCTGCTACACTGGGACCAGTGAGTGTCCTGTTCAGATCAGTGGTGAGTGTTCCCTCCAGGCTCCCTGCATCCCAGCAGGACAAGGCAACACACAGGGGGAGGGCTCCATGTGAGTACATGGGTAGGCTCCGGGGTGCATACCTACTTACATGTTTAACTTAGTTAGGCACAAGAAGAGTAACAACAATAAAATAATGATTACAACAATACATTGTAATAAGCTGGGTATGGTGGTGCACACCTTTAGTCCCAGCATTTGGGTGGCAGAGGCAGGCAGATCTCTGTGAGTTCAAGGCCAGCCTGGTCTACAAAGCCAGTTCCAGGCGAGCTGGGGCTACAGGGAGACCTCGTCTCAAAAAAAAAAACAAAAAAAACAATACATTGTAATAAAAGTTATATGAGGAGCTGGAGAGATGGTTCAGTGGTTGAGAGTACTGACTGCTCTTGCAGAGGACCTGGGTTCAGTTCCTAACACCTACATGGTGGCTAACAACCGCCTATAACTCCAGTTCCAGGGGATCCAGGAGGCCCTCTTCTGGCCTCCACAGACACCAAAGCACACATACATACATGCAGGCAAACACTCCTATACATAAAATAAAAATAAATCTTTTTTTTAAACCTATATGAATGCAACGTGCAGTGTCACACTGCAGTCATGCTTCTTCCTGGGCTATTAGTCACTGTCTACTTGATGAGCTGAGGTAAGACAAATGGTACAGGTGCCATGACACAGCCTGAGCCTATCAGTCTCCTCAGGCCATCCTGGGTCACAGAGCCTGATGATGCTGATTAGTTGGATATCAGAAACAAATGTCAGTAACTAAAGAGCTACAACTGTGATTTTAGCAAAACTCATGGAAGAACACTAACTAGAAGTCCTGGCATCAACTTTAATCTTTTGAGAATGTCAGTTCTATTGGGTATCTTCCAGAAAAGTCTAGCTTCATCAATGAAATCTTTCGTTGGATGGAATTCCAATTTAGTTTCTTCAGCAGGACTGAAATGTACAGCAGCAGCTTCTTCAACAGATGCAGCCTCTCCAGTAATTGTTAATGGTTTTCAGCCCAAACATGTATTTACCTAAATCTGTGTGACCATCTCTTGTTTCGAATACATGACTATTCACTTCTGGGGATTGCTGCTGGAGTGTTCATACAGGCTAAACAATTTCTGCCACTGCACATTGCAAATAATCAGAACATGGTTTCTATTCATGTCTTCCACCCACAAACCTTAATGCCTTTTTCCACCTTAACTAGGCATTTATTACATATTATGTCTGCAACTTTTAAAAAATTATTTTATTACATTTATTTATTTACATGTGCGTGTGTGTCCATACACGTGTTCACCATCGTACTCGTATCAAGGTCAAAGGGCAACTTTGTGAACTCTGTTGTCAGGCTTGGCAGCAAGCATCTTTACCCACTGAGTCATGTCTGCAACTTTCATAGGTTGAAATATGACAGCAAAAACTGCAAGAATTTCTTTTTTCTAGACAGGTATAGTGGCTCACACCTGTAATCCCAGCAGGACAGGCTGGAGCAGGAATGCCATGGTTCTAGGCCAGCATGGACTATAGAGTGAGACTGCCAAAAACCAAAACAAAGAGACAGTAAGATTTCTCATCAGATAAAACCACTTACCACCAAGTCTAACTGCCTGAGTTCAGTCTCCAAAACTCACATGGTGGAAGAAGGGAAACTGACACTCACAAACTGTCTTTGACCAAAACACACACACATACCACTAGATAGATAGACAGATGATAGATGATTGTAGATAGATAGATAGATGATAGATGATAGATAGATAGATAGATAGATAGATAGATAGACAGACAGATAATGGATGGATGGATAGATAGATGAGTTATAGATACATAGATAGATTAAAAATAATTTCTTTCATGGCTTGAGAGATGGCTCAGCAGTTATAAGCACCGACTGCTCTTGCAGAGGACCAGAGTTCAAGTCCCAGAACCCACATGGTGGCTAATAGTCATCTACAACTCCAGTTCCAGGGGATTCCAATGCCCTCTTCTGACTCCGAGGGCATTATACAACATGGGTGCACTCACATACATGCAATACATTCAAACACATAAAATAATAAATAAAATGTTAAAAAATAATAAAATTTCAAAGTTAGAAGACCCACTGGTACCATGCATGTTAGTCTTCCTACTGTTATGACCAAATAGCTCAGCAAACAAGAAAGAGGGATTTATTTGAGCTGTTCATCACAGCAGGAAGAGCATGACAGCAGCTGACATCACAGTAGCAGGAAGCAAAGCAGAGAAGGGACTGGTGACTAGATTGACCTTCAAAGGTACTCCCCATCACACCTACTTCCTCCACCTAGGCTCCACTTTGCAAAGTCTCCACCACCTCCCAAAATAGTGCCACCAGCAAGGGACGACACATTCAACATATAAGCCTGTGGGGGACAGGTCATGCTCAAAGCATAACATTCTGCCCCAAGTCCCCAAAAGTTCATGACCATCTCACAGGACAAGATGACTGTAGTCCATCTCTAAGAGTCCTGAAAGTCATAATGGTACCAACATTGTTCAAAGTCCAAATTCAAAATGCCAGAATCACTAATCTGGAGTCTATAGGTCTGCAGATTGGGCTTCACCCTGAGACTTCATACACTGGCTTCTCCTGGTCCACTTGCAGGGATTCCCACTCTGTCACACATTCCCTGCCTGGCCTCTCAGCCTTTCCTCTGAAATCTGATAGACGCTTCCATGACCCTACAACCAGGATCACATGGATAATGGCCAGTTCTGCCACCAGTTTAGAGTGGCAGCCCCTACACCATGGCTATGGTGGCTTCTGAGTGTCTGGGCAGCTAAGCACAGTGAAATGAATCCTAGCCTGCCCTGTGCAAGCAAGATGCCTAGGAAACAGGCATCTTGTCAAAGCTTTCAAGTAAGTTTAGTCTTTTATGCCCTTGAGTCAGTCAGGGTTGGAGCCTAGCCAACTCCTGAGAAACCTGGGGCTTCTTTTCTATAGTCCCAAGGAAAAGTGCTTGGCTTCTCCTCAGGAGCATTAAACTCTTCAGAAGCCATGCTTCTTAACACCATCTTTACACAGGCTTTCCTGACCATACTGCAAGGTTTTCAGATATTTGCTATTTGTTCTTGATTCTCACTGTAAGTCAGGCTAAAATCGGTCAGTACCAACTATGCCACAGCCCGAATACTGAACTGCCTTAAACATTCCTCTGTCATATCAACTAGTCTATCACCTTTAAATTCAGCCTTCCAAAAAGTCTCAGGACATGAGCAAATTGTATAATGTAACATGAACGACCTCTACTCCAATTCTCAAGAGACCTCACTTCAGCCAGAAACCTCCCAAGCCTGGCCTTCACTGCCTCCAACTCCATCATTCTCAACATTCTAGTCCTCTAAGCTCCCACCACAGTCATCAGTAACTTCTGCTTAAGCACTTGAGCTTCTCTAGTCCAGTTCATCAAACCTTTTCAAATCCCTCCCACAAACCAGTCCCCAACGGCTTCTGAATCACATCATCAAGTAGTACCAAGTTTCTGTATTAGCCACTTTCACATCCCTGTGACTAAAACACCTGATACAGCAACTTAAGGGAGGAATGGTTCATTTGTGCTCATGGTTTCAAAGGGTTCAGGCTTTGGGTGCTTGGGCAGAACGTCACAGTGCCAGAAGAATGTGGAAGAAGCTGTTCACCTTGTGTCTGACAGGAAGCAGAGCAGGAAGAAGAACTGTGAACCAAGCCTGAAGAGGACCAACCTATGAGACCTACTTCCTCCGGCTAGCCCCACCTCCCAATGTTTCATAACCTCCCAAAAGAGTGCCACCAGCTGGAGACCAAACATTCAACACATGAATGAGCTTCTGGAGGGCATTTCATATTCAAACCAGACACCATCAATCTTAGCAATCTCAATCTTTTTCTTTCTTTTCTTATGGAAATTTCTTGCCTTTTTACTTAAATTAAGCACTTTACATTTTCCTTGGAACATGCCCAAATTACCAACATCACTACTCTTGTACTTCTGGACACTTTGGGACCACAAATAAATAAAATAAAGGCTACCTGAACACAAGCGCTGAAGTTCTACCACAGTTCATCTGATAACTAGGATAGCTACTAAGTGACTAACAGGCAGGTAGTATATATGGTGTACATACACTGGGCAAAGGAACTATGCACATCCCAACTGGATGGAGCAGGACAACATGGGGTTTTTCATCATACTTTTTAGAAAGGCAAAATTGTAAAACACAAATTTTTCAGACTTGGGAGATGGTTCAATTGGTGAAGTGCCTGCTGCACAAGCATGAGGGCCTGAATTGAGATCCCCAGCACCCCCCCCCCAAAAAGATGGGCGTGGCAGCATGCGTCTATAACCCCAGTGATGGGAGTGCAGGGATAGGCAGGTGCCTGAAGCTCATTAGCCAGTCAGCTAACCTAGCCAAATTGAAGAGCTACAGGTTCCATAAGAGGGCCTTTTTCAGAAAATAAGGTGGAACACAGTCTTGTTACAGGACATAGAGAAATCAAGCTACAACTAGGCTTAAAGCTTTCTTCCTCCTAGCTAGCCCTGAGAGTACCAAAAGGTGCTATGCAGACTGCTAGGGTGGAATTGCCAACAACAGTCTTACTCAGGTGTGAACCCTAGGTACAACACTACCAACTAGCCAGGCAAAATGTGCTCACAGGTGCAACAGTGGCAAGTCCACTATGGGGGCAACCAACCATTTTCTGGTTGGACTTGAAGCTGAATTCACAGGAAAGAAGTCACATCTAGTACTACCAAAAGTCCAGTCAAAAGCCTCTAACAAGGAAGTTACTGCTGCTATTTTACTAAATGGACATGACGTGCCCATCAACTGTATTCTAAGTAACTATATTTATGCCTATAGATTAGTGCTGCTGTCAACTTTAATCAGAGAAGTTTGTTTTGTTTTTGCAGTGCTCAGTGGTAACTGCAAAGATTCCTAATTGGTCAAAGTGATGAAAATAAGTGACTGTCCCATAAATGGAAACTGATATCACCCCCACCAAAGTTCAAGGGAGTATCACAGAAGAGGCAGAGAAGGAGAGAGGAGTGGTAGGGAATGCTTACTTTTGAGCATGACATGGCTGCCACATTCTTAACTCATAGCACCTATGATTATCTGTACAAGGTATGCCCAAGATTGAACCCATCAGTACACTGTCAGGGAAGGCAGAGGAGTTCATGAGGTCCCACCTCTTCCTGAGAACTGTATTCAGCTACTGGTTTGTGGGGGAGGGAGAGAGATTTTCTGCAGTGGTGTAACCATTGGTAAGGTGTCCATGCTCCTGTAAGCAACCCTAATGAAATCCAGTGGGTCAGAAAACAAAAGACACAGAAGTAGGAGAAGCTAGTTGGGAAGAGAAAGGGGTCTCAGTGGGAGTGGGAAATGGATAAGAAAAGGTAACAAAGGATGAATATGAGCAAAATAATTACGTTATGTATGAAAATATAATGAAACCCACTGTTACATATAACAAATACACACTAATAAAAAATAAAAAGGTAGGGGATGGAGAGATGGCTCAGCGGTTAAGAGCACTGACTGCTCTTGCAGAGGACCCAGCTTTGATTCCCAGCACCCATATGGTGGTTATGAACCATCCTTAACTCCAGTTCCAGGGGAATCCAAAGCCCTCTTCTGACCTCCACGGCATTGCACAACACGGGTGCACTCACATACATACAGGTAATACACTCATACACAGAAAATAAAAATAATAAAATATTTTTAAAAAATAAAAAAATAAAAAGATAAAGAGCAACCGAAGAAGACTGATCCCAACCTCTGGCCTCCAATACATATACACATATACATAAACTTTCATGAACATGTACATACAATGCATATACAAGCCAAAATAAAATCAAAATAAAGCATGAATCTTCTATTTAATATTTTTGTTTAGTATTTTCAATTTTATTATTACTATTATCATTATTATTATTGTGTGTGTGACGTGAAAGGACACATGTGCCACAACACACATATGGAGGTCAGAGGGGAAGTTTATACAGCCTGTTCTCTCCTTCTATCTTTACATCCAACTCAGGTCACCAAGCTTGCATGGCAAGAACCCCTACGTGCTTAGTCATATCACTGGCTGCATTATGTATTTTCAGACAGAAATTCATGCAGGTAACTGACCCCTTGAAAGCAAAACCACAAACTGGGGGAGGGGAAAGTGATGTACTTCACTGACAGAGCCATCATTTTTTTCTTTTTCAATTATTCTTTATTAGCATATAGACTCATCATTTTTAAAGTTCACACAATTAACAGTCAAAATATTTGACTACTTTTAATATTCATATTTTTAATGAGGACAATGATTCCTATTTTAGCCAGATATGGTGATGCACAACTGAAATCCTAATACCTGGGGAATAGAGGCAGGAGGATTATGAGTTTGAGGTCAACCCGGGAAAAAAAAAATCAAAATAATAATTCTACTTCATAAGATATTTTAGTTAACAAAGGATCCAGAATGAGGTCTAGCATATCATAAAAGCTTTCACTCATTTTGGATAGATTCAGTTGTCCACTTGACACACCTGGGTGGAAGGAACCTCAACTGAGGAATTTCCTCCATTGGACTGGAACACGGCCATGTCTACTGAGCATTTTCTTGACTGTTGAGTGATGTGGGAGGGCCCAGCCTACTGTGAGCAGTGCGAGGCCTGGGCAGAAGGTCCTGTGTTAAAGTAGGTTGATCACAGGCCAGAGGAGCAAACCAGTAAGTGGTGTTCCTTCATGGTCTATGCTTCAGCTCCTTCCTCCAGGGCCTTTCCCCGAGTTCCTACCCTGATTTCCTTCAGTGATAAACTGGGACCAGGGAGATGTAAGATAAAATAAACCCTTTTCTCGCCAAGTTGTTTTGTCACAGCAACAGAAAGCAAACTAGAACAAAAATTGGTACCAAAGAGTAGATTACTGTTGCAACAGATGTAACCATATATGTCTGGAAAGATTGTGGGAGTTTTTAGAGTTTTGGACTGGAAAAGTGCTTGGAGTTTAGTGAACTGTTCTACGAGAACTTGGAAAATAATGCTGAAAGAGGTTTAGACAATGGAAGCCTGGCCTGTGAAGCTTCAAAGGGAAGCAGAGACTCTATCCGGGTGGTTTGCATAATATATTTTGAATTAAGAATTTTTGGAAATGAAATCTTTTGTGCTTTACTGGGATAGTCTATGATGATCAGCTGGGACTGAAAAATCAGCTATAAGTAACACGAGATCAGCATCATTGAGTGACGTCTGGGAAGTATCTCCTCAGGGTCAGCACACAGAAGTTGTGGTCCAGAGGGGACCCGAGGCTCCATCTCAAGCTGGAAACAGGACTTGGTAAAGTATAAGGTCTCCTATATGGTACTGGGTTTGAAGGCATGAAAGGAGTTGTGGAGATCAGCTGAGGCATGGCACTGTCAGAGGCCAGGAAAGATCATTGGCAAAGGTGCAGCCTCAGTTTTGGTGCGGACCCTCAGGACTGAAGAGGTCATGGAGAGGATCTGAGGCTTGGCACCATGCAAGGCAAGGAGAGAATATTGATGAAGGTGCAGCCTCAGTTGCATTGGAGACCCCAGCATACTGGAGATGCCAAGACTATGGTATGACCACCAAGGGCAGTGGCAGATATGGAGTGGAGCCAGCCTAAGCCTATGAGACAAGTTGTGTGAGCTGTGGATGGCAGAGCCAGAGAAATGGAGTGGTCCAAGACCCTTGGAGTTCAAAAGATTGAGCCAGGCATGGGGGCGCACGCCTTTGATCCCAGCACTTGGGAGGCAGAGGCAAGCAGATCTCTGTGAGTTCAAAGGCCAACCTGGTCTACATAGTGAGCTCCAGGCCAGATGGGGCTACAGGGAGACCCAGTCTTAAACAGACAAAAAAAAAAAAAAGATTATGAGTGAATCCCAGATGTCCAATATTGAGCTACATTGTTGAACTTTGGTTTTACTTAAGTGCTCAGTTCTTCCATTTTGAAATAAGATAGTACGTAATTTGTTTTGGATTTTTACAAGAGCCCACAGCAAAGAGACTAGTTAAAGAGACTTTGAATTTTTAAGGTGTTTGAATTTTTAAAGATAATAAGACTTTTAAAGTTGTACTGTTTTATATTGTAACACTAATATTAACATCATATCTTGGGGACAAAAATGGAAAGGTTGTGGTTTACTAGTGATGTGTTTGTGTGTCAAGTTGACAAGGAGTCAATTGTACTAGATAGCTTCAGCTGTCAACCTGACACTCTTGGGTGGAGGGAACCTCAACTAAGGAATTTCCTCCATTGGACTGGCCTGTTGCTATGTCTGTGGGGCATTTTCTTGATTGTTGAGTGATATGGGAGGGCCCAGACCACTTGGTGGGTGATGCAATCCCTGGGCAGGTCATCCTATCCCTGGACAGGTGGTCCTTTGTTGTATAAGCAAGCAGGCTGAGCACCGGCCAAAGGAACAAGCCAGTAAACAGCATTCCTCCATGATCTGTGCTCCAGCTCCTGACTCCACATTCCTGCCCTGAGTTCCTGCCCTGATTTCCCTGAGTGATGAACTATGACCTGGGAGATGTAAGATAAAATAAACCCTTTCCTCCCCAAGTTGTTTTGGTCAGAGTGTTTTGTTACGGCAATAAAGACACAAACTAGAACAATTTTTATTGCATTAAATCAGAAATTTAAAACTGCAATAAGGGACATCAGGGTTCGTGTACTTTGGTATCTAAAAGTTTAATACCACCACTTGTGTGATGAAAACAGGTTTCTCCTTATCCCTTTGCCCACTATATCTTCACTGTATAAGGAACCAGTTGTGAGGAGCTTGTCTGTTAGAAAGATGGGATTAAAAAGTGGCCAATTAGGAGGGGAGACAGTGGCTTAATAGCAAAATGTAACTAAAGTGTACATAGTCCTATTTTGTTGCAATCTTTTACCCACTAAAACTCTTTATTCAGAAACACCTTATTAAAGATTTTATTCTAGATTATTAAAAAATAATCAAATCAGAAATATAATCTATAAACAAAAACCCTCAGGATAGTATACAACAGATATGGTTACATAAGGATAAAACCTAAATAGCGCACACAAAGACTACAGTGTTTGAAAGCTCACTAAAGTAAATATGTTTGTATCTGAACACTACTCAGGCAAAAAGCATTTCACAATTCAGAGTTTTTTTTGGGGGGGGTTGGGTTTGGGGTCTTTTTTTGTTTTTTGAGACAGGGTCTCCCTTTTGCCCCAACTGGCCTGGAACTCACTATGTAGACCAGGCTGGCCTTAAATTCACAGAGATCTGCCTGCCTCTGCCTCCCGAGTGATGGGATTAAAGGCATGTGTCACCATACCTAGCTGCATTTTAATTTTTAGTATTTTATTTTTTTATTGTTTTTATTGTATCTGAATGAGTGTACTACATGAATGTGTATAAGTGCATCCATGTTGTGCAATGCCCTCAGAGGTCAGAAAAAGGGCGTTGGATTCCTCTGGAACTGGAGTTAATGTATGGCTGGTTGTCAGCCACCATGTGGGTTCATGTACTTTGGTACTAAAATACATGGGTGCTGGGAATCGAACCTGGGTCCTCTGCAAGAGCGGTCAATGCTCTTAATCTCTGAGCCATTCTCCAGTCCCAGCCTCCCAATTTTTTATCTCAAACAAAATGTTCACTTTTTTTGAGACAGGGTGTCCCTGTAGTCCCAGCTGACCTAGATCAGCCTGAGATCAGGCTGTCTTCCAGCTCACAGAGATCTGCCTGCCTCTGCCTCCCAGCCCCGGGATTAAAAGAGTGTACCATCACACTCACTTTGTATATGAACCAAAATATGTTTAAAATATGTCTCACTACATCATAGCCCAAGCTAGCCTCAAACTCACAATCCTTCTGCCTCTGCACCCAAGTGCTAGGATTATAGTGATGCACCAAGGTGCCCATCCTAGAAACACAATTTTTATTAAAAGTTCATAAAATTCAAAAGAGGAACCATATACATTTAAGGTCCAAATTCAGACTTCGAAAATATTAATCAAAGGCTGGGCATGGTGGCGCATACCTTTAATCCCAGCACTTGGGAGGCAGAGGCAGGTGGATCTTTGTGAGTTCGAGGCCAGCCTGGTCTACATAGTGAGTTCCAGGACAGCTGGGGCTACAAGGAAAAAAAAAAAAATAAAAAAAAAAAAAAAAAAAAAAAAATTAGTCGAAATTTAAAGTTTCTATTTTAAAAAAAAAAGTACACAGATGCATTCACATTCTTACAGATTTTTTAACAAGATTTTGACCTTTAAGCTGATTTCAGACTGGCATTTAAAAAACTAAAAAAAGAACACAAAATTTACACAATGAAACGTGCCCTCCAATCTAAAAGCAAAAATCAAAATAACCTACACTGGAATGTAACAGAAACCACTGAGTTTACTCAGATTATCAAAAGACACAGTTGTAACTACAACCTCCTTTCCCTACTTCAGTCAGCACCACCTCCTATTTCATCATCCATTTAACAGAAGACCAATGGTCTGAGCTTCAATGGTGGCAAATGTTTTCTTCAACAAGATTTGCATTAAGATTCTGCATTAAGTCTACAGCACCCGAGGTAGTCATATGCACATGTCATAATTTTTTATTTATTTTATGTGTATGAGTGTTATGCCTGTATGTGTATAAGTGCACCCATGTCATGCAGTGCCCATGGAAGACAGAAGAGGGCATTGGATCCCCTGGAACTGGAGTTATGGATGGTTGTTAGTCGCCATGTGGGAGCTGGTATTCGAACCCTGGTCTACTGCAAGAACAGCCAGGGCTCTTAACCACTGAGCTATCTCTCCAGCCCTGTACATGCCGTATCTAAGTGACATAAGATTCAACTGTGAAAGAATTTTAAGGAATTAAAGTCAAAGAGGACCGGTCCTCATAATTAATTTTCTGTATCTGTGCATGGTATGCATGTGTGATCTGTATTTACATATATGGGAGTGCATGTAGAAGCTAGACATTAATGTCAGGTGTTTTCCTCCATCACTCTCCATCTTATATTTTGAGACAGGGTCTCCCAATTGAACCCAGAGTTCACTGATTCAGCTAGTCTAGGTAGACAGCTTGCTCTGGATTATAGGATGACCACCATGATGGCCCAGCATCTGTGGAGGTGTTGGGGATCCAAACTCCAGTCCTCAACAATTTTACAGTAAGTGCTTTACCCACTAAGCCACCCAGTCCAGGTGATAGGGTTCTTGCTAAGCTGTCCAGACAACCTCCAACTCACAATCCTACCTCATCCTCTGAAGCAGAGGGGATTACAGGCATGGGCTACCCATGTTCACAGCACACATTTTCTACTTTGATACAAGCTTAAATATAACACTCATAATTCACATATATGCCTAAATCAAATTTCTCCAATATATATAGCACATGAATAAAGACTAATGAAATAACTCTATTCAAATACAACACAAAACTGCAAATGGTACAGTCACAGAAAAACTACAATTATTAGGAATATGAATAACAGGACTTTGATTTCTTGGCATTCTTCCCTCTACTGAAAATCTAATCTAGTCCCCAAAACAAATACAAGATGCTGATGTTCTTGGAATCTTGGTATCTGTTCCCAATTTGCAGCTAA
Source organism: Nannospalax galili (assembly GCF_000622305.1). Classification (NCBI taxonomy): domain Eukaryota; kingdom Metazoa; phylum Chordata; class Mammalia; order Rodentia; family Spalacidae; genus Nannospalax; species Nannospalax galili. The sequence continues at coordinate 166,603 of NW_008360170.1, forward strand.
CAACTGGAATTCAAGAAAGCTAAAAACAACTGAAAATCTCTAATCCTCATTAAAATATGGAAGATATTGCATTCAAGTTTAACAAAAAAGTTCACCCTATCACACCATACAACTTAGTATCTCTACTTACTTTGTAGTCAATGATTAAAAACAAAAGCATCACAAGGCTTGTGACCAGCACCAATAGTTAGAAACCTATTCAAAGCCCTTCACTCAACTTGCTTTTTTTAAAAAACAAAATTATCTAACCAGGTGTCATTGCACACACCTTTAATCCTAGCACTCAGGAGGCAGACACTAGCAGATCTCTGTGAGTCTTAGACCAGCCTGGTCTACATAGTGCTACAGGGAGACCCTGTCTAATTAAGTAAGTAAGTAAGTAAGTATTGAATCTGAAACCAAGGGAGCACAAAGCTATATTCTCTAAAGAGAAAACTACTGTGGTTACTTCATATGAGGTATAAACAGCTGAGGTGTGGAGAGACGACACACTTGTTAAAATGCTTGCCACACATGGTTGAAGAACTGAGTTTGATCCTCTAGAACCTATGTAAAACACGGGATGCAATACCACACCTACAATCCCGTTGCTGGGAAGACAGAGAGAGGAGGATCCCTAGGGCTGAATGGCTAACCAGTCTAACCAATCAGCAAGCCTGGGGCTCAGTGAGACCCTGTCTCAAAAACCAAGGTAGCAAGCAATTGAAAAAGACACCCAATGATTATCTCTGGCCTTCACGCGCAGCTTGGCACACACACATGCACACATGAACACACAAAGATAAATAACTAAATCATATTAATAAAAATTTCACAATAAGCAACACTTTCTAACGTTTATTTAAAAATTACTTCACTCACTGCCCAGTCCTGGAAGCTGGACCAGGCCTGCCCTACACAATCCATTTGTATCACCAGGGCCCTTCAATTTGCCCAGAACATAAAACTTTCAAAATCAAATGGCAACAACAGTAACCAAATTAGGTACAGGTTGTGTTTGTTTACAAACACTAGCTCCAAATAAAATTAACACCTCGAAAAGACAAAGTGTTCTTACATTTTCTCTGTTTAATTCATTTTTTTTACTCTTCTTTTCCTTCCTCGTCATTGAAGTAGACTGGGATACCAAATTAAGTGATAAGGCGGAGAACAGGTAGTTCCCCAAGGATGCAAGAATGTACAATGCACACTTGGCAGGGAGATCGACGGGGATGCAGGAGCACACAACACACACAGACAGACACACACACACACAACAATGCTCAGAGGAAGCTTTCAAGAAATGTCACTATGTAACGGAAGTTTTGAGGCCGTATTTAGGCCTACGGCCAGCCCTGTCTAATACACTGTAAAATACAGCCTAGAAAAGCTCCATTCTCCAAACCAAGAATTTCCTACAATGCTGGAAAAGGAAAGGGCATGGATTCCGGACCCCCTCAGGCCTGACGCCTCTCACGTGGATGGCAGGGTAGCCCACGTGAATGGTAGTGCCACCACATCAGTTTTATGACAGATCCACTGGGAGCATCCGACTGGAATTCAGGGCCCTGTAGGGCCGAGGCCACGGGAAGAGGAACCTAAATGCAATCTCCAGGGCCCTCCTACTTCCGTCCTCAAAGCAGAAATGCTGTCAATCTTAGACCTCAGCTCAGCACCTCTTGGCAGCCTTTCCCCCTTCAAAGAGCTTAGGTGGAAAGCAAAGCAGACCGTCACGGTCAGGGGTGGCTGGAAGGCCGGCGCTCAAAGTCCCCCTCCCCCGCCCTGCCGGCGCCTGAACCACCGCTTCCCTAGTGCCCCGCAGACACCAGAGCAGCCGTCCCGCAGCCCCCTTCTCCTTCCTCCCGGGCGAAGGGGGCAGAAAAGAAAGAGGAACTAAGAGACCTGCAAAAGGATGCCCAGAAATCTAGCTCGCAGAGGGGGTGGGGAGGAGGGAGCGAACGGCAAGCGGAAGGAAGGGGAAAGGAGAGCAGCTGGAGGGGAAGCAGCGAGGGCGCGCAGACCTACGCGACTCCGGGAGAGCGACGGTGCCCGGTCTCCTCCAGCGGGCACGGGGCGGGGGCGCGGGCGCGGGGAGAGGCTGAGGGCGCGCCAGGGGGTAAGGAGGCCCGGTCCCCTCCGGCCACGCCTCGCCGCTGGGGGACAGCCAGCAGGGCTGCGGGGGGGGGGGGGGGGGGGGGGGGGGGGGGAGGAGAGAGTGTATGTGTGTACCCTTGTGTATGCAGGTGGGCGTGCATGTGCTTGTGGGCGTGCATGTGCATGTGGAGGCCAGAAGTTGATGTTAGTTGTCTTTCTCAATTGCTCTCTTGCTCTATCGGAGGACAGTCCCAGAGATCGGCGGATACTCCCGGAGACCAGCGAGTGCTCCCTGGGGTAGCTGGCGCTGCAAAAGGGTAGCGGATGCTCCTCGGGCCAGCGGATGCTCCCAGGGACCCACTGATGCTCCCAGGGCCCGGAGGGTGCTCCTGGGGATCGACTGATGCTCCCGGGGCCCAGAGGGTGCTCCCGGGGATCGACTGGTGCTTCCTGGGCCCGGAGGGTGTTCCCGGGGATCGACTGGTGCTCCCCGGGCCAGCGGGCGCTCCTGGAGCCAGCGAATACTCCCCGGGACCAGCGGGTACTCCCCGGGCCAGTGGGCGCCCGCTCTCTCGCCCTGCCCCAGGGAGGTGGCTCCGGGAAGCCTCGGGTGGCGGGGCAGGTTACCTGAAGCGAGGCGAGTCCTTGAGACACTCCTCGAAATCCACCGTCATCTTCATCCTGCCTCCGCCTGGCCTCACAGGCGGCGACCGGACAGCCTGGGACGGCGGGAGCGGCTGCAGCGGGACCCGGACGGCTTCGGTGGGTGCTCGGCCGCCACTAGCGCTGCGCGGAGCTCCGGAAGGCGCAGCGCCAGCTGGGCATAGCAGCCGCGAAGACAGCGAGGGCTCTGCGGGCCCCAGATCGGCCCCTCTTCCTCCCGCCCTCAGCTGAGCACTGGCCCGGGAAACCGACCCGGAGTGACAGCCACGGCCAGCCAGCCACCGTGCAGCGGTCCACGGGAGGGGCTTCCGGCTGCCCCGCCTGCGGGACCCGGGCGCGCCAGAGCCAATAGACCACATGAGCTAGGACACCTCCTTGCCACTGTCGTTCCGATAGCCAACCAGAATGAGCGGGCGTCGTCAGGCGGGATGCTCTGGTTGCTAGGAGGCCGGCAACGCAGACGCCGCAGGAAGGAAGTCACGTGACCCTTCCTCTCCCTGCGAGCCTCCTCCTTTGCTAGCGCTTCCTCAGCCCAGCCCTGCGGAGCTGCCAGCGGAGGAACCGCCTCCTGCAGGTCTGAAAGGGAGATTTACTCTTTAAAGCAACTTTGGCAGCAATCTGGAGAGGGCAGGGGCAGAAATCCTAATGAGGAAGAGATTAGACTAAGTGTTCCTTTCGGTGTAGAGAAACTGAGGCCAGGAGAGGAGCGAGGGCAACTTTATGGATAAAGTTCAACTTTCACTTCTTGGTTCCATCGCTTAATAATTTGGAAATTGTTAGAGGCAGGCGGATCTTTGTGAGTTCGAGGCCAGCCTGGCCTACATAGCAAATTCCGGGACAGCTGGGGTTACAAGGAGACCCTGTCTCAAAAAGACCAAAAAAAATATTTTTGGAAATTGTTCCCACATACATCTTTTCATATACCCAGAGATTGTGTCCCTGAAAGAGGTGACATCTGAGATAGAATTGCAAAGATCAGAAGGATCTACACACACGTTTTGTATGAGAGACCTGATATCAAAACCACGGAAGACATTCCTCCTTAGACTTGTCTCCCAGTAGTTTTCACCAGGTCTACATAGGCTTCTACATTCCCATGAGCTTCTGAAAACCAGGCTCACTGTAGTCCACCTTGCAACACCCACTCCTTGAACTTTTCTAGAAACATTTTAAGATATTCACCGCCTGATCCTCACATTTATCCTACAAGACAGGTACTGGCATTGACTGTAAAAAATAATAGCTAAATTATATTTAAATGTATATTATTGAATCAGCCCTAGAAGCATGGGTACTTCATAGTATGTTTTAACCTAGTGACTGTAAGTGAAAATATGGAGGTAAACTTCTGGAGTTATCTCCTCACTTTCTCTATTTAAAATAACTACTGGTCTGATAAAATTGTCCAGTTAACACAGTGTTGCATAATAACCATTCAGTGTTTGTTGCTATAATTCTACCACTGTCTTCAGTGCCATAATTAAAGGTTAAGACTAAACTCACTTACTTTAACTATGTAAAGTCTATATAACCTTTGACCTTGACATATGCCTGTAAATATAAGTTAATGGCATGCTGTTTTTCATAACCCACAGTTATATCTTGATCTCTTCAGTACCTTGAGAAAGTAACATTGTAATGCTGAAACATTTCAAAGAACACACAAATATTGTATATGCTTCCTCTTTGGTTGGAAACAATTTCATTTTTTACTGAATTCTCTATGATCTACACAGGTTCTCTTGACAGCTACAAACTACTGAATGTTAAATGTTCAGTGTCCTCAGATATGTCAGCTAGTCAAGCCAGCCTTTTCCAGCACTGTAACTTTTAAGTTTACCAAGAGAGCTGGCCATTTATACTACACGTAATTGCATTTCTGATTTGTGACAAGTAATCTGCATATACAACAATTTATTGTGTCAATGCTCCATCATACCATAACCTCTTGAAAGATACCTAAAGTGGTATTTGGAGGTCAAATAAAAATTTAGCTGCATGGGCTGGAGCTGGAAAGATAGCTCAGCAGTTAAGAACACTAGCTGCTCTTGCAGAAGACCCAAGTTCAGTTCCGAGCACCCATATGGCAGCTAACAACCGTCCCTAACTCCAGTTCCTAGGGATCTGACACCCTCTTCTGGCTTCCATAGATATTACATGCATGGGTGCACTTACATACAGGCAAGCAAAACACTCATACCCATAAAATTAAAATAAATAAAATTTTTTAAATGCAACTACATGGCAAGATCCTAAATTTGAGACCAGCCTGTGCTACATAGTGACATCCTGTCTCAAAAAAATTAGCCATAGTAACAAAAAATGGTGTGCAATGGCAAAAGAAAACAGACAATAAACAAGCGGGATGGCATTGGTCCCCAGGATGAAACTCACGGGGCTACAGTCACTTAATCTTCCACAAAGGGGTCAAAAGCATATTGGAAAAAATGGAAGCCTCTTCAACAAATGGTGCTGAGGAAACTGGATATCCACAAGATATGTGCAAGAATGGAACTAGGGTCTGGAAAGATAGCTCAGTCCTAAGGGGCTTACCACACAAGCATAAGTACCTGCTTTTGGATCCTCAGCACCCATGTAAAAAACTGAGCATGGTAGCACATGCCTATAATTCTAGTGCTGGGGGACAGAGAGGCTGAATCCAAGGTTCAGTGAAAGACACTGTCTCAGAAAATAATGTGGCGAGTAACTGAGAGAAAATACTGAATGTCTACCTCTAGCCTCCACACACAAGCACGCATACATACAAGAGCTTCTGCATAGCAAAAGAAACCATCATCAGAGTGAAGAGACAGGCTACAGTAAGGGATTAGTGTCTAGAATCTGTAATGAACTCTAGGGCTATTGAGGTGGCTCAGCAGGTAAAGGTCTTTACTGCCAAATTTGACCTAAATTCAATCCTTAGATCTCATGGTGGAGAGAACTAACTCCCAAAAATTGTCCTTTGATCTGCGCATGTGCACCATGGCTAGTGCATTCCCACATTCACACACATATGTGCATTATACACTCACACATTTTTAAAAGAAATGTACATTTTTAAATGTACTTTTTAAAATTTTATGTGTGTTTTGCCTGAATGTATGTAAGTGCACCACATGCATGCAATTGCCATGGAGGCCAGAAAAGGGAACTGGAGTTATAAATAGTTATGAGCCATCATGTGGGAGCTAGGAACTGAACTTGGGTCCTCTGCAAAAGCAGTCAGCGCTCCTAACCACTGAGCCATCTCTCAGCCCCCGAGAAATATTAATTTTAACTGAAGAAAAAACCTGAAAAAGGTAAATATGAAAAACACAAACCATCCTGTTAATAAATAGGCTAATGGAGTGTACAGACAGTTCTCAAAGGAAGAAATACAATTTTAAAAAGTGTTCAATGATGTTAGTCATCAGGGAAATGCAAATTAAAACTACACTGAGATTATATCTCATCCCAGTCAGAATGGCTATCATCAAGAAAACAAACCACAACAAATGCTGGTGAGAATGTGGAAAAGGAGGAACCCTTGTACTCCACTGGGGAAAGTGTAACCTGTGCAGCCACTATGGAAATCAGTACAGAACTACATTGTGATCAGCTACACCACTCCTGAGTATGTACCCAAAGGACTCTAAGTCAGCATACCACAGAGGCACTTGCACACCCATGTTTATTGAGGCACTATGCAACATAGCCAAGATAAAAACCAGCCTAGAAGTCCATTAACAGATGTGTGGATTTAAAAATGTACATATATAATAGGGCATGTTGGCACATGCCTGTAATCCCCACAGTGGAGAGGCAGAGGCAGGCGGATCACTGTGCGATCAAAGCCAGCCTGAGATGGTCTACGTAGTGAGTTCCAGGCCAGCTGGAGCTACACAGTGAGACCATTTCTCAGAACAAAACAAAAAGCGCATATACACAATGGCATTTTATTCAGCATAAAGAAGAATGAAATGATATTTGCAGGTTGCTGGGTAGAATTTGAGATCATTATATTAAGTGAAATAAGCCATACTCATAAAGATGAATACCATATTTTCTCTCATAGGCAGAATCTAGATTTAAATTTATATATGCATGTGTCTATGCCTACATATGTGTAAGATATGAAAGCAGAAAGGGGGAGGCAGAGGTCTAAAGGGGGGGTAGGAGAGAACAAAGGAGCAATGGAATACATGTGAACTAGGAAAGCAGGAGGAAGAACTATTTGGCGGGAGGAAGGAGACCAGTGAGGACTGAGGAAGGATGAAGGATGGCAGTGGGTATGTGGAGGTGAATAAGAACAAAGTATACTGATTTATATGTATAAAAACATCACAGTGAAACCCATTACTTTGTATGGTAGCTAAAAAATAAATATATAAAAACAAAATTCAACTGCATCATACCACAAATGCAAATAAGTAGGCTATCAAATGAACATCTTTTTCTGTGCATTTGCACATGTCCAATTAGTGACAACACTGTCACAATTTTTCTTCTCTGCACTGTGATAATGCCAGCATTTTGAGGTGTCAACTGTAAGCTATGTCCTAAATTAAGAAACATTAATGTGGGGTGGTGTGGGAGCAGTAGATCTTAGAATAGAAGACATTCAATATTATTGTCCTCACAATAATGGAAATGGAGGCACCCAAGGTAGAAAAAAAACACACCAAGTAACTCAGGCCAAGACAAGCTCCATGATGCCAGACTAGCTACAAACTGTCCACCCTTCCCTTGAGAATTCTGCTTGGCACAGTGGCTGTCTACATGTGCAGTTTATCCCTTATGTCTCTCTAAAGCATTGCTCGGAGCTGAGGATATAGTCAGCCGTAGAGCACTCGCCTCACATGCACTGGACCCCAGGTAAGATGCTCAGCAGCACTACCAACAACAAAGTCACATGGCTCAAATGTCACCTCCTTGGAAGCCTTTTCCCTTCTCTTTTCAACACACAGTTAAAGTTAGTCACCAGGCCCAGTCCACAGTTAACAAGCTATAAATTGCTGGGAGTGCTTGTGCATATTTGTAGTCTAAGCACTTGGGAGCCTGAGGCAAGAGGATCATGAGTTTGAGGCCAGACTGAGGTACATGGTGAGTTCCAGCCCAGCTTTGGCAACATAATGAGATCCTGTCTCAAATAATAACAATGATGATAATAATAAGCCATTTTACTGCTCTTTCAGAGGACCTATATTCAGTTCCTAGTACCCACATCAGATGGCTCACAACTACCTGTAATTCCAGCTCCAGGGGATCCTACATGCTCTCTGGCCTCCTCAGACACTTGCACTCACATGCACATACCCACACACAAATACAGATACACATAAAATTAAAAAAATTTTTTTAATTAATTTTATTTTTAAAATTATTTGTATGAGTATATTACCTACATGTATGTAAGTGCACCCATGTCTGCAGTGCCCACAGAGGTCAGAAGAGGGTGTCGGATGCCTTGGAACTTGAGTTACAGAAGACAGCCACTTTGTGGGTGCTGGGACTTGAACCCGAACCCAGGTCCTCTGTAAGAGCAGCCAGTGCTCTTAGTCACTGAGTCATCTCTCCAGTCCCTTAAATTTTTTTTTTTTTTTTGTCTTTTAAGAGATAGGGTCTCTCTGTAGCCCCAACTGACCTAGAACTCACTATGTAGACCAGGCTGGCCTCAAACTCAGAGAGATCTGCCTGAGTGTTGGGATGCTTTAAAGGCCTGTGCTACCACACTCAGCTCAGTATTTTTTTTAAATAATAAAAGTATGTAAAAATGATTAAGCATTAAACCTTTCCCAAGTTCGTTCTTCAGTGTTTCTCAGTTCCTTCCTTCCAACCTGCCTGACTGCATTGCGTATTGTTTAAAAGAAATGGAATTATAATGAAGAGGATTATGGGAAGATGCTGAGACTGGGAAGTCCAGGGTCCCAGGCACCTCTGGGAGCTGTTTTCCCTCCCCTGGAGTCTGTAGCCTCTCTCTCCACACTCCAAGTTTCTTCTGCGTTCTATAGGCTCAAATGGCCCTGTGCTATTGTTACAGGCTGTTTCTACATGCTTCCTATCTGACAAGAGCCCAGCAGATAATGTGAATGAATGAAGCTGGCTGCATATAAGCAGTTCAGAGTGGTAGAAGCTGAAGTTTACAGCATGTACCCCATGTACTGAACAGCTCTGATCAGTGTTTGACATACCACATTTTATGAGATGCCAAATAGCTTTATTTCAATGTAAAAATCCCCATTTTAAATTGTCATCACTCTTTTAGACTATTAGAAAGCATTGCACAGGTCATAAAGATAAGTTTCAGAACCCCTCAGCGATTTCTGTATGTTTCTTGCCAGTTCCTGATGTAGCTTTCAACCCACTCTCCCGGTGGAGTTCAGAACTTCCATCTGCTTCTCAGTCCCCAGGTCTCTAGAGAAAAACCACAGCAGCACAGCTCATCTTTTCCAGTCAGACCACACAGGTTGTGAGTCCCTGGCAAGCCAAGAGAGGGATGGGACACTTAAATGTAATCATTTGTACAGTGATAAGTAGGCCTAAGAGCTGTAGGACATCTAACTGGTAAGCAGAGCAGTTTCTCTAAGAGAATGTTCATGGCTGAGTCTTATAAAACCTCTAGTAAACTCTGATGTTCAGGACTTTGGGCCCTGACTCAATGTGCCCCACCCCAGCTCCTACCATTAGCTGAGATGACTTCAGATCTACTCCTTCTCTTCATTCTTTAATATCCATGGAGCACGTACTCTAGACCTTACCATAATCTCTGGGTTTTACAAGTGAAATAAACAAGTCTTCTGTCGCTTGAGCTTGTAGCCCCTGAAGAGGAACAGAACTAAGCCAAAACCACACACGGGGCTGCTTAGACCCAGACATTGAAACCTCTTGGGAAAAGGAATAAGGCTTCTTGTATCACTACAGACAGGAGGAATCTTGGAAAAGCAAGAGGGAAAAAAAGATGAGGAAGATCTTTCAAGGACTTTTAGTCACAAGGAATTGTGTGAGTAAAGCACAGAACAAGAGAAGCACATGGTCTTCCTGAGCTAGAAATAGAGCACCCGCCTTTGGGAAAGAAAAAAGAAGCTGGAGAGGGAAACAGTAGCCAAAAGGGCCTTGTGGTTCTGAAACAGTGGGAAGCCACCGAAGAATTTAAGCCAGAGTGACATGGTCTGAGTCCCGCTTTAAAGGGAGTAGGCAAGGAGAAAGGGTTCTTAGGACATGTAAGCAATTTTGAAGTTTTCAACCAACACAATTACAATCAAGAGCCATTTGGGAAAGGCAATTGACAGGAGACAGGATCTGATGAACAGGTGAATGTGAGGGAGGAGGCAAAAAAAAACAACAAAACTTTGAGGCTAACTTCAAGTTTCAAGTTTGGATGACTGGGTGGGAGATGATGCCATTTATAAAAAGAGGTTTATCCATCTCAAAATCTCTCCTTTTCTCCTTAAACCTTGTCATATCTAAAACATTCCATGCAGAAGTTCAAACTCAGATGTCTCCAGTTGTTCATTCCAGTATATTCTTTTCCCACCCCGACTCCTACTCCCACCCGGTATTCTTTTTCATCTCCTAGGCAGCTGGTATTCACACTGCTTTCCTTTCTGCATCATTTCCTGGGTCATTTCACACACCAAACTGCATCAATCCTCTCTGTCTTTCTCTGTCTCTGTCTCTGTGTCTCTTTCTGTCTCTGTCTCTGTCTCTGTGTGTGTGTGTGTGTGTGCGTGTGTGTGTGTGTGTGTGTAACCAAGGGTCTCCAGCATGCTAGGCAAGCTCTCTACCACTGAGCTACAATCTTAGCCTTGGCTATTTATATAGTGGGAAGCCACTGGAAAAATTGAACCACAGAAATGATATTCTTCAACTGTATTTTAGAGACAATGGTACTTGGTGGGTAGCTCGGTGGGTAGCTAGCCTTGGGGAGCTGTGACTGTAACTACATTTCACCACTAGAAACGGGATGCTGGGCACTCTGGCTGTCTCTGATCTGTACCCAGATCCCTTCTTCTCAAGCCTCTCCCAAAGTGTATCTCCCACCCCTCTCATGGTCTGTAGATACCCATGACTCTTCACAGAGGAATAAGAGTCATTAGGAACGTTCTTGGGACCTGCAGCCAACTTGCTTATTTACATTCCCATCTTCCTTTTGCTGCCCAGCTGTCTCAGAGGAAAGCCCATCTCTTCCTGCCACTCCTAACTCAGCCTCAGGACACCACACCCTCCATTCTCCTCTGAGAATAGCCCTATCAGTTATCCTCTCCTGTCCTGCATTTTCCAACTTTCACTCAACTCACCATTCCCCCCCCCCCCTGGAAGAAATGAGAAAGAAATCACATATCGTATGTATCAGAAATGTTTGTTTTGAGTTACCCCAGACAAAGGGTCCATGATAGATGGGGTTTCATCCAGAACCTAGAGAGCAGGCTTCCCATGGATCTTGAGTAGGATTTGGAAACAAGGCCTGTAAAGCCAGCCTGGGTGCTCCCTCCTGTCTGCCCTTCCTACATCCTGCTTTCTTCATCTCCACACCTGTAGCTCAATTCACCTGACTGCAGGAGCCAGCTTCCCAACCAACTGCAGGGAACAGATTTTATTTCTTGGCCTAAATTCTTAGGAATTTCTCTGGAAGTATTGGCCCAGTTTGGATACTGTACTCCTCTCAAGAGTTAGTCAAGGCTGGGTGTGGTGGCATACACCAGTGATTATGGCACTCAGGAGTCTGAGGCAGGAGGATTGAGAATTCTAGGCTGGCTGGACTATACAACAAATTTAAGCCAGCCTGTGCTCCATAATGAGACCCTATCCCAAATAAGCAAACGAACAAATAAAAAACTAAGGTCTGGAGAGATGGCTCAGTGGTTAAGAGCACTGACTGCCCCTGCAAAGGACCTGAGTTCAGTTACCAGCACCCACATGGTGGTTCACAACCATCTGTAACTCCAGTTCTAGGGGATCTGACTTGCACACATGCAATACACTTACATATATGTAGGCAAAACCTCAAAAAACACTCCCTACATGTAGGCAAAAACATTCATATACATAATATTTAAAAACAAAAAGACCGAAACTAAGGGCTGTACCTTAATGATAGAGGGCTTGCTTAGCGTGCTCAAGTCTGGACTTGATCCCCTACCCCAATGAGTAAATGAGCTTCGAGATTTGTCTGCCCCACTCTCTAGACTTCTGGGTGGAATCATTATATTCTTTTCATTTTTGGAGCTCTTGACCCTTGCCAGGTACCTGGCACTTACCAGTTATCTAGTAATAGAAGCAGGATATTAGATATAGTCCTTTCCAGTGATGTCCTCCTCATTCAAATCCCTGTAATTATTTGTGCACATGTATGTGTTTATCCATTAGATTATGAGTTCAGATGTACTGATCTTCCAAGGGAGAGGGGGGTGAAAATTAAATAAGATAATGTCTGATTCATAAGTCACCTATAACTGGATAACAAAACTATCTATACTGTTTACTGGACTTACTGTTCCTGTGTTTTAATGCAAATGTGAGAGCCTCAAATACTGAATCAGAGTTTCCAAGGCTGGGCCCTGGGCATGAGTCTCACAGTTGACTGTAACACACAGCATTCAAACTGAAACCCAAAGGCTTGGCTAAGAGCCCTTTAGGACTTAACAGAAGTCAGTGATGTAGTAGATGCTCACTAAATACAGCTAGAGTTAGAATAAAAAGAAGAGTCCAACATTTAAAATGTGGAGGCAAAGAAGTTGAGCTAGGAAAGCAGGTGTAAGTGAAAACTGACTCTGGGTCTCATCTGTGGGGTTCAGACTTGAACAAACGCCACTGTATCTACTTCCTTTCACCCCCAAAGCAAATTCCCACTATTACATAGTAAGAAAACTTCCTCTCTGCTCAGCTACAGCTCGATACATCCAAAGCACCAGGTTTCTGAGGCTTTGCTTCTAAACTTCCTTAACTGTTTGCTTTTGTTTTGTGGAGCAGGAGACTGAACCTAGGGCCTTGCATGCATCTCGGCTCACTTTCTAAGCTCATGATTTGGCTGCAGTTTGCTCTCTGGGAGCTCTCCTAGAAGTCTTCCTCTCCCATAACCACACCCATTTAATTGGTCCTCAGAGCCTGGTAACTCTTTCCCAGCTTTGAGTTTGGGCCTTCATTCCAACTCCTGGAGCACTGCTTGGTTCAAGTCTGTATTTCTTGCCTGGATTAGTCCGAATAACGTCCTAATTGGATGCCTGCCACAATCTCACACTCTCCAATTTAGCCTCTGGTCTGTTTCTAAAAAGTATCTTAAAGTTAATCTGGTCATGCTAGGTGTGGTCACATATGCCTTTAATCCAAGCACTCAGGAGGCAGAGGCAGGTGGATCTCTGTGAGTTCAAGGCCAGCCTGGTCTACATAGGGAGTTCCAGGCCAGCTGGAGACCCTGTCTCAAAAAGACCAAAAAATAAAAATTTTAATCTGGTCAAAATAACATGCCATCACCCAAGTTTCCTGGCAGGGCACATGACTATGGTCTCTGACCTGTTTAATTCCCCCACTTTAATTCTTGTATCACCTCTTCTAAACAACAGACCACACCTCCGTAGCATTGCCTATAGATTTAACAAGCAACTAAAACAAAGACTGGCCAATTTATGTAGGAAATAAATGCCTTAGAATGCTGATAGATGTACAGAGAAGCATTATTAATAGTAGCCCCGAACTAGAAACAACAAACTCCAACAGGCAAAGGGATGAACAAATTGTGATGCATCCATACAATGGAATACAATTCAGCCATAAAAATGGGATAAACAGGATGGGTGAATTCCAAAAATATGCTGAAGGAAAGAAGCCAGAAGAAAGAGTATATAACCTAGGGTGCCATTTCTAAGAAATTATAGAAAACGAAAACTAATCTATAGTAACTGAAAGTATCAGTGATTGTCTAGACAGGGAGCCGAGGAAGACTCACCACAAAAGAGCAAAAGGGAATTATTTTGAATGATGGGGATAGTCTGTATCTTGATTGTAGTGATAAATACATAGGCATGGACATTTATCAAGACTCATCAGACCGCACACTTAAAATAGGTACATTTTATTTATGTATACCATACCCCAGTAAGACTGTTAGAAGTTTATAGAAGATCGTTAGAAGGGTAAGGATGTAGGCTTGAGGACCACAGAGGCAGTGACAAGCCTGTAACCAAACCCAGACCTATTTATTCCACTGAGATGCCGTTCCTCAGCCACCCACTTCAGATATCGCAGTCCACCCCAGCACTGCCACAGCCACGGGAACCAGGATGCACTTCACATTCCTGCCACAGCTGTCCCCATGTGGGATCCTGTGCAGCAGGTGCTACTTTTCACTGTAGCTCAGGACTAAGTCTTGGGGAGGAGGGCTGGGAAGAGACAGCCATCTTCTGATTTTGGTAGTGATGAGGTGACTCTACTGGGCAATCTGAAACCTTGCTGCTCAGGGCATCCAAATCGTGTTAGTTGGCTAGGGTTTCTATAACACAGACTGGGTGACTTCAACAGTAGCAGTTCATTTTCTTGTGATTCTGCAGGCTTACAAGTTCAAGATGGATGTATCAGTAGGTTTGGTTTCTCCTGAGCTTCTCCCTTGGGCTTGCTGTGTCCGCACATGGCCCTTCCTTGGTGTATGTGTTTGTGGGGCTCTTCCTCTTTTAGTCACCTTGGATTAGGGCACCACCCTATGACCTAATTAAACCTAAATTCTTTCTTTAAAAGCCTACCTCTTGGTTGCAGGGTGTGGCTCAGTAGAAGAGCACTTGCCCAGCATGTTTGAAGCCCTGGGTTGGAGTCCCAGCACCAAGACAGGTGTTCCAAAGGATTACTGTTTGTCTTCCAAAATCCACTTCAGTGTCTCCTCCTGGCAGGAGCCCTTCCCTCTGGGTTTGGACCTCTGCTCTGCCTTCCCAGTGTTCCTTGGGTATGCTCCCACCAGACTACTTACCTCGCTGCCTGGCATAGGCTGTCAGCTGAAGTGCAGTTATGATGCTGTCTTCATGTCCCTGCATGTAGTCAGTTCCCAGCTGTTGGCAGATGCTCCACAAACAGAGTGCACACTGCATTTTCTCACCATTCCTCTTACCAGGAAATGACAACTTGACTCAAGGTCCCTGGTGTGATGTGTTATTTCAGGCATGTGTGCATGTGTATAGGAATAAAAGAAACGAGCCTCATACCCACCACCAGCTTATGCAATAGAACCTTATCAGACTTTTGAATCTCACTGTGCCTCCCTCCCTGACTACCTCTCCCTACCAAGCCCTCAGAACTAACTACTGTCTTGAATTTTGTATCTATTAGTCCTTTTCATTTTCTCTTTTACTTTAAAATTTTTAAAGTTACATTTTATTTGTGAGGGCAGGGGACATGCCATGGTACACACTTGTGAAAGTCAGAGGACAGCTTGTGGGAGTCAGTTCTCTCCTTCCACCATGCAGGTCCTGGGAATCAAAATCGGGTCATCAAGCTTGGCAGCAAGCACATTGCCTGATGAGTCCTCTTGTCCTTCCTTTTCTCTCCTCCTCCCCTCCCTCCCTCCATCCCTCTCTTCCTCCTCCTCCTTTTCCTCATCCTCCCCCCCTCGCTCTCACTCTCACTCTGTCTCTTCCTCTCACCTCCCCAGGCTCCATTGAGCTACATCCCCTTGTAGCCCTTGTTTCTCCTTTTTTATATATCTCTAATGACACATCATTGGTTGTTCGTTTCTCCACTTCATAGGGATACAGTGCTGCATGCATTCTTCTGTAACTTTTTTCTTTTTTAGTCAAAATCATGTTGGCAAGATTTCCTCACACTGATATTACAGTTCTATGCCGCTCATTTTCACTGCTATTTGAATAGGCCTTATTTCTAGTTCATTCTTTTCATAAACAATGCTGATGTGACATTCTGATCCCTGTCTCTTGTGCATATTCCAGGAGTATCTCCAGGACATAACCCAGGAGCAGACTTGCTAAGCTATGGGTTTATGTAGAGCCTCGACTTCATAAGATAAAGGCAGCCTGTTGGCGGAGCATCAAACCAATTTGCACTCCATCCACCCTTCCGGAGTCCATATCACTCTACATCCTCACTGATATTGCTGCTGTCAGATGTTTTAATTCTTGACAATCTGATAGATAAAATGCACCTCATTGTGTTTATAACATATATCACATACAACATAACAGATATCAATTTTTACATATCCCTTAATCATGAATGAGATTTAAAATATTTCCACATCATCTTGGTCATTTGTCTCGCTTCTTCTGAGAAATATCTATTTCTATCCTCATTTGTTTTGGGTGTGGGTATGTGTGTATGGTGCGTATGTGTGTGTGTGGGTGCATACAGAGGCCAGAGGTCAGCCCTGGGTGTTAGTCCTCAGGAGCCATCAACATTGATATTTTTGAGAAAGAGCCTTTCACTGGGACCTGGGGCTCACTGGTTAGGTTTGACTGGTTAGCTTTCTCCCAGAATCCTCTTGTCTCCAAGCTCTGTGATTATAAGTGCATGTCACCATGCTCCACTTTTTACAAGGGTACTGGGGATTAAAAGGTCAGGTTCTCAAGCATGTACAACACTTCATTGACTAAGCTACTTTCCTGTTCCCCTCCCCCTTGTTTTGAGACTGGGTCTTCATAAATCTCAGACTGCCTCAAGCTTGCTACATATCTGAGGATGACCTTGAAGTTCTGATCTTCCTCCCCTCCCTCTACCTCCTGTGTGCTGGAACTGCAGGTGTATGTCACCATGTTCAGTTCACATGGTACTGGGTACAGAACCCAGGGCTTTGTGCATGCTAGGTAAGCACTCTACCAACTGAACTATAATACCTGCCCTTTTGCTAGGTTCTTATAAGAGTTTTTGTTTGTTTGTTTCATTTGCAGAATATTTTTCTAAGTCCTAGTTGTCAATATTTTTGGGGTTTTTTTGTTGTTGTTTGTTTTATAATTGTAGTAACTGACTCAGGGATTCACCTGTTCTAGGCAAGCACTCTTTTACCAAGCTACATCCCCGAATGTTCACCTTTTGTTAATTATATGTGGTATAAATATCTTCCCCTAGCTATGAATAACCTTCTTATGGTGGCTTTTGATGAGCAGAAGCAATTAATTTGAATGTAAGGAAGCCTATTTTTTCTTTTATGATTTGTACTTTTTAATGACTGAAGGAATTCAAACCCTAAGCTTTTTTTTAAGTTTTAGTGTGTGTGTGTGTGTGTGTGTGTGTGTGTGTGTGTGTATATGTGTGTGTGTGTGTAGGTGCCCATGGACGCCAGAAGGAGGAGTTGGATCCCTTGGAGCTGGAGTTACAGGTGATTGTGATCTGCCCTAGGTGAGTGTTGGAAACTGAACTCAGGGTCTCTGGAAGAACAGCAAACACTCTTCACTGCTGAGACATCTCTCTAGCCCCAAACCCTAAACTTTTGAAGAACTATTTTTTTTTTTTTTGAGACTAAGACTCCCTAGTTGGCCTCAAACTCAAGATCCTCCTGTCTTGGCTTCCTAAGTGTTGGGATTCCAGGTGTGTGCCACCTCACCCAGCACCAACCACATTCTGTATATTCTCCTAAAAATGTTGCTGCTTTCATATAAGTTTTCAGGTCCTAACACTGTGCCCCTCCTGAGCTAGAGGAATCTGGAAACATTGTCTTGTCTCATGCCTTTCTTCTACAGGGGAGGAAATGGTCTACTAAGAGAAGGCTGTGCACCTATGAGACACATGGAATTCAGCTCCAGAACTAGGGCTCAGGCTCACCTTCATTTCTCCTAAAACCCAAGCATGAGATCCAGCTTCCCTTGCCATGGTCACTTGGCACCTCAACAAAATCAGGCTTCCATTAGCAAGGACAAATTTGAGGGGCGGGGGCAGTGTTGGCCACAATGGCAAACATGCACAGAAAAAAGGAAAAAGATTGGGATGTGGTAGAGTGCTTGCCTGGCATGCTTAAGGCCCTAGGTTTAATTTTCAGCACTACATAGATGGAAAAGACTAAGCATGATTATTTAAGAAGTAGGAGAAGGGGCTGTTGAGATGGCTCAGTGGGTGAAGGTGCTTGCCACATAAACATGGCAACCTGAGTTTGATCCCTAGAACTCACATAAAGGTGGAAGGAACTGATTCCACAAAGTTGGCCTCCTCCATTAGCACACCATCCATGGCATGCACACCCTCACAAAGTCACAATTTCTTTTCTCTTTCTTTCTTTCTTTCTTTCTTTCTTTCTCTTTCTTTTTTTCTTTTTTTTTTTTTGTCTTATTGAAACAGGGTCTCTCTGTAGCCATAGCTGTCCTGGAACTATGTAGACCAGGCTGGCCTTGAACTCATAGAGATATGCCTGCCTCTGCCTCCCCCGTGCTGGGATTAAAGGTGTGTGCCATCACACCCAACACAATTTCTTTTTAAGTAGGAAAGGGCTAGGAATTTAGCCCAGATAGTAGAATGCTTGCCTACCATGCACAAAGCCCTGGGCTTGATTCCTTGCACCTCATAAACTGGGTGTGGTAGCTCAAGTCTGTAATCCCAACAGTTTGGAAGTAGAGGTAGGAAAATCAGAAGTTCAAAGTCATCCTCAGGAAAATAGCAAGTGTGAGGCCAGGCTGGCATACATGAGACCCTGTCTCAAAAGAAAAAAAATTTAAGTGGGAAAAATAAAGATAAAAATTATTAAACTCAGGGCTGGAGAGATAGCTCAAAGGTTAAGAGCACTGGCTGCTCTTTCAGAGAAACTGGGTTCAATTTCCAGCACCCACATGGCAGCTAACAACCATCCATAACTCCAGTTCCAAGGGATTCAATGCCCTCCTCTGATCTCTGTGGGCTTTGCATGACATGGGTCCACTTACATAGATTCAGGTAAAATACTCATATACATAAAATAAAAACAAATTAAAAAAATTTTAATTACTGAATTTAGAAATTAAATGCATGCAAATCAGGTTTACCTTTTCTTCTCCTGTCATATGGTACACATAGAAAAGAACAATGTTTTAGAAAACAATCTATGAATTGGCTACAGTGGCACTGGCCTGTAATCCCAGCATTTGGGAAGTAGAGGCAAAGAAGTTCAAGATGACCCTTATCCATATATTGAGTTTAAGGCTGAGCAGGGGAGGGGCTATATACAAGACAGGATAAGATCCTGTCTCAGAAAAAAAAAAGAAGGGAAAATGAGAGGGAGGGAAAGATGGAGGGAGAGGGAAGGAAGGAAGGAAGGAAGGAAGGAAGGAAGGAAGGAAGGGAGGCAGGTAGACAGTCCATGAGAATATAAACTCCTAGAGATCAAGGACAGACTGTTTAGATACCACTGGCCCTGTGACATGGCATAGTACCTGGCAAACAGGTACTTGCTGGCACATCTGCCACATATGAGCTTTCTCTTTTCAAAGGGGCTGGAGAGCAAGCAAATCCAAGCCCTCAGCCTTTCTTCTGACACACACACAAACACGTGAGGAAAGGCCCACTCTGAAAGAAGAGCTTGGCTTCTACCCAGTCCTGAAAGCTCTGTGACACAAGAAGATAAATTACTTTCAAAAAGGAAACAGGAAATGTACAGGCAAAAAATTAAGTAAATACTGTTGAGAGTGTCCAGGTAGAAGTTCTTTACAGCTGTTAGGAACACAGAACTTTCTAAGGTATATATTTGGTAATATATATCAAAATTATAAAATATACATATCTTTTTAATTTATCCTAAGAAAAGGATATACAAACATATGCATGTGTGCTATAGTGTTGTTAAAATGGGAAAAATGGGTATATCCTAAATTTCTACTAATACACTAGTAAATCAACTACAATATCTCAGGGCTAGGGGTGTAGCTCAGTGATAGAGGCCCCCGTCCCAACACCACCACCACAAGGCCCTGAATTCAGTTCCCAAAGACAATCATGGTATAGTCATTGTCCTGGTTTGTTTCTCCATTGTTGTGACAAAACACTCTGACCAATACCAACTTGGGGAGGAAAGGGTTTAGTTGTCTTACATCTCCCAGGTCACAGTTCATCAGGGAGCCCAAGGTAGGAACTCAGGGCAGGAACCTGGAGGCAGGAGCTGGAGCACAGGCCAAGGAGGAACGCTGCTTACTGGCTTGCTCCCCTGGCCCCTGTTCAGCCTGCTTTCTTATGCAACACAGGCCCACCTGCCCAGGGATGGCACCACCCACAGTGGGCTGGGCCCTCCCACATCACTCATCAAGAAGATGCCCCTCAGACATGGCCACAGGCCAGTCCAATAGAGGCAATTCCCCAATTGAGGCTCCCTCAACCCAGGTGTGTCAAGTTGACACTAAAGCTATCCAGCACAGTCATATAATGGGATATCATGTGGTATATATTACTACTAGGAAAAAATGAGGACATAAATCCAATGTTAGGAGTGATGTTTTCTTGATGTTTTACTATATTCCTTTATGTTGTCTATTTAGGGGTAGTATTGAGAGAGTAGCCTCAAGTTCATGATTTTCCTGTCTCTGCCTACAGAGTGTCAGGATTACAGGCATGAGCCATCATACCAAACATGTCTCTCCATTTTTAAGCAGATACATTACTTTTTATAATAAGAAATATTTTCAACTAAAAAAAATCAAAACTATCACTCCAAAAAATGTGGATCTTTGTTTCAAGTTTATTTATTTTCATCATTTATATTCTGCTTATGTCCTGAATTTTAAAAATAGCAAATAAGAGTTTAAAATGATAGTTAAAAAACAAAAACAGTATGAAGAAAAAAGTTAAAAGTTATGCCAAGACCCTAGACTTGTCTCTATGATTGGGTTTGTTTGTGTTTCTGTGCTGGACAAAGAACAAAGTGACTGTGGTTCTATCCTACTCATTAAGGAAAAAACTCCCTACCAGCATGTCAGGAAAGAAGAAACACTTTCTAGAGTCAAGTTCCTATTACCTATTGTCAGCTAGCCTGAGCTTTTGCTGAAACCTGGCTTTCATACTGAACTGACAGCCTTGAAAGTGTTTGTACATGACCATGTGCTATTAGCACAAGGCCAGTTTTGCTATTTTCTTGGAGCAGATATCAGATACATACTTTCATTTCCCTTTATTTGTTCATTAATTTATTTTCATTGTATTGGGCATTAAATGCAAGGCCTTATGTATGCTGGGCAAATGCCACACCACTAAGCTATATCTCCAGTCCCATACTTTATTTTTTCTGTTCTTTTTGTTTTGCTTTTTGTGTGTATGTGGAGGGGTGTGTGTGCTAGACATTGAAGCAGGCCTCACTTATTAAGCACATACTCTGCCAGTGAGCTAGCTATACCCCCAGTTCCTCCTTTTTATTGTTTTAAAATGAAATTTGGTATTTCCAAATATACAGAGAGGTTTAGTCCAAATAATGGAGAGGGGGATAGTTTTGCTGCTGTTGTTTATGATTTTAGTGCTTTAAGAGTTGTACTTGATAGAAAGTGTGATGTGGTAGAGAGTAAGTCTCTCCTAGTGCTATGGATGCCAGCAGGGTTAAAGCCCTGTACCTCATATTTTTCTCCTCAGCAGCCAAACACCCATCACGATCAACATGAATATTTTTTCATTTATTTTTTAATATGTGTGTAGCATGTGTATATCACAATGCTTGTGTGTTGGTCAGAGGACAGCTTTCGGGGACTGACTCTCTCCTGCCACCTTGTGGGTCTCAGGTCATTAGGTTTAACTTAGTGATAAGTGTCTTTACTGGCTGAGCCACCTTGTCAGCCCACCATGAACATTTATTGCTTTTCCTTCAAATACTTGTATTTTCCCTTTCACTGCCTCAAGCTTGTCAGGGGCAGAAGGGATGCTTTGCTATAGGAAGAAATAGAAGGAACTCTAACTTCTTCCTCCATTTGAAGAAATTGATCCTCGTGGATAAAGCCAAGCTGTTTCTGGGCTGAAATTAAAAAATGCTTTTTTTAAATAATAAAAAATAAAGCCAAATATGTCCTCTACTAGAAAAGATAAGACTACCTACCCAAACTATCTGCTAAAATGGCTTGTAAATTCCTCATTCCTTAGCATCTCATAACAAGGTGACGTTACTTTAAATGTGCTCAAAGTCCCTGAAGAAAAGGCTTTTGAAAAAAGTTTCATTCCACCAGAGAAAAGTACTCATGTTTTAAATGTTCTAATGCTGACATTGCTAATAGCTTCCTACATCAAAACACAAGCTTGCCAAAATAACTTTAAGTCCAAAACCATGGATCTGAAGCATCAGCTGTGTGTGCCCCAGAGTACAATGGGGAGGATGATATTCCTAATTAGTAAAAACAGCCAGCACAAGGAATAAACTGCTGGAAACAGGTTTCCAGAAGTGCCAGGAGTCATCCTGCCCCCATGTCTCTGAGAGTTCTACAGCTCAGGGTACTGTGGTACAGTTTCTGCACAACTAGCCACAATGTAGCTGTCACAGCTTGAATCTATAATGGTCTTTTCAGGCTCATGCTTTGAGCACTTGGTCTCCAGCTGGTGGCTGTTTGGGGAAATTTTTTTTTTGCAAATGGTGACTATTGAAAGAAGCAGTGGAGGGCTGGGGGTGCTGCCTTCAGGCCTAGATGTGGCTCTTTGCCCTGAAGGCTGGGTAGTAGATCACTAAGCTGATTGCTGCAGCCAGCACCTCTGTGGAGATCCAGGGCCCATTCCAAGTGCCCCATGGTCCACACTGACTGTAAACAGTGGTGGGATGATGGAAACGTCCTCATTATTTCTCTGAGCTTTCCTTGGGAGGCTGTAGGACCCTTCACCGAAGAGTCTGACTTCATAGGTGCTGGCATGGGCGCTTTTGTGCTCCAGGCTCCAGGACACCTGGTATCGGCCCACATCCTGACCCCGGGTTACAGGAAATTGCTTTCCACTGTCAACATAAAGGGCCATGTTCCGCACCATCTGATAGGTAAAAAGTTGGCTGGAGAATGGAGGAGGAGGCACCAGGACACAGATAAAACTCTCAGCGGGATAGAGCTTTATTTCTCAGGGGACACATTCCCTTCGGTGAAGGGAAAATGTCTGCCTGGGTCTTGAGCTGGGGTCTTTTTAAAAGGAAGGCTTCTGCTTCCTGCAGAAGGTGGGACGATGTATTTTTTCTAAAGTTGGGTGGGGGGGAGTGGGAGAACGGGACTGTTAAAACCTGTCCTCTTTAGAGATCAAAGAGGAAGCCTGCTGTGTTGGCCAAACAGTGGAGAAAAGTCTGCTTCTCTTGACTTCAAATACCAAGGTGCTTATCAGCTAGGTTCCCTTTTCTCAGGAGCATGAGAAGTCCTCGGGATCCTGTTGGTAAGGGGGCAGGCCTATCTGACCCTTAACATTCTGGACCCTGTTCTTGCAGGTCAGTGAGATCTCCATGATAAAGACAGTCTCGGTGTCCGAGGTGGTATAGTAGGAAGGAAATCTTAAAGAGAGGACGCCTCACTGGTGGAAGCAGGGCACTAGGGCTGGGATTTTGGGTTAGGGAAGGTTCTAACCCAGTCCTGGTTCCAGTCTACTCTCTGCTTCCTGATCTACCAAGATGGGCACCTGTCTCCATCTGTCACACACTTCTGTCTCCATTCCTTTTCCACTATGATGGACTGTATATTTTTGTCTTACCTTTTTTTTTTTTTTTTGAGAAAGGGTCTCACTATATAGTCCTGGCTGGCCTCACCATGTAAACCAGGCCTGGATCGTACAGAGATCCACTTACCTCTCTCTCCTGAGTCCTAGGATTAAAGGTGTGCACCACCATGCCAGGCTTCTTAAATTGTTTCTGTCAGGTATTTGATCAGAGTGACAAGGAAAGTTCCAAATTCAAAGGACAGAAATTGTCCAGTGCCTCTTTTCCCTTCTGTCACTGCTCTGGTCCCTCATAATTCTGACTTCTGGGTCTCTTCTCCCAGAGAACTAGAAGATGATTAACGTGAAATAAACAGGTGGGCTAGTGCCAGTGGTGTGCTGCTACTGACAAATGGGGTGTGTGGAACCATTAGCACTGGCCAAACTGCTAATAATTATCCAGAGTCACTCCTTCCTTCACACTGGCTATAGCTAGCAGGAAAAGGTCAGCAAAGATCAGGTGCGTGGGGACCTCCTTTTCTGACAGACTGTGCAAGTCTGTTTTTCCTCCTCAGGTGATTCCCTAAGTGGCAGCTGAATGGGGCCAAGGTAGGCAGGGATATTGCCAATGAGCGGTGGGCAGATTGTCAACTACGTGACTCTCAAAGGCAGTGAGGTGGGTGGCACTATGGAGATAAGCAATTCACACCTCCCCATCCTTCCTCCTACTCCCTTAACTTGGAAACACAAAGTACTTTGGGATCTGGAGTCAGCCTCCTGCAGCTGCTGTGCTGTGTGGCTTGTGCTGTCAGTGCTTCCTTGTGGCTAAGCCTTGAGGAATGGGTGGTCTTTGTCTTTTAACTCACCATTGTAGCAGACAGACAGTTGGCTACATACCCAAATGAGGAAGGTTTTCTACAGCTTGCCTCATAGTTTTACAGAATGCTAAGAATGTCAAAGATTCTGGAAGGGATTCTCTCAGGTGACACAGCCAGCTTGCAGGACAAGAACTACAGCAGGCTCCCTCAAGCAGTGTTCCTCACACTTGTGAAACCAGGACCTCTGGTCAAAAACGCATGTCCTGCTGACCAATGAGCGTGAGTGCAATATGGACATATACAAGGAAAAATATATAAGTGTAATTGGGACAGAAATGCCAAACATGTGACTTTTCCTTTCTAAATGCCAGGCTCTGTTTTCTATTATTGTTTTTGCAAAGCTGTTTTTGACATACTAAGTTGGTCTCTGGCCCATTAATGAGTCACAACCTGCGGTTTGAAATGCATCATTCAGAGCAGCAAAAGCTGATTGTGCTCTTTCACATGGAACCTTCTAACTTTTAGCTATATAGTGAAACTTTCTGAAAATAAGACTGATCATCATTCTTAGTTCAAAGATTGACTCATTCTTTGCAAAGCTCTTTTCAGAGCAGTTTTCCTTCCTTCTCATTCTCCTTACTGCTGCTGTAGTAAGGTTTTACAACCAAAGTCTCAGCACTTGGGATGTGATGGTAGAAGCACTGGAGTCAGTCTGGACGGCATAAGCAGGACCTTGTTGTAATAAAACCACCCAACCAGCCAACCAACCAACAAACAAAAACCAGTCTCCTAAGTCCTATCTTGTCAGTCCTTACCATAAACCTCTTCAACATCTGCATTGTCAAGAATCATGATGGTAAACCCACACCATGCTTAGAGCACACTCCTGGCATACATCAAAATTCTTCATGTGTTTTGGTCATTTATTACCCCCAATAACCCCAGAAGACAGGGTCACTATTAGCTCCATCTTATGGAGATGGTGAATAACCACTGAAGGCCCGCAGCATGTAAAGGGCAGGGGTAGGCTGAACCCAAGCAGCAGTCCTGAAACCACTCTTTCCCTCCACAGTCCAGCTGTTCAAACTAGTTTCCTGGCCTCACCACCTTGTCCCTGTCTACGCCAGCCTTCCGGACATTTAAATGACCTCACATGTGCAGGTCCCTTTGTCACTGCCTGCATTCTATTCCAAGTCCCACTTGGGACTTTTTGGTCTCTCTCCTGGACCTCTTACTTCACCACCCCCACCCATGAGCTGTCCTGTGTTCCCACAACACCTTTTCTCTTCTCCCTGTCTCTCTTCCTCATCCATCCATTAATGATCCACTTAATAAATTATTTACTGAGTACTTACCCGATGCAAGGAGATAGAGTAGCAAAGGACACAAAATCTCTCCCTTCAGAAGCCCATGGATTGTAAAGGGGAAAGTGGAGATGATTAAATGATGCCAAGTAGTAATGTGTTGATAAGAATGGGAAAGTGGGCGGGGCACGACACAGAACAAGGCACAGGTGCCTATTTTTACATTGTCAGGCTGGGGAAAGGCTCATAAAAGGCTATCCCAGTGGGCATCAAAGGAAGCATGGGGATGACCTGGTGGATTTGAAGTGAAGGGTCAGTCCAGAATGAGGAAGCCAGTGCTCAGAGCTTGAATGGACAGGGCTAGGAGTGTGGAGAAGAGACAGGAGACCAGTGTGGCTGGAGTCGAAGGAACAAGGGTGAGTTTGGGGAAATGAGGTCAGCAAGGGACAGGGGTCAGAATATCCAAGGGACTTAAGATGCTGCAGGTCACTTTTTAAAAAAATCTGATATAAGCTGGCAAGTCACCGGTAGGTTCTGAGCAGAAGACTAACATCAGTTTTCTAGTCTTGCTCTTACCACAGATTTAGTGTATTAAAACAACACAGATTTATTCTCTTACAATTCTAGAGGTCAGACATTCTCTGGATGAGATAAAATCAATATGGTGACAGGGATCTCTTTCTTCTGGAAGCTCAAGGGAGGCTCTGCTTCCTTACTTTTTCAGCTTCTAGGGGTCCCTTCCTTCCATCTTCAAAGGCAGCCACATTGCATCTCTGTGACTGTTCTGTGGTCATAGCTCCCTCTATCCATAGCCAAGAAGGGTCATCCACTTTGAAGGATTTATGTGATTACGTTGGACCCTCTTGTATAAGCCAGAATAGTCTCTCCATCTCAAGACTCTTACATCTATAAAGTCCTTTGGTCATGTAAAGTAATATATTCAGGGACTGGAGGTATAGCTCAACGGTCCAGTGATGCCTACCATGCACACAACGTTGGGTTTGGTCCCTATCAATAATGATACATTCAAATGTTCCAGGAATTAGGACATGGACATCTTTGGGAGCATGTTTTGATTCTTTTACATGTAACTAGAAGAATGATCTGACTTTGTTGGTATTTCTGTAACAAGGTCTTACTATATAGCTCAGGCTGGCCTCAAACTTGAGCTCTTTCTGCCTCAGCATCCTGAGTGCTGGCTTAAGAGGGATGAGCCACCACACCTGACTGACTTAAGTTTTAAGAAGTTCACCGTGGGTACTTTATGGGGAATAAATAGTGGGAGACAAGGGTGGTCATGAGGAGACCAGTTAAAAATTATGGGTAACTCAGATAGGAGTTGGTCAAGGCCTAGACCAGGTGCTAAAAGAAGTTGTGAGATGATTACATTCGGGGGTGTTAGGAAGGTAGAACTGGCATTATTTGGATGTGGGGTATGACAGGGGAGCAAGGCTAACTCTTGGCACACTGCCCTCAGCACTGAACAAATGTATTGCTTTTGCTCTCTGCTATCAGACTGAAAGTTCTCAGACAGAAGGCCCCAAGTCTGGCTTCTTCATTGTCTTACCCTCACTTCTGTGAGTACAGGGGGTACAGTAACACAGCTCAGAGCTACTATAGTACGTTGTTGGGATCTGCCAGGCACTTTCCATAATCTCATTTAATCATCTGAACAGTGTCATGAGGTACTTACTATTATTATCCCCACTTATGTACAAAATGAGCAAGTCAGGACCCGGAGAGATGAAGCAGGCTATAAGAGAAAACCAGAACTTCAGTCCATATCGAATAAATGAATTCATTCAAACGAAGTAAACATTTGGATTTAGCTAAATATTCTGACTGCATGGGAAGGGACAAAAGTCTTTAAATATTTCAAAGTTTAGCCATAGATAAAACATTGAAATTTTAAAAATTTCAAACTATATGGTCAATCTTAGCTGTGGTTCGGTTGCTATAATGACTGAAGCAGACGGCAATTTCAGAAAAATTTTGTAACCACCCTGAAGGCAAAGAAGAAAACAGATGACATCAGACACATTGTGGTGTGGCACAGTGAGAAATGCCCAGGCTTGGGAGAGAAGGGGAGTATTTTGGTCTCACTTTAGTCTCAACCATCTATTAGCCAATACGTCTGAGGTATTGATTTCATCTTTCAGAGACCAGCTCAACTGGTCTCTGTGTATATAATACTATCTGCTTTGTCTAATTCTAGACTCCTGGAACAGCCTAAATGTATTCATTCAATATACAGAAAGCCTGTGATATGCCTAGCATCATCCTAGTCACATTGTGAGGAAAATACCACCACCCCCTACACACACCTGCCTAGTTTGCCTTCTCAAGGAAGGATAACAAATAAGAATAGTGTATAATGTCAAGAATGGGGATATAGAGATATTGGTAGAATGCTTGCCTCAGATGAGAAAGCCTTCGCTTTGATCCCCAGCACTACGTAAACTGGGTATGGTACTGGTACATGCCTGTATGGCCATTGGAGGCGGAAAAAGGAGATTCATAAAGTGAAGGACATCTTCAAGTACATAATGAGCTCAAGGCCAACTTGGGTTACATGAGAACCTGTCTGGAAAAAAAAAAGGATAAATGCTACATAGAAAGATAAAGTGGGGGCTAGGGAGATGGCCCAGCAGTTAAGAGCACTGGCTGCTCTTGCAGAGGACCCGGGTTTAGTTCCCAGCACTGACATGGCAG
This sequence comes from Nannospalax galili, assembly GCF_000622305.1. Classification (NCBI taxonomy): domain Eukaryota; kingdom Metazoa; phylum Chordata; class Mammalia; order Rodentia; family Spalacidae; genus Nannospalax; species Nannospalax galili. The sequence goes on from NW_008360170.1 coordinate 194,663, forward strand.
CTCACACCCATTCTTAATTCCAGTTCCAGGAAATCTGATGTCCTCTTCTGGCTTCTCTGGGTATTGCATGGACATGGTGCATGTATATACATGCAAGCAAAACACTCATACACATAAAATAAATTTTAAAAAAAGAAAACAATCTGGGTGGTGGTGCACACCTTTAATCCTAGCACTCCGAAGTCAGAGGCAGGTAGATCTCTGTGAGATCAAGGCCAGCCTGGTCTACATAGTGAGTTCCAGGCCATCTGGGTCTGTAGGGAGACCCTGTCTCAAAAATAAATAAATAAATAAATAAATAAATAAACAAATAATATAAGAAAACAAAACAGGGGGCAGGACATTATGGAGTGACAAAGGCGGTAACACTGGACAGAGACCTGGACAAAGTGAGAGAGTAAATGAAACAGTAATGGAGAAAAGGACAGCCCAGGCAGAGGGACAGGACTTTGTACATTTCTGAGATGGGAGTGAGTTTGGGATATCTGATGAGTAGGAAGAGGTGAGCAAAAGGAAGCGTGGAGGGTGATGGATGATGAAGCAGCTACTACTGATGGGCAGATCAAACATTCTTGCAGATCATGTAAGAGGGCTTGGATTATGCTTGTGGTAAGAACATGGCAGAAACAAACACAGAGTGACACAGCAAACAGGTGCAACATGGACTTAGGCAGCAGTATGGTACACCTGTGTCAAGAGTGCACAGGCTCAGGGTTGGAGAGCTGTCAAGAGATGTCAACAGTTAAGAACACTAGCTATTCTTACAGAAGACGTGGGTTCAGTTCCCAGCACCAACATAGTAGCTAACACCCGTCCTTAGCTCCAGTTCCAGGGGTATCTGACACCATCTGGTCTCCGTGGGCACCAGGCACACACATAAGAAATAAATAAAATCTTTTTTTAAAGAAGTGGGGGCTGGAGAGATGGCTCAGCGGTTAAGAGCACTGGCTGTTCTTCCAGAAGACCCCATTCAATTCCTAGCACCCACATGGCAGCTAACAACAGTCTGTAAACTCCATTTCCAGGGGATCTGATGCCCTCTTCTGGCCTCTGCAGGCTTTGCACGACACAGGTGCACTTATATACACCTCGTGCAAAACATTTGTACAAATCAAATAAAACTTAATAAATAAAAAAATATTTTTAAAGTACACAGGCACTGAACACTCTCTGGGTTGGAACCTTGGATGTACTACTTACTTTACCCAGCCTTAACAGGCTATTTACATGACAGCTTTCTCATCTGTAAAATAGTGGTAATGACAGAACTTGCCTTCTTAGGGTTGCTTTGAAGCTTAAATTATATATGATATGTATATATCATATATATACAAAACCCAAGGGGCTGGAGAGGTGGCTCAGCGTTTAAGAGCACTGGATGCTCTTGTAAGGAACTTGGGTTTGATTTCCAGTACCCACATCACAGCTAATAACCACGGATAATTTCAATTCCAGGGAATTGGATGCCTTCTTCTGACTTCCGCAGGCATTGCATGACACAGGTGCACTTAAAAATTAAATAAAACCCTTAAAATAATTTCTAGAACAAAAGTCTGTGTTAGACATTACTGAAATGTTCAACCAATTGAGTTCACCAATGTGAGCTGCTGCTATTTGAAGGTAAGGAAACTATATATAGAAACAAACCAGATTAAAAACACAGTTTTCTGAAACACAGCCACTTTGTCACCTATCTTTCTTAATTTGTTCCCTTGGAACTGAATAATAGCCAAAACCGAATTCTCTTCAGAACCAGATGAAGATGCACGTGGATAACAAAAATGCTGCTAAATAAACCTTCCAATATCAGTAACTAACCTGAGGAAGGGAGGAAGAAAATCCCCAGGATTTATGAAAACTTGGCAGAGCCGCTTATCATTTGGGTTGTGCAAGAAACTATCCTAATAAAGCATAGCTCTCACCTCCCTCGGTCTCACTGTATCCCTAGCTGTCCGGAACCTGTGGGTGATCCTCAGCCTCCCCAGTCCTGGGATTACAGGCATGTGCCACCACATCTGGCCCCTAAGCAGACCATATTTTGCTACTCTGAAAAATACATGAAAATGTTTTGGTTTTATTTTTAATCTTTCTAAATCCAGGCACCCAGTGCCTTCAAGAAGTTATTTTGGGCAATGGTACAGTGTTCTGACACCTTTCTTTGAGAAAAATCCACACATCTGCTGAAATTATTTTTCTCTCCATGGACCCACATGTCACAGAGTAACAGAAAATATCAGTGTTTTCTGCTGACCAGCATGTGGAAGTAGACAGATATTCAAGCCAAACCTACTCCAGTCCCCCTTGAGCAAAGGTCCACACATCACTCATCCCTGACACCTCTGAATGTTGTGGTGCCTTGCCCAGGGTGGAAAAACTCAGCTCAAACTAAACTGAATAGATGTTTCTGTGGGATCTGAGGCAGCCCTGGATACCCTGGCAGTCTAACAATTTTGCCTGGTGCCCAGGCCTAGAGATGGGAGAAATGAAGGAACAGGAGAAACGAAGAGCAGTGCTGCTGGACTGGTTTCTTCAAAGATTATTTTATTTTTATTTTATGTGCATAAGTATTAGCCTGCATGTATTTATGTACATGTATACACCAAGGACCCACAGATACCAGAAGAGGGCATCAGATCTCCTGGAACTGGAGTTGTGTGGTTGTGAACTGCCATGTGGGTGCTGGGAACCAAACCCGGGTTGTCTGCAAGAGCAGCCAGTGCTCTTAACTGCTGAGCCATCTCTCCAGCCCCTGGAATGTGTTCTTACACATAGTTCAGAAATTGGCCCAAGGTATTAGAATCTACTCCAAATTTCTTTTTGGTCCCTCCATGTACAGACAACAAGCCTTCATCATTATAGCTATAGACGATAGATTAGGCTATATTGACAGCAAGGCTTCATCTTTATAGATTAGAACCACTTATTAAGCCTTTGATCATTAATACACCTCAACTTGAGAGTAATAACATTCAGTGTGTACTTTTACAAGTATTAGAAAGTATGAAATAGTATGATTAGTCCAAGAAAAGAGAAGACAGGAACACACTGGGCACAGCAGAACATGACACAGAAGAAGTAAGCATAATGTGACAGAATTCAAAAGAAACAAACCACATATGGAAAATCTTAATGTAGGAGGAGGAATCTGACCTAAAAGAAAAGACCAGAATGTGAGAGGGTTGATATTCAGACACAGAAAGCAAGGAAAAAGAACAGATGAGCCTCACCAAATTCAGGGGACATATAGAAAGTAGAAAGTAATATGGCTAAAAGATGGACCAATGCCAGAGCAGAAAGGACTTAAGGGCAAAGAGGGTTTCGATATTGTCCTACTAAGCAAGCCAGAATTTTTTAACCGTGGGAATATTTTAATGTATGGTTACAGCTGTTCTAACAGAATCAGCTAATTCTAAGAGAATTAGCATCCAGGGAAATAAGGTGGTTATAGATTAGCAGAAGAGGGATGAGGGGATAAGACTAATTGAAGTGGTGGGTAATAAGGCTCAGAGACCAGCAGTTACAGAGAAACCAGACAAGGGCAATTCAAGACTTAAAAACTGTATGTTCTCTGTGTGTGTGTGTGTGTGTGTGTGAGAGACAGAGAGAGAGAGAGAGAGAGAGAGAGAGAGAGAGAGAGAGGTGGGGAGAGGGGACCATCAGTGCAGTGTCAGTTCTCTCTTCCACTGTTCCACTATGTGGCTCCCAGGGACAGAACTCAGGCCCTCAGGCTTGGCAGCAGGCACCCTTTACTTGCTGAGCCATCTTTCTGGGCCCTTGGGGAAACATTTTGAAGGAAACACTGATAGTTTAGTAACAAGAGTTGTAAGAAATGAGGTCAAGGGGCATCAATAACTTTTTGTACAGCTCAGTGACAGGAAGACACCCTCTACAATTACACCATTGTTTGGTGGGGGAAAGTTTTAATTTAGTTTTGTCCACACTAAATTTACAAGAAGAATGTAAACTTAAGGCCTGCTTTTTCTCAGATACCCTTTTGAAAAAAATTTGCTTTGACTGTTGAGTTCCAAAATTAGCTCAGAGCTGTCTAGTTCTGCACTCAAGTGCTTTGTTAGGCTGCTGGAATATTCTCTTTCTATGAGTCTTGCCATCTTACTGTCCAAAACTTAACAACAAAAACGGGGGTGTGGTAATTTTGAATGTTTTTTTTCCAAATAGCCTTTTTTAAAACATCAGTAGACATTTTAATTTGTATCGTAACTAAAATTAGGATGCAATAACTTGTTAACAAGATGTGTGAACAAAGAAACACAAAGTTTGAAGCTCTAACATAAAACACACCAAACCCTCTGACTCTGAAAAAGATTTTTTAGTTGTTGTGCCATCTGCCTGGAGACTAATTAAAGGTTTAAAAATAGATGATCTTTTGAAAGCAAATAACATGAAAATAATGGAAAATATTAATATAGATTTCATAAACTCATACTGCAGAAAACTGTTTTAGGTATTACATTAAGAAAAAAAAGAACAAGGGTCTGGAGAGATGGCTCAGTAGTTAAGAGCACTGGCTGCTCTTGCAGAGGACCCAGGTTCCGGTTCGATTCCCAGCACCCACATGATGGTTAGCATATCCAATACACGGAAAATAAAAATTTAAAACTTAAAAGAAAAAAAGAACAAGCTAAGAAGATGCCTCAGTGAGATAGTCAATGGTATTATGCACATAGTATACTGTGCGCAGGTAAGGAGGTTGCTGCTCTACGCCACTGGAAGGCTGCATTTTTGTTAGGTCATTTCATGGGTCTCTTTTCAAACAATCCTTGCAGGTGATTAATTTTGAAACACTATCTTATAACTATACACAAGAGTTCCCAAGCCTACACTGATTTCTAAAGTATAACAAAAAACAACCCCCTTGTCTAGTTCCATCTTTGCTACTATAACTGTCTTGACAAGTTACCTACACTTGGGATCTCCAGTACCATGTTCTCTACATTCTCAGCCTCCTGCAGTGGCTTCTACCCTATTAATGCCAATGTAGTCATCCTGGACAAGGTCACAGGTGACCCGGATGACCAGAGGGTGAGAAGACTGTCTCATGTTAGCTCTACTGTTATGGAGATTCTGTTGCTTCATCTAATACTTAGGTGAATATTTGAAATATCTGAGCTATGTTCCAAACTTACCTCTTTAAAAAATTTTTTTTTTTACTTTTTTTATGTGTATGAGTGTTATGCCTGCGTGTGTAAGTACACTCATGTTGTGCAATGCCCATGGAGGTCAGAAGAGGGCATTGGATTCCCCTGGAACTGGAGTTACAGACGGTTGTTAGCCATCATGTGGGTGCTGGGAATCAAACCCAGATCTTCTGTAAGACATCCACTGCTCTTAACTGCTGAGCTCTCTCAGTCCCCCAAACTTACATCTTTCATTGGTCCAACTACATCTTCTGGTTATAGGTAAACACACTAAATGGATCTTTTTATCATTCAAAATAGTTGAAAAAGTCAACATTTTTATTCCTTTGTTTTTACATAACCAATTCAGAAGACATTCTAAGAGAATCAGGCAAAATATGTCCATCTTAGTTTTCTTTTGTCTTTTTGAGACAGGGTCTCCCTGGCCTGGAACTCACTATGTATACCAGGCTGGACTCACTCTCACAGAGATACATCTGCCTCTGCCTCTGAGTGCTGGGATTAAAGGTGTGCACCACCATACCTGGCCATCATCTCAGTTATTTTTATATTAATAAAAACTATGTATATTTATGATGTACCTGGTTTTTATATGTATCTATGTTGTGGAATGATGAAATCAAGTTGATTAATATATCCATTACTTATCTTTTTTTCCAAATATTTATTTTATGTGTATGTGTGTCTATTTATCTGTATGTGGGCATGTGTGGGCATGCCCACTGAGGCCAGAAGAGGGCCCTAGATCCCCTAGAACTGGAGTTACAGGTAGTTCACAACCACCTGATGTGAATGCTGGGAACCCATTTGCAAGAGCAATATTAACTGCTGAGACATCTCTTCAATCTCATTGTTTTTGTTTTTTGTAGTAAGAACATTTTGCCAAAATCTCTTTCAAGCAAACAAAATACTGTTATCAACTTTAGTAATGTGATCTTCTGAACTTACTCCTCCATTTAATTAAATTCTACACACAAGCCAGGTATAGTGGGTGCAGACCTGCAGTCCAGTTACTCAGGAGGCTGAGGCAGTTCCAGGCAAACCTGTCTCAAAAGAGGGTCAGCGCTGGCTCAGCAGATAAAGGTGCTTGCCACTAAGCCTGATGACCTGAGTTTGGTCCCTGGGACCAACATGGTAGAAAGAGAGAATTACCACAAGTTGTCCTCTGACCTCCATCCAAGCCCCACAGTGTGTATAAGAGCACATACACCAATGTAACACAAAAATTGAGGGGGAAGAGAAAGAAAGGGAGGGAGGGAAAAAGGAAACTATTCTTTGACAAACATTTCCCCAAGCCTCACATGCCAGTTCCTTGTAACCACCTCCCACCTCTCTGACATCTTTACACAATGTGAGCTCACGTACTATTTGTAACTGGCTTATTCCATTTAGCATTCTGTCCCTCAGGCCGATTCATGTTGTCACAAATGAGCATTTCCTTTTTTTCTTTTTGCAGTGGTGGGGACAGAACTCAAGACCTCACACTTCACCACTCAACTACACCCTCAGCTCCAGATTTGCCTCTTTTTTTTTTTTTTTTTTGGTTTTTTTTTTGAGACAGGGTCTCCCTGTAGCCCCAGCTGGCCTGAACTCCTTATGTAGACCAGGCTGGCCTTGAACTTACAGAGATCCACCTGCCTCTGCCTCCTGAGTGCTGGGACTAAAGGCATGTGCCACACCTGGCTTAGATTTGCCTCTTTTAAAAGGCTGAATAGTATTCCACTGTATACACACAACATTTTTCCTTATCCATTCTGTTGTTCAAGGACACTTATGTTGACTTCATATCTTAGATTCCATATCTTGACTATTGTGATAGTGCTGTAATGAACACCAGGGCACAAGTTTTTCTTCAAATTAAAAAAATTATGTTTATTAGGCCGGGCTTGGTGGTGCACACCTTTAATCCTAGCACTTGAAAGCCAAAGGCAGGCGGATCTCTGTGAATTCAAGGCCAGCTTGGTCTACATAGTGAGTTACAGGACAGCTGGGGCTACAGGGAGACTCTGTCTCAAAAAGACGGGAAAAAAATTATGTTTAGCATTTATTTTTGTGTACTTGTATTTGTGTGCGTGTCTGTGTGTGTATAGATCGGAAGACAACTTGCAGATCCTGTCCTTCCACTCTGGGGGTCTTAGGGATCAAACCCCAGGTCATCCACTTTGGCAGCAAGTACCATACTCCATGAGCTATCTTACCCAGAAGGTGCATTTTTCTTCAACATACTGACTCCATTTTCTTTGGACATATGCTCAGAAAAAGAATTACTGAATTAGGCTCAGAGCTCAGCAGACTGCCACAGAGTGCCAGGTTCTGGCCTCCCTCTGGGTTCCAACTACCAGAGGGCCTGAGAACCCAGGGGACAGCCTGACAGCCCCCAGATCAGATCCTGCCTCCACGTAGTGGTGAGCTTCCCCTAATTGTGCCAAAGCATCCCCCTACCTGGGATTTTGTGAGGCCCCTCCCAAGGCCCTAGAGCAGATCTGGCTTTTGTAGGGTAAGGCTGAGATCCTAGCAGACAGCCTGGGAGGGTGGGTTTGGACCTCCTCCATCTGGGTAGCTGCTCTGAGCTCAGCAGACCACCAGAGAGTGCCGGGTTCTGGCCTCCCTCTGGCCTCCAACTACCAGAGAGCCTGAGAACCCAGGAGACAGCCTGACAGACCCTGGATCCTGCCTCCATGTGGTGAAGGAAGCCTGAGTGATCTGGCTGGAACCTGAATTGGACTTCTGTGGGTACCCTTGAATAGCTGATCTGAAGCCATCGGTTCCCTCCAAAATAAACCTGAAAGAACCTGAACCCTGTACCAACCAGCTTTATACAACCAATAAAGAAAGGATCTAGGCACCCCGATAACACAAACAGAGGCATACTTCAACTTAATATCAGAATCATAAACAACAAAAGAAATTCACATGCCAAAACCACAATGAAAGAATAATAAAATGGAAAGCCAAAACAATGTCCCCACCAAAGCCCACCGATCCTGTAGAAGAGTTCTACAAGGAGAACCCCCTAGAGATAACCCAGGACACTCAATTTAAATGAACAATCATAAACACGATCTAATCATAAACATGATCAAGGAATTCAACGAACTTAAAGGACACACGAACAAACAAATCAAATAGCTAAAAGAAGATAGGGATAAACTTCAGAACGAATTCACAAAAGAGATAGAAACATTGAAGAAAACTCAGGCAGAAATGAAGAAGAAAGTGCAAAACTCAATAAGCCAACTTGAAACAACAGGGGAAAGCCTCACCTTTAGAATGAATGAAATGGAAAACAGAATATCAATGTTGGAGGATACAGTTGAAGAATTGGACCACTCAAAGAATATGGAAAATTTAAAAAAACACAGGAACCTCATGGAGCTTTTTCAAAAATTGACCACATACTGGGCCACAAAAAAAACCTCAACAAATACAAAAAAATTGAAATAATTCCATGCATTCTATCGTACCACAAAGAAATAAGGCTCAAAATCAACACTGGATGAAGCTCTAGTCACTACAGGAACTCGTGGCGATTGAACAGCACACTCCTAAACAATGAGTGGGTCAAAGGAGAAATTAAGAAAGAAATAAAACAATTCCTGGAATTCAAAAAAAGGACAATGCAACACAACACAACCTCTGGGACATATTAAAAGCAGTCTAAGAGGGAAGTTTATAGCTTTAAGTGCCTACATTAAAAAATTGGAAAGCGCCCAAATAAATGACCTAACACTGCAACTCAAGGCACTGGTAAGGCAAGAACAAATGAAACCCAAACCCAGAAGAACAGAAGAAATAACAAAAACCAGAGTAGAAATTAATGAAACTGAAACAAAGAAAACAATAGAAAGAATCAAAGAATCTAAGAGCTGGTTCTTTGAAAAGCTAAACAAGATAGACAGATTCTTAGCCCAGTTAACCAAAAGAAAGAAAGAGCAAATCCAAATCAACAAAATCAGAGATGAAAAGGGAAACATCACAACAGACACCCAAAAGATCCAAATCATTATAAGGGAATATTTTTAAAACCTATACGCCACTAAGTCTGAAAGTCTAAAAGAAATGGATGGATATCTGAAATCAAGGGAACCCCCAAAGTTAAACCAAGAAGAGATCAACAGTTTAAACAGACCCATAACATATAAGGAAATTGAAACAGTAATACAAAGCCTCCAAACTAAAATAAGACCATGCCCAGATGGATTTACAGCAGAATTCTACCAAATATTTAAAGAAGACCTCCAACCAATACTACTTATATTATTTAAAACAATAGAAACAGAGGGAGAACTCCCAAATTCCTTCTATGAAGCCAGCATTATTCTAATACCCAAAATGGGTAAAGACACAACCAAAAAGGAAAACTACAGACCCATATCCTTAATGAACATAGATGCAAAAATTCTCAACAAAATACTTGCAAACCGCATACAGACACACATCAAAAAGATCATTCACCATGATCAAGTAGGCTTTATCCCAGGAATGCAGCAATGTTGCAATATGTGCAAGTCAATATACGTCATTAATCATATAAATGGATTCAAAGACAAAAACCACATTGTCATCTCAATAGATGCAGAAAAGGCTTTTGACAAAATTCAGCGTGCATCTATGTTCAAAGTCCTAGAGGACATACCTCAACATAATTAAAGCTATATACAACAAACCCACAGCCAACATCATTCTAAATGGAGGAAAACTGGAAGCATTCCCATTAAAATTAGGAACCAGAAAGGTCTCCACTCTTTTTCAACATAGTGCCTGAAAGTCCTGCTAGAGCAGTAAGACAGGAGAAGGAAATTAAAGGAGTAATAGGAAAAGAAGAGGTCAAATTATCACTTTTTGTGGATGATATGATACTATACCTAAGAGATCCCAAAAGTTCCACCAGAAAACTCCTGGAACTGATCAACACTTTCAGTATAGTGGCAGGTTATAAAATCAATCTACAAAAAACAGTAGCCTTTCTGTATGCCAATAGCAAGCAATTGGAGAAAGAATACAGGGAAATGCTCCCCTTTACAATAGCAGGAATATATATATATATATATATATATATATATAATCTTGGAA
>NW_008360170.1:205565-233740 GCF_000622305.1 Nannospalax galili
AGAAAGGATTTTCTAAATCAGACAGAAGTTGCTCAGGAATTAAGGTCAGCAATCAATAAGTGGGACCTCATTAAACTAAAAGCTTCTATACAACAAAAGAAACAATCAAAAAAGTGAAGAGAAAACCCATAGAATTGGAAAAAAATCTTCACCAGGACACATCTGACAGAGGTTTAACATCCAGAATATATAAAGAACTCAAAATATAAAGAAGCAAGAAACCAAATGACCCAATTAAAAGATGGGCTAAAGATCTAAACAGAGCATTCTCAAAGGAAGAAATAAAGATGGCTAAGAAACATCTCAAAAAGTGTTCAACATTATTAGTAGTTAGGGAAATGCAAATTAAAACCACCCTAACGTATCACCCAATCAGACTGGCTAGGATCAAGAGAACAAATGATAACAAATGCTGGCAAGGATGTGGACAAAGGGGAATGCTCACTCACTGCTGGTGGGATTGCAAACTCGTGAAGCCTCTATGGAAAACAGTGTGGAGAAGTCTTAAAAAACTAAAATGAACCTAACCGGGTGTGGTGGTGCATATCTTTAATCCCAGCACTCAGGAGGCAGAGGCAGGTGGATCTCCCTGAGTTCAAGGCCAGCCTGGTCTACATAGTGATTTCCAGGACAGCTGGGGCTACAGGGAGACCCTGTCTCAAAAAGACAAAAAAAAGAAAAAACTAAATGAACCTATCATATGACCCGGTTATACTACTCCTTCGCATGTACTCAAAGACTCATTCTATTCTAGAGACACTTGTACAACCATGTTTGTTGCTGTTCTTTTCACAATAGCTAACAGATCAAAGCAACCTAAGTGTCCCTCAACTGACAAGCGGTTAACAAAAATGTGGTATATTTACACAATGAAGTTCTATTTAGCAGTAAAGAAAGATGAAATAATGAAATTTGTAGGTAAATGGCTGGATCTAGAAACTGTTATACTAAGTGAAGTAGCACAGACTCAGAAAAATAAACGACGTACGTTTTCCCTCATATGTGTCTCCTAGCACCAAATCCTTTCAAATTCCAAGTCCTTTTAATAAGATGATAATATACAGCAGACCCTTTTGCATGAAATAACTACCATCATCACGACTTCACGCCTCATTGCTAAACATAGTCACAATTGGACTTGTTGACGGTTGTGCTCATTCATTAAAGGAGTGCCAAGCAGGGTCACTGGACCCTCACCTGAATAACCAGCCACTCTTTCCAGCCACTCTTCCCAGCCAAGTAGTCCAGCCTTGGAAGACAAAAGAAAAATGAGGAAGAACCCAATAGAGAGATGCTTTTGGAAGCCCTTGTCAAGAAACTCCAATGGACTCTCATATGAACATTTGAAAATTGCCCTGTTCTGATTCTCCTTCACATCTCCCACTCATGATTCAAGGACTTTCTTCTCCCCTTAGAGACAAAAGTTATGCAATTTGGGAGTCTTTTAGATAGACCCACTGAAGGAGTGCTGTTGCTGTGTGACTGTCTCCTCTCCCACCGCGGGGGCAGGGGATGAGCAGGTGCAGAGTCAATGACACAGACACGGGGAGACTCACTGTGCTGCAAGCAGAGATCTCGTTTATTGCATACAAGGGAGGTCCCTTTATACCCTTCCTCACCTCCCCATTGGCCCCTGAGTCCGAGGTGTTCTTTTCCACTGTCGTGTGTCACACTTCAGCAGTGTTCAAGGCTCTCAGCAGGAATCAGGTTGGGCCATAAGCCCCAAAACTGCACCTTCCTGCTCATCAACAGGAAGCAGGGTGCGCCTGTGCTATTGGTCTTGGGCCTAGCCTCCTGCAATCTGCCTTTTTTGTTTTAAATTGAAGGCAGTCTCAGGGAAGGCAGTGGCTAACTGTCCTCTCCAGTCTTAGGACATTTTTATGAAGCTGTGTCCGTCTTAGGTTGTTCTCCCTACATGTAAGCCTTACCAGTCATTGGAGTGTGCACCTAGCCTCATGCCCATCCTGTCTTAGGTTGGCTTATTGTGGGAGAATCTTACCCATCATTGACCAGCAGCTTTGACCTAGATGTCCTTTTGAGAGGATGAGATCTGCCAGGGTGGTGGGCTAGCTCTTAGGAGGTGGCATTTAGCCCGAAGCTTTGTTTATTTTAGTGAGCCAGGCTTGGACTACTTCAATAAGTGGGCCCCTATCGGGGTTTTGTAGAGCCATAAGGATCTGCAAGGTGGCTTTGTTGGCAGCCTTTTGTCTACAGGTGTGCTGAAAAAGACACTTGAACAAGAGGATTAATGCGATAGCTATGCAACCCAAGAGGGCCCAAGTGACCAACCAGGACGGGTCAAAAAGTTTCTTTAGATTTTCCCAGATCTGTTCAAGGAATGTGGTATTTAATTCTATAACTGGAGCTCTTGTATAATTAAGAGCAATAATTTGTCCTCACAATTGGATTGTGTAATTGAGAAATTTATTGGACCATGAGCCTGTAATGTAGTCCCTTAACTTTATTCTAGCATTTGTGATATTGGAGACTGGGTAAGGGGTCAAACAGATATCCTTATACCTTGGGTCACAGGCAAGTAGGTCATTTCCCTAACTGTATCTATCTCTTCTGCCAGCAAGTCAATTTGTTGCTGTAGAATATGGATGGCACTATAAAGGTGTTGGTTTATTAGATCCTGAGTGTGGAGGGCAGCAGCCAATTTGCTTACTACCTCATTGAGTGTGGCAGCGGTAGTCACAGACTGAGCCAGGGATACCACTGCTGCAGTAGCCCCTCCTATGGCCAACATAATGGCGGCAATGATGGCAGCTGTAATGCCAAAATCACGTTTGTTTCTAGATAGGGCAACCTTGGTTCGTTCCATGAATTGTACGGAGTGAAAATGGGAATCCGAGGTCATCAGGAACCATATGGCAGCCGGTTCCCTCATGATGTTGGCCCATTTGTGTGTGGGGGCCCAACATGCTGCAAGGAGGCAAGTCTCATCTGTGCAATTTAAGGTGGTGTTAGCTGAATTAGTGAGCAAGAAGAATGGGAGCCGTACACAGTGGTAGCATTGAAGGGTATATAATTGGCTTGTGTAAGATTTGCGTGATTGCGCCAACCAGTGGCATTGGTGCCAGAGTATGTCCCATCAGCCAAGATGGCTCCATATAGGAAAGCAAGAGGATGGACGTCCAGGCAGGCAGATGGGCCGCAAAGGCTCCTGGAGCTGAAAACAGAGTTGTATTGATTTAATCGAGAAGGGTTCCTAGCTGGGAGATATAAGTCAGATGTATTAGTCAGCATTTGTTTCCAAACGCCCAAGGAAGTTACATTTGGTATTCTAAAGAAATGATCTGTTTTAGAAGGTAGGATGGATAGACACTCTGCCCAAGTGATGGGAGTATTTAAGTCAGTAGTGCGGTCATTCCGACGGCATCTGGGAAGGTTGGGCTTCCTTAAATTTGGGCAACTATTTGTAACACAGAGTGTTGTTATCAACTCTATCAGTGGAATGTAGCCAGTCAATGAGTAGTATTGTCCCTTGGAATAGTTTCCAATGAAATCTGCCATAGTTGTGTTGAATAATCTGACACAAGGGCCAGGGGTGGGATCAGTGGTAGAACAGAGGACATTGTGTAGATTCCATCTGCCCCCAATTGGGGTAGCGATGTCTGTTGCATCCATATATGGGAGCCCTGTGGAGGAATTGGTAGTAAAAAGAGCTGAGAAAGCAGGGGAATCCACATCGATGGGCAACAAGATTGGAGGGAGAGGCACCAGGGCCCATAGGTCCATCGTCGATGTGGCTCTTACCAATAGCAGACAAATCATATAGAAGAGGCATCTGTCAGGTTTTCCTGATCCGTGGCTGGTCTCACGTCTGGATGGGACCCATATTGGTTTGGTCTGGCTCTGTGGGAAAACACAAGCATAAACTTGCCCCTGCTTTAGCAGGGTGTGGGTGGCTGCCAAACATGAGTTATGGGATCCCTCCAGTGTACCAATGGTAGGGGGGTAGGGGCTGGCAAAGCTGCCCTATGTTTATAGGCAGGGCTAAGTCCCTTTTCATCAAAGGAGAGGAAGCTTATCTGGAAAAGGGTTTCAATTAGTGACAGGGGGGATCCCCTTTTGACTCAGAGGAACGTTTGGGTAATTTATTTTTTAGCGACTGGTTGGTCCTTTCAATTATTGCCTGGCCTTGGGGATTGTGTGGGATTCCAAAGGTATGTTTGATCCCCATAAGTTTTAGGAATTTGGCCATTTTGTGAGAGATATACATGGGGCCATTATCTGCTTTTACCTCCCAAGGTATTCCCATAACCATCATGGCAGCCTTAATGGCATGGGGTGCCATTTCTCCTGTCAAGGCTATGGCATGAACATAGGATGAGCAAGTATCCATGATAACATGGATATATTTAAGTTTGCCAAAACTAGGATAATGGGTTATATCCATTTGCCAGAGTGCATTGGGCATGAGTCCATGGTGATTAACCCTGTACCAGTTAAGCGGCCCTAAGGGGGCAAGGGGGGAGCACAGGTTGTGTGGGTGCAGCTCAGATGTTTGCATTGGGTGATAGTAAGATCTGGCAGGAGTTTATGCATGTTATGTGGGGTCAAATGAAATTGTTGGTGTAGCAACCTAGCTTGTTCTAGCAGAGGCAATTTTAAGTTTAGAATCATTTTGTCTATTGTGGCATTTCCTTTTGCCAAGACTCCAGGAAGGCCTGTGTGAGAGCGTATGTGGGAAATATACCAAGGATATTGTCTGTTATTAAAGAGGTCTTGTATTGCTAGCATAGTGAGTGAAACGGGGTCATTGTTGTCCTTTAGCCTAGTGAAGGGAAGGTATTTACAAGCCTGTAAGGCATATTTACTATCAAAAAAGATATTTATAGGTTTGTCTTGTGTCTTTTGAAAAATTTGCATGATGGCAAGAAGTTCTCCTAACTGGACCGAGCCAGGATTTTTCCTTTTTATGATTATATCCTTAGAATCCCGTTGTTGGATGAGGATTACGTAATAACTTTTATTAGCATCTGAAAATGCTGAAGTGGCTAATGAGATCAGGAAGGAGGAAGGGCATGTGTGAGGGCTGAGAGCTAAGTGCATCATGGAGAGAGCCAAGAGTTTTTCATCCTTGGGGTAATGGCAATCAATTTCACCCATGAATCCTGAGACCATACTTTGGAAAACTATTGAGTTGGCCCACAGTGGCTGGGAATGCCATAGTGAGAAAGGGAGAATTAACTTGTCAGGTTCTTTATTGAAGATTCTCCTCGTGGGGGTCCTCAATCTTAATGCAATTGTGAAAATAACATCAAATTTGGAGGTTATTCGATGCAAAGAGGAGCGGGGTAGATGGACCCAAAGCAATGCCCCCTTTTGATATAATGCTCCAAGGACTCCATCCTTTGTCCATAACACAAGTGCCCAGAGGGGGCAGAATGGGCTGTAGCGAGCCAAGGAAACACCATAGAGGAGTCTTGAGATCTCCTTAAGGAGGGTGGAAGCCTCCGGGGTAACAGTCACTTTGTCTGAGGGATGTTTGTGGCCCTCGAGCAGGGGGAAAAGTAAGCGCATCCAGTGGTCGGGTAGCGGAAGGAACTTTTTTACCCAATTAATGGTGTCACACAACTCTTGAAACTCAGCTAGGGAGTAGGTAGCTTGATCTTTTATGCAGGGAGAGATAGGTTGGACATGGTTTGATATCCTATAACCGAGAAAGGAAAATGGGGGAATAGTTTGTATTTTATCACCTGCGACGGTCAGGTGAGCAGAGCGTAAGCGTGAGAGTATGAGGGTGAAGGCTTGTTGGAGGAAAGAAGGAGATTTATGAGCGATAAGAATATCGTCCATGTAGTGGATTAGGACAATAGAAGGGTGTACATCCTCTAATAGTGAGGAAACATACTGTTAGCACATGGTAGGACTATTTTTCATACCCTGTGGGAGCACTTTCCATTGAAATCTCTTAGCTGGGGAGTGGAAATTGGGTGTCCAAACCGAGAAAGCAAAACGCTCTCTATCCTCGGGAGCCAATGGGATATGAAAGAAGCAGTCCTTGACATCCAAGACCATAATATGGTAATCTAATGGGATTGCCTCGGGGGGTGGAAGGCCCGCCTGAAGCGTGCCCATTTTTTTCATGGTGGCATTAATGGCTCTGAGGTCCTGTAAGAGTCTATATTTACCAGACTTTTTCTTTATTACAAATATGGCTGTACTGAACCGGCTACAGGAAGGCTCTAAGTGTTCTAGTCTGAGTTGTTCATCCACCAGGGACTCGAGGATAGTAAGCTTAGGTTCTATGATAGGCCACTGTTTGACCCAAACATCATCATTGGTTAGCCAAGTGATGGAAGTAGGCCTTAACTCCTTTGGGGGAACAGTGGCCCTTAGGATTGGGGGTGACTGGGTGGGTGGGGTCGGCCTGACAGGCTGGAGTAGTCATGTTCAGCAATATCCTCAAGGAAGGCTCTATCATCAGTGGTTAAGATGGCCCCCATGTCCTCTAGGACATCCCTGCCCCACAGCACGTGTGGGACATCTGTGATAGTTGGGTGGAAGGTACCCTTGCCACCATCGAGGTCCTTCCATTGAACAGGGAATTTGGTTATTTGGGAGGGTTGTTGGCCCCCCACTCCGGTGATCACAGGGCCAGGAATATATTTCCAATGGGGAAATCTTAGAGTCTCATTTTCAGGGATAACAGTGATATCCGCCCCACTATCAACTACTCCTTTGACGGGGAGTCCATCTAGATATATGGTCATTAAGGGCATGTGGTTGAAAAGCGGCTGCATCCAAAATATGTGTGGTTTGTCTTTTTGACTTGTATGAGTCCCTCTTACTTGCAGGGCTGAGGGTTGCCCCTTGGAGAGTTTAATGGTTCCTTAGGGGAAGATCAGCAATCGCGGGCCCAATGGAAGCCCTTGTTGCACCTAGGGCATTTAGTTTTGGGGCACCCCTTGGGACAGTCACGCCTTAGGTGGCCAGGTTTGCCACAGCCCCAGCATAGTCTATTGGGTGGGGAAGACTGGGAGAAGGAAGTTCGGTCTGAGAGCAGCGCAGAAAGTGAAGCCATAAGTGACTGGATAGGGAGGGCCCTGAGTGTGATCAAGGTCTCTAGTGGCCGTGATCCATTTATTCATGAACTCCATGTGTACTGAACTCTGTGTGTACTGGACTCCGTGCGTATTCATGGACTCCATGCATACTTTTTTTTTAAAGGGATTCTTAAAATCATAAGAAAATTATCAATTTAACTTTAAAGAATTGGTCAAAGAGGGCTAGAGAGATGGCTCAGCAGTTAAGAGCAATGGCTGCTCTTGCAGAGGACCCAGGTTAGATTCCCAGCACTCACATGGCAGTTAACAACCATCTGTAACTCCAGTTCCAGGGGAATCTGACACCCTCTTCTGACCTTGGCAGATATTGCACAACATGGGCACACTTACATACATGTAGGCAGTATACTCATACACATAAAATAAAAATAATAAATAAAATATATATATATATATATAAAAGATTGGTCAAAGACCTGAAGACACATCTCATTGACAATTGCTGTGTGGACAACAGTAACATAATGATGCTTAAAATCAGAAAACAAACAAATAAAATAATTTGAAAAGATGGACCCACTATGTTATCAGGGGACTGCAAACTAAAACAAGAAATACCACTACACGCTCACAGATTGGTCAAAATCCAGAACACTGTCAATACCAATGCTGACCAGGCTGTGGAACAGCTGTAACTCTCATGCACTGCTGGTAGAAGGCAAAGTAGCCACATGACCCAGCAGCTATGTCCCTTGGAATCTGCCCAAAGGAGCTCAAACCTACTGCATACATAACCTGCACATAGAACGGCAGCTTTATTCCTAATTGCCAAAACTTGGAAGTAACTAAGATGTGTTAGCAGATAAATTACAGTACATCCAGAAAATGACATTGTACTGAGCACCACAAAGAAAAGAGCTACTAAGCCATGAAAAGGCATGGAGCAACCCTAGTGCATACTGCTAAGAAGCAAATATGAAAAGGTTGGATGTAGCATGTTCTAGATATGGCATTCTGGAAAAGGCAAAATTGTGGAAACAGTGAAAAGGTCAGTGGTGGCAGGGATTCAGAGGAAGACAAATTACTGGTAAACAGAGGATTTCCAGGGCAAAGGATCTATCCTTTGTGATTTACAATGGCAGACATGCGTCAGCATACATCTCCCCAAACACCAAGAGTGAGCTCTAGTGTAGATCGTGGACTTTTCTACAGGATGTTGGTAGTGGGCAGATACATAGAAATTCTCTATTTTCTACTCAAGCTTGCTGTGTGCCTGAATTAAAGTCTGTTAAAAGTCACTTAAAGTGGAGGCTAGAGAGATGGCTCAGCTGTTAAGAGCACTAGCTGCTCTTGCAGAGGACCTGGGTTCAGTATCCAGCACCCACATGGCAGCTAACAGCCATTTGTAACTCCAGTTCTAGGGGATCCGATGCTCTCTTCTGGCCCCTGTGGACACTGCATACATGTGGTGCACTTATATACATACAGGCAAAGTATCATACACATAAAATAAAAATAATAAACAAAAAATTTAAATCATATAAGGGGCAAGAGAGGTGGCTCAGTGGTTAAGAGCACTTGGTGTGTAATCAAGAGAATCAGAGTTCAGATCCAGCACCCATAAAGGTTAGGAGTCCCACAGATGTCTGTAATCTTAGCTCCAAGGGAATCTGATGCCCTCTTCTGGCCTCCTTTAGTCTTTTTGAGACAAAGTCTCCCTGTAGCCCCATCTGGCCTGGAACTAATTTTTCCTACCCTCAAGCATGAGGACTTGAGCATTCAAGTAAAAGCTGGGCAGGGCAGCTACAATCCCAGCAATAATATGGTGGGGAGGTGTGAGGTGTAGAAACAGATGGATCCCTGGAGCTCATTGGCCAGCCAGTCTAGCTGATTTGGTGAGATCTACGTTTGGTGAAAGATCTGGTGTCAAGCAACCAAGGAAGATATCCGATGTTGATCTCTGGCCTCCACATGCAGCTGTACACACACACACACACACACACACACACACACACACACAAACATGTTAAAGACCATTATAAAACAGGTAGATTGTACATAGTTCAAGGGGTATTAGATTGGAATAGCAATCCTTCACCTAGGTGTGAGATATTTATCAATTTCTAACAGCTTGAACCAAAGTCAAGAAGCTGAAAAAAAGCCTCTTGGTATAAAGGAAAACATTCACCCAGTCTGTACAGAGATACTGGTAGCTACCCTCAGGTGTCTTAAATTTTAAAATCCCTTCAATGGGTTCTTGAGAGTAAGGCTGTATTTCATACAGTAAATAAGGCTCTTAAGAGCGCACAGGAGTCAACAAGAAAAACTTCTACCTGGAGTCATTGGCTTACTATTCTCTAGTGTTTTACTTACAATGCTCGAAACAAGTTTTGATACTAGACCTCAGGTGTTTTGAGAAATTTTCCTTGGGAAGAATTAGTCTGAATGAGTCAGTTCTTTTATTTTTTTGGGACAGAGTCTTGCATTGTAGCCCAGGCTGGCCATGAATTTCTGATTCTCTTGTCTGCTTCTGGAGTGCTAGGATTTCAGGCCTGAACAATCAATCACATCCAAGCAATACACTCTACTCAATAATGAGAACTAACAAGCCAAGATAAGGCCACATGGTTCAATCACTGTGAAAAAGAAGAGTCAGAGGAACTGGATTATCTCTCTTCTATCAGTTGGATAATCTTAATTTTTTGATCTTTTTGAGGCAGGGTCTCCTTGCAGCCCCAGCTGGCCTGGAACTCATGCCTTGAACTAATCGAGATCCAACTGCCTCTGCAAGGATTAAAGGCATGCACCACCACACTCAGCAGATAATCTTAATTTCTGCGTGTGTTCCCTTCTCTTTAAAAAGGAAGGAAACTGGATTGATTTCTAAAATCCGTTATCATATTCAAACACTATGTAAACAAGGAAGGAGTAATTAGAAGGAAATGGTGAATCACATTATGAACAAGCATCTTTCCATTCATTTAATATATTTTAGATGATAGCCAGGCATGGTGGTGTACGCCTTTAATTCCAGCACTCAGGAGGCAGAGGCAGGTGGATTTCTGAGTTTGAGGCCAACTTGATCTACATAGAGAGTTCCAGGACAGCTGGAGCTATAGGGGGACCCTGTGTCAAAAAAGAGAGAAAAAATATATATGTATATAGTCTTGGTTGTTAGCCTTAGCCTTTAATGGCTGTGCCATCTCTTTGACCCTCAGTATGCATTTGTTGAGTCTTCTAAGCTGGCCCACAAAAAGCTCAGAAAACATTGTATTTTGGGGACTTTCTATTTAGTGAGGAAGTCAGCAATAACCAAACCAATCACTCATATAAGAAAACAAGGATCTGAGAACAGCAGGATAGATACTCTTTTCAGATGTCAGAGGGGGTAACAGGGAATCCCCTCCTCTGGGGAAGTTACACTTAAACCACAAGAAAAGTATTATGAAGCAGCAGTCCAATGGAGGCAATTCATCAATTGAGGCTTCCTCTACCCAGGCATGTCAAGTTGACAACTAAAGCTGTCCAGTACAATTGACCCCTTGTCAACTTGACACACAAACACATCACTATTAAACCATAACCTTCCATTTCTTGTCCCCAAGATATGATGCTAATATCATAACAACCTTAAAAGTCCCACAATCCTTAAAAAATCCAAACACTTAAAAATCCGCAGTCTCTTTTAAAATCTCTTAACCATGGGCTCCTGTAAAATCCAAGTGCTGTCTTATTTCAAAAGGGAAGAATTGGGCACACGTAAGCAAAAACTAAGTCCAGTGAAGTAGCTCAAGGCTGGACATCTGGAATTCAGTCACTATCTTCTGGGCTCGGAAAGGTTTTGGCAGCTCCACTTGTCTGACTCTACTGTTCACAGCACACACTGCTCCTCTTGCAGGCCCAGGCCAGCTCCATTCCATACCTGCTGCTGCCCTTGGTGGTTGTCCCATGGTCCTGGCATCTCCAAAAAGCTGGGGTCTCCACTGAAACTGAGGCTGCACCTTCACCAGTGGCCTCTTCTGGCCTCTTGGGATGCAAAGCCTCGGATTCTCTCTCCATGACCCCTTCAATCCTGGGGTCTTCACTGCAACCGAGGCTGCACTTTCACCAATGGCCTTTCCTGGCCTCTCAGGGTGCCAAGTCTCATCTGCTCTCTGTGACTCCTTCACACTTTCAACACCAGAAACATGCAGGAGATTCTTACACATTACCAAGTCCTGTTCCCAGCTTGAGATGGAGGCCCGGCCAGCTCTGGACCATAACTTCTGTGTGCTAACCCTGAGGAAATACTTCCCAGAAGATTTTACCAAGGTGATGCTGGTCTCTTGTTACTTACAGCTGATTTTTCAGCCCCCGCCAATCAGCATCAATTGTCCCAGGCAAATAAAGGTTTCACTTCAGTGGTTCTGGTCTTTTCTTAATCACAGCTGATTCTTCAGCCCCAGCTGACCAGAAACCACAGATTCTCAATTCAAAGTATTCCACAAACGTACTGATAGTCTGTTTCCCTTTGAAGTATCACAAGCCAGGCCTCCACCTTCTACAACTCTTTCAGTATAACTCTTCCAAGCTCCACAGCAACAAACTCTAAGCACTCAGTGGCTTTTCCAGGCCAAAGTTCTAAACACTTCCACAATCTTCCTAAAAACACCAAGATCAGATCTGTCACAGCAATCTGGGTCAAGGTTGACTGGATTTTCATTTCTCTTCCAGGTATTATTTCAAGATCTGGCACCAGATAGACAAGGTTACATTGAGGTCTGGTGGGAGGGTAACAGGAGAAAATGCCTTTGAAACAGGAAAAATAGGTGCCATTAGGAATTCTAGTATGAGGGACTAGCATGGTGCAGGAGGGGCTGGTGCCTATACAGTTCACCTCCCCCAGAGTTTGTACTGGGGGTCCCCGAAGGCAAGGTCTAGCCGAGGAGGCATTTGTTAGGGGGATATTAGAGAGGCCTATTCCCCAATAGGACACTTGGCTTGTCCTTAAGCATATCCAGCAGTCCTTTCCCAGGTCTGGGTGTAATTGGGTTAACGTGGCACGGCTGCCATTCAGTTGCAAGCATTTGTTCAATTGGCCCCTTAGGGTCAGTAAGGAGGGAGGAGTCTAGTCTGGTGGGGAGGACCCTAGGGGTAGTTACAATTTTGTTTAGTTGAAAATTTTTTAATGGTTCCTGTTTGGGACTAGAGGCTGATTTAGGTAATTTGGGTTTGGGAGGGAACCAGGGAGGTAGAGTTGCCCACGGGAGTGGTGCCCCTCCCCATGGGCTTAAAGGAACCATCTCTGGGTTTGGGAGGAGCTTTCTATAATCTCTGCCACTATTTGTATTGTAGCAAGGCTGCCGTTTGTCGGCCTGCTTCCCTTCCACCACCATCCTAAGCCTAAGATTCGAGTTCCCCATAAAGTGGGGTCTTTGATAGTAATTTCCCATACTATGCCATTAAGATTGTCTGGAGGGCCCCTAGTTAAGGCTATTAGTTTATGGGTAGATGGGGATCCCGGGCATGCCCCTGGAGTGGCAATGTTAACACATGCCCAATTTTTTAAAGAAAAACCAACAGGATCCCCTGCAGTTTTCTGCCTCCTCCAGCAGTGTGCCATACATTTGCCAGGTGGAGGCATTTTTTTTGCGCCGCGATTAGGTACTTTGAATTTGTAGGAGGGATTCTGTATAGCACCATCTGAAAAACACTGAACATTCCTTTTTTGGGTTACATACTGTTTTGTTACGCATAAAATTGAGGTCCCCATCCACACCCCAGTCTAGAACTGACTGGTGGTGGGTATTTCTGAATAGAGCGAGATGCCAGTTGAATTTTGAGACGGTGGGGATTTCCTTTTGAGCTTTAGGATGTTCTATTCGTAGGATCAAGATAAGGAGTAGAAATAAAGAAAGCATTTTTTGCCTGTGACCAAAAGAAGGGGTGACCCTGAATAATGCCTAATATTATGATAGTAGTTAGATAAAAGAGGGCCAGGAATAGTTTTTCCTTCCAACTCCAGTCCCTGCGTGTGGTGGATATCAGTCCTACCAAGAGTAGTAGGGAAAAAGGGTAACTGAGGATTAGGAACCAGAGGCTACTGGGCATCATCTTGAGGAAGATGGATAAAGTATAAGCCTAGGGTGAAGAATTGGATTATGTCCGGAGTATAGGGCATAAAAGTTCCCTGGAGCCAGAGTTCCTCAATGGCATCCCCCAAGGAGTCCCAGTTGGTGACAGGTCCAGGCATTAACCAGAGATCACCTTGAAGATCCTTCAGGAAGAAGAGAGTGAGAGTTGGTCTCATTTCCATCTAGATACTCAGGAGTAGAGGAGAGTTTAGTTAGTTTGATGGATGTGGGGCCAGTAGGAATCACCTTATAGGGAGTTGTTGACTTTTTCAGATGGGACAAGTGGACCCAGGCCAGGAAGGTTTTTAATTTTGCTGCTGTTGGAGTTAAAAAGATAACTTTGTGGGGTCCTGTCCATTTTCGGGTTAATGAAGAATGTGTTTCGGCTATATAAACCCAATCTCCGATTTCTAAAGGCATATTTTCTTCAGCATGTGGGAAGAGAGTTGGGGAAAGAAAGTGGGATCTTTCCCATAGTTGTTTTCTTAGAAAAGAAAGGAGTTGAGAGGCTGTTTGAGGAGACAAGGGGGAATTGGTGGATTGGATACCTGGGGGTAGAACTGATCTGCTGTACATAATTTCAAAAGGACTGAGATTACTGGGTTTCTTTGGAAGAGCACACATTTTTAATAAGGCTAGATAGAGGTAAGAGTTTTGTCCAGTCTAACTTTAGTTCTAAAGTAAGTTTAGTTAAAGTTTCTTTAGGAGTGCGGTTAGTTCTCTCTACCTTTCCAGAGGATTGTGAGTGGAAAGGGATGTGAAATTTCCAGGGAATGTTAGGGAAGGATGTTAAATGTGTAATGGCCGAGGTAAAATCAGGGCTGTTATCCAACTGTAGTGAGGTGGCAAGGCCGAATCGGGGAATTATTTCTGAAGTTATGAAGTAGGCCACCGTGGAGGCTCTCTTATTAGAGGTGAGGAATGCTTCTACCCATCCTGAAATGTATCAACTAATACTAAAAGATACTTTATCTTTTTTACAGGAGGCATATGAGTAAAATTCGTTTGCCAGGCCGCTGCCGGCAGGTGTCCTCTCATTTGGCGAGTGGAAAAATGTGGGGCTCGGAAATCAGATTGTAGATTAGCTTTTTGGCATGTATCACAGGTTTGGGAGAGTCGTTGAAGGAAAGTGGCATCGTCGGGTCGGACAGGAAAGTATTGTTTTAAGAAGGTTAAAAGGACTTGGTTTGCTGGGTGGAACAGTGAGTGTAAATATGTGAGAATTTCTGGGGTTAGAGGGGTCTGGTTAGGTGTAGAATAGTGAAATGTTGCAAGGGAATAGTGATGTTTAGACTGGGGGGTGTTGAGGTCAGCGTGGGTTAGAGCTATAGTTTGCTATTTTGTCTGCTATGTTATTAGTTATGGAGAGGTATTGATTGTTTGTTTGTTTTCTTTGGTGTCCCCTATAGTATATAATTGCTGCCATAGTTGGGAGTAAAGCAGCCTCTAGTAGTTTTTTAATATGGGTGACATTAGTAATGGGTGTCCCCTTTTGTGTTAATAATCCCCTCTGTCTCCATGTTAGAATGTTAGACTGTATGATGTCATAAGAGTATTTGGAATCTGTAAATATGTTAATTGGGATTTTTTGTTTGTTTTTGGGTTTTTTTTTTTGCTAAGGTTGGGGCCCTGGTGAGTGCTAGTAGTTCGGCTTGTTGAGGGGCTGTATGAGGAGAGAGGGGCTTGGCTTCTATTAGGGGGTATATGGTAGGGTTTTGAGCATTTCCTTGAACTATTGCATAGCTACCCGCATAGGGAAAAAAATTTTGAGAACTTTCATCTATAAACCAATCAGGGGCTTGGGGTACAGAACTATTGGAAATGTGAGTGAAAGGGTTTAGGGTGAGATCTAAGATCTCAGAGCAGGAGTGAACTGGGCAATATTGATTAATAGAGTCAAGTACTCTTGGTAGGAATGTAGCTGGGTTTAAGGGAGGGGAGGGTTCAAATTTGAGGTTGAGGTCTAGGAGAAAAGCATGGAGGTTTTGTACTCTTGAGGGGGTTAAGGAGAGAAAAGCTCTGTGGCTTAGGAGATCTTTGAATGAGTGTGAGGAGAGGCTGTGTAAAGGGCTGTGAAGAGAGATTTTGTTAGCTTCAGGGATTAGTAGAGCTGTGGCTGCTAGGGCTTGTACACAAGGGGGTCAGCCTTTAGAAACCATGTCCCTATGGGGAATAGGCATCCCCAGCCTTTTGGCAGAGAACTGCCAGGGCCTGTCCCTGGTTGGGGTGGAGAAAGAAAAAAGGGTCCGCATGGGTTGGGTAGACTTAAAGTTGTGGCTTTAGAAATAATTAATTTTAATTGGTTTATGGAATTTTGGTGGGATGTTTGGGAAAGAAGGGGTTCATCTAGATTTCCTTTTGTGGACTCATATAAAGGATGTGCTATAAGGGAAAAGTTAGGGATCCATATGAGAAAAAATTAAAGAGTCCTGGTAATGCTAAGAGTTGTCTTTTGCGTCAAGGGGTAGTTTAATAGGTCTTGAATTCTATTTGTGGGGATTGAGTGCCCTCTAGGGGATATAGAGAGGCCCAAGTTTGGGTACAAATTTGAGCTTTGTCTTAGGACACTCTATATCCCCAGGCTCCCAACGCATTAAGGAGGGTGGTAGATTGACAGAGATTATCTTGGTGGGTAGGGTACAGAGGAGGAGATTGTCTACATATTGGAAAAGAAAACTGGGGGATAAATTTAGGGAGGTTAAACCCTTTTGTAATGCCTGGCCAAAGAAGTGGGGACTATCTCGGAAGCCTTGGGGCAGGACTGTCCTTGTTAGTTGCTGAGCCTGCAAAGTATCAGGAGCTTCCCAGGTGAAAGCGAAGAGAGGGATAGATAGGGGATGTAGTGGTATAGTGAAAAAGGCATCCTTTAAATCAAAGACTGAGAAATAAGAGGTATTGGGGCAGGATAGAGGACAGGAGAGTATATGGATTAGGAACTACAGGGAAGGTTGGTATTATGGCTTCATTTATTTTTCGGAGGTCTTGGACTAAACGAAAAGACCCATTAGGTTTTTTGACTCCTAAAATTGGAGTATTGTGTGGCAAATGAGTGGGAATTAGGAGTTCTGCTTGGAGGAGGTGATGTATGAGGGGTTTAAGGCCTCGCCTTGTAGCTGGTGTCAAAGGGTATTGTTCCTAAATGACATAGGATGAAGGTTCTTTCTTTTTTTTTTTTTAAGAGATATGGACTGGGGGATGGTGGCAGGCAATGGACAAATTTGTGATATCCCACACCCAGGGGTGAACGTCTGGTAATAGGGGCTGTGGGGAATGTTTATCTGAGGTTTTGGGAGAAGGTGAATTATCATCCGAGTCCAAAGTTAAAAGAAAAATAGAAGCGGTCTCTAGGGGTGGGATGTAAATAGAAATTCTTAGTTTTGAAAAAAGGTCTCTCCCTAGCAATGGGAGTGGGCATTGGAGTAGGACTATGAAGGAATGTATTAAAAAGAGGTTGCCAAATTGGCAGGGCAGAGGGAGAGTGCTCCTAGGTCGTATAGGGACTCCTGACACCCTGGTAATTGTAAAGGAAAATGGAATTATATCTCCCTGCCATTTAGTTAACAATGAGAAAGATGCCCCACTGTCCAATACAAAAATTATCTTTTTTCCAGACACTGTCCCAGTCATCCTGAGTTCAGACGAGCCAACATACTGCTCAGCTTGGGGCACAGAAGAACTTGGGCCTCCTCATTCCATTGAACAAGGATGTGATGAGGTGCCTGGAGGGACCCCAGGGGGACCCTGTGGACATTCCCATTTCCAATGTCCTCTGTATCCACATGCTATTGGGAAGGCGAGGTTTAGGACAGTCTTTTGCCCAATTCCCGATTGGTGGCATCTGAAACAGGGTCCCAGAGGTGGTCCTCTTCTGGAGGTGGAGACAGGGGAGGGAGGTGGATTCCAGTTATGGTAGGTAGAAGCTAAGAATTGGAAGTGGGCATTGTGTTCTTTGCATTCCCTTTCCCATTGTTTTTCTTGTTGTTGTTTTTTTCCTTCCTCATCTCTCAAGTTAAGATTTTTAAAGGCCACTTCGAGGAGGTCTTCCTGGTATGTCAGGATGCCCTTTTCTAATCACTGGAGCTTACACCTAATGTCTGGGGCTGATTGTTCCATGAAATGTACATGGAGGAGTAAAGAACCCTCTGGGGTGTCTGGATCTATATTTGTAAATTTATTAATAGCCTCTAGGAGCCTATTTAGGAAGAGGGCTGGGTTTTCTGATGGTTCTTGGGTAATTTATTTTACCTTTTGTAAATTTACTCTAGAATGGGCATTTTGTTGCATACCCTCTGCCAAACAGTTAATCATTAATTGGAGGTTTTTTGAGCCCTCTCTATTAGATTGGTAATTCTAATTAGGTTCTGTTGAAGGTACAGCCATTTCTCCTCTTGGGGAGTGTTCATCCTGTTGGTGTAATTTGCATATCCTCTGGCTGCCTTCCAAATGTGGGCTTTTTCATCTGCTGTTAGGGTGGATGTAAGAATGTAATAAATGTCCTTCCATGTAAGGACTATATTTGGCATATTCTAGTAAAATGTTTTTTGAAATGTAGAGGATTTTCTGGAAAAGATACTAATTTTTCTTCTATATGGTCCATTTCTGCAATTGAAAAAGGAACATGGACCCAGGTGGGATGTTCACCTCCTCCCGCCACCTCCCTTAGAGGAAACGAAAACAGTTTTTGATCCGGTAAGAGGTGAGGGAGGGCATGGAGAACTCGGATGCCAGAGGTTGGGATTGTTGCTCTCTAAGGAGGGAGTGGAGAACGGAGGAGGAAGTACCACAGTCCTGGAGGTTTGGAGATTCTGTGAGCCTGGTCTTGGGGAGGGGTTGGGGAGATTCTGGCTGGCACAGGGACTCCTCCTTGGGGCAGGGGGTGAGTTTTCTGGAGAAGTTAATGGGGATAACGACTCTGTGGGTGTGGAGCTGGAGGCCGGGATAGAACTGACTGGGTCTGGGGCATTTGGGGCATGGGGAGGGCAGAGGGCGAAGGGTGAGAGGGCGGAGTTGGATTGACATAAGGATGGAGAGGAGGGGGATTAGGACTTGGGACTTGAGGTTGATTAGACCCCTGGGGGGGTTGTAGGGTGGGGGTTTGTCAGTGGGATCAAACTCTGAAGATAAAGGGTTGGTGAGTTTTTTTGTTCTGGGCTTTAAACTTTGATGGCCTAGAAAAATTTGATAGGTAGTACAAGGAGCTGCAAAGAGAAGATTGGGCCTTAAAGCAAGGACACTTTGAAGATAGGTTATCTCACACCACTTTCCATTAAGTCTCAGGAATGTTTCTAATTCTGTGATAATATTGATATCAAATGGGCCGAATTCAGGGCAGTGGTGGCTGATTCAGTCCAGAGTATAGTTAGGCCAGATTTGGACTGACAGCCAAGTAAGCTCAGCTGGTTCAAGTCTTACTAGCTGGAGTTTTGTTAGGTTTATTTTAAGGCAACCCAAAGATGTATCTTTTGGAACAGATAATTTAGAGCTCATGGTGGGCAGGTTTCGGGGTCTTGCTGGTTCCCCTAGCAAGCTCCTGGAGCTTTACTAGATCCCCTGTGGGTAGACTTTCTGGAAGCCCAAAATTTGGAACCCCTAGTAGGTGGGGGAGACAAGGTGGGAGGTGAGATCCAGCCTCTCAGAGGCATCCCCTTGGGTTCAGATCCACCAAAACAGGGCCTGATGTTTCTCTCCCAATGTAGGCTCAGGCCCCTAAGACCTCAGAGGTCCCGGGTCTCAAGGGTGGGGCGTTAGGCTGATAAAGTAGGCTGGAAGAGGCCTGCGCTCCCCATGGGCTGGATCCTAAGATTAAGAGTGGACAATAGAAAAAGAACAAGCAATTGAGTGTGAGGCTGGGCAGGTCTACCTGGCAGGTGGGCTTAGGCAAGCTCAGCCAGGGTGCTGGACACTCAACGGTCACCAATGCCAGAGATGTCCAGTGGGTTTTGGAGACGGTCGGGAGAGGGCCGAGGCCACCGGGATGGGCCCCTGGAACCCTTCCCCTTGGGCCTCCAAATGTTAGATTTTTGCAAAAATAAAAGGAAAGATAAAGGAGTAGGAGACAAGAAACCAGAGCCAGACCTACAACAGGCAAGGAATATATCTTCCTTTATTCAAAGAAGATACAGTGAGAGGTAGAGGCTGTGGGGGTGGGGAACCAAACATCTACAACCAAACAAAGAAAGGGGCGGGGGTTATAACAGGGTTGTGGGACACAACTACACTTAGTGGAGAGTTGAGTTAGTGCCCAGGCTTAAAGGTCTC
Organism: Nannospalax galili; assembly: GCF_000622305.1. Lineage (NCBI taxonomy): Eukaryota > Metazoa > Chordata > Mammalia > Rodentia > Spalacidae > Nannospalax > Nannospalax galili. Next base: position 224,953 of record NW_008360170.1, read on the forward strand.
CTTCTCAAGACTATTTACCCAGAAACTGGAAGGAATGTTATCTACGGCCTTAGAGGAGACAGGTGGGCTCCACAAACATTTCCTCTTGCTTGGGAGTGACCAACTGATAAGGGATGAGCAGAGCCATGTGGGGGTCTCTCCCTTTCCTCGTGGGTCATTGGCCACCAGTCCACGAGGACAAAGGGAACAGAAGCAACAAACAGGGTCTGGGACGGCCAGTGAGCACTGACGGAAGAAAGCCCTTCCAGGGAGGCAGGTTCAGTGATACAAACAGCTCCAGACTCAGTGAAACAGCTCCGTTTATTCAGTGGGGGTTAGGGAAAATATAGTGTGGAGGCAGTAGTCAATGCTTCAGCTGATAGGTGCTCATAGTACGCTTTATTTACATGTGGCAGTAGGCTCCCATCATCCGACTACCGGGCAATACCTGATTATCATATAGAAAAACCTGAGGGTAGTTTTTACTCCAGGTAACTATGCCAAAGGTCATGTTTTAAATGAGGCCCTCTTCAATGGGAAGAGGACAGATATGGCTACATTCAGGAGGCAGACCCAGAGCCTATCTGTCTCAGGGAACCCACAAATGCAGCGGGGACAGGAGAAGCTGTCTGCCTCCTTAGCCCAGTGCAGGGTCAGGCAACTGGAGCCAACACCTATAAGTGTTATTAAGAATAAAAGAATACAAAAAGACCCCATGTAAAATCCCCCAAGTGCAAAATGACTCCAAAGGGATAACTTAAAATGGTAAAGAGCTAACCAAATTAATGCCTCGTACCCATGCTATGGTACCCAACAAGGATCTATGGAGAAAACAGTTAATACGAATGGACAAAACCTTTCCATGCTTTATGAGACCTTGTTTATGAGTGAGTTACCTGAAGAAACAAAGGCCAGCTATAGCTGTAAGATTCTTGGGAGTTTTATGTAGGTTGGGTAAGATGAGGATAGAGACTCGAAAACTATACCACTGTTAAGAAAATGTACAGTACCAGAGGTGGGTTCCACCCCCATGAGCTGTTGGTCAGACAGAGCTCCTTGAGGTCCTCCAATTCACCAGGGCTATTGCCATTAATGTCGGCTGTACACTAGAAAGGTCAGTAAGGCCATGTTTCTGAGGACACTGCATGCTGTGAATGCAAGAGAAGAAGAAGAGATGGAACTGAGACTAAGCCCCCTCCCCCCCCAAAAAAAACCTCTGTGCCACTGGATGGATGACATTCATATTGATATGGATGGCTGGGGAAGAAAGGATCCCCTATAATTCTACTCAATGATGGACCCCATGTGCTGCACACTATGGGCATGCCAAGAAATACCTGCAAGTGCAATAATGGCTCGACCAACACACGTACAACTGACAAATTTCTAAGTGGATAAGGTCCGCTCCTAGGGGTGAAACACACATCTGGTGCTGTAGACCAGGCCAACAACTTGCATTGAGACAGGCTACAGGCCCTAGTGGAGAAGCCATCATGAATATATTGTTTAATGAGTGTAGTACATCTACTGGGATATCATCTAGGCATTTGTATTTACATTCATGTTTGCTTAAATATGTCTACTTCCTTCCATTTGTCTTTATAGTAGAAGAAACACCACTGAGATAGATTAGTGACCACGGCCTAAAGATGACTAATGGGGAGGCCCAAGAAGCCACTGTCTCGCCATGATACAAGAGAGATTTCCCTACATCTATCACCCCCTCCAAGGCTCAGGGACTTTAGTGGAAGATGGATGGGAAGATTGTAAGAGCGGAGGAAAGGGGTGAAGTGTCTCCCTATTGGCTAGTTCCTCCAATGGGCGGGGCCTGACATGGAGCATGGACTATGAAGGGGCTGCTGGGAGCCATCTTGGGACAGAAGCCATGTGCAGCCAGCCACTCAGCAGCTGAGGGACAGAATGGACTGACTCTTGTAGATCTGGGGCAATTGCTGGCCCCGGAGGTATGTGCGAATACTAGCAGTGACTATGGGCATAGCACGGTCTGATAAGGCGGGCTCTGAGTTACAGCATGGGGCTAGGCACTGGGTACTCATTCCTTTGTAAGTTAATAGACTCACATAAAATATATGGTTTGTCTGATCGCGCAGGAGACCCAGAGGGAATCGGGCCACAGGGGGAGAGCGGATGCCAGTACTCTTCTGGTTTGGAACTCAAACATCACTTTCCTCAGATACTTGTCACACCCCTTCTAAGTCTTTGTCCTTTTCTGGATATGGATTTTGGATTTTGAAGAGTAATAGGGTCTCAGACTTTCTCTCCTGAAGCTCAGGGAAGCCAAGGCTGCTGAGAAAGGCATTTGCTAGTGAAGTCAGTTAGAAGTCATGAATTTCTCTCCTGAGTGCCACACAACAGACACCTACCCAGGGCACCTTAAGTTCATCACACAGAATTTCAGATGGCCCCACTTCCCTTTCCCTGTCCTGTTCTACCTGGCCTTCCTTCTACTGGGTGCCTGAGGACCCTAAATTATTCCACATCTCACCCGTCTCAGTCTGTACAGCTGTTGTAACAAAATTCCTGAGTGTAATTGCTAAAAATAATAACAACAGCAATGACACCCCACCCCCATTTACTGCGCATAGTTCTGAAAAGCTGTGTCTGATTGGCTGTCTGGTGGGCGCTCACTTTCTGCTTCATAGATGGTGCCTTCCTATGCTGTCTTCACATGGTGAGAGAGTGAACATGCTTATTCTTAAGGGCACATGTTCCACCCCCAAGACCTAGTTGCCTCAAAGGCCCCACCTTGTCATACCACAATGAGAATTAGGTTTCTACACATGAATTTTGGGTGGGCACAGATATTCAGGCCACAGTTTTCCCAATCCTCTCAGTATTTGAAATAAAAATCAAGGAGTATCAAGTCAACTTCCCGTAGCAAAATCAAGGGCAATGAACTTATAAAGGTAAAAGGGCTACTTTAGCTCGTGGTTTTGGAAGTTCTAGCCCATAACTGATTAGCACATCCGGTGAAAGCACAGGATGGCTATGGCAGGAGCACCTGGAAAACTAACCCCTTATACCACAAGTCAAGAAGCAAACAGCATAACAGGAAGAGGAAGATACAGAGGCTCCATAAACTCATTTGAAGGCACACACCCAGTGACCTAAGGACTTCCCATTAGGCCCCACTTCCTAAAGATTCTGCCACTTCTTGATAGTGTCACCCAAGGGACAAAGCCTTTAACACATAGCCTTTGGGGACACTCATTAGGGAATAATATGATATTCCAAAGATGGTCTTGATAGAGTATGCAAACCTCAGAAAAACCAAGAGCTTCCTTAGAGGAAGCCATAAAGGCATAAAAACCATCAGAGTGGCCTAAAAGTACAAAGTTCCCCCAGTGACCTAACAGCTATAGATTAAAGACATGGCTCTGTTGGCGAACCCTGCTGTTAAGGTTGGCTCCTTTCTCAGCAGGGGCTTCCTGCCTGACTTACCTGGAAAGTGCCGCCAAGCACAGATACCAGGTTGCTGAGGGAGAGCTTGGTGGGAAAACCTGCTTCTATCCCTAGTATAGATTTTATCAGGAGAGAAATGCATCTTATTTAATCCTTGGGGATTCTTAACCACCCCTTGTACAATTTTCATTCTTTGAATGTCCTTTGTAAACTGTTCTGGTTTTAAAACCTTCCAGAAATGCCTTGGTATGGAATTTGGTTTTGTATCAACTTTTTCTCTGGGGATTTGGGCTTTACGTAAGTCTTGCCACATTTGTCTTTGAGTAACTGAAGTGGACCATTTGCTCTGTCTTATAGTGTGTTCTGTTATTTTACAGACACGTTTTACATGCTGGTCAGAATCATTTAGATTTTCCAAAGTCTCTATCATTTTACAAAGATCCTGTCCTATCAAAGGACTTAGTAAAGCAATTAAAGCCCCATACCATTCTTGAAGTCCCAGTTGAATTAAGCTTTCTTTCATATCTCTGGTGAACACAGTCTCATCTGGCCCAGTGAGCTGGACATCATATATTGCTTTTCTCATACCTAGTTCTCTCAGTAATGCCTGCCCCTCCTTTATAGTCTTCCAGTTCCTGCTAATCATGCTAGTCTCCCTTGGTGACAACCATGTATCTTTAATGCCTTCAACCAGCCATCCCATTAAGGACTGTTCCCCCCTGCATTGGCCTAGGTTGAGCAGCCTATATCACAAGGACAGATGGGTGGTTATAGAACGCAGCTGTGACACTTCTGAAGGACTTAGACTGACGTCATTTGCTCCCATGTCCCCTCACTTTGCTAAGCCTGGTGACTAGGGGCTCTCTGCTTTCTTGTAAGTTTTTTCCTGGTTTTAACAGTTCTAGTATCGAATATTTCCTAGCTACAGCACTGTTAGCCTTTTTTTCCTTTTTTTTTTCCTTTTTACTATTATCTGTCTTTTCCTCTGAGTCCTTGGACTTTACACAAGTCAAAGTGTCCTGCCTTTTTTTCTCTCTCTAGCTCTGCAACTGGGTCTTCCAGTGCCACCTTTTCAGCTTCTCCTGCCTGGGGCATATCTTTTATGATGTAAATTGGCTGCTCTCTCTCCCTGGGGATGCCGTTTGGGTCCAGAGAAGGTAACAAATTTTCTAGCCTTTGGGTAACCTTTAATAAATCTTCATATACCTGCAACATATTCACAACATAGCTGTGGCCCATGCTTCTGCGTGGCTATCCTCTTTTTAGTTACAGAGTTTATGATCCATTGTATAACTTATATGACTATCCCTAACCCCATTAAGCATATGGATTTTGATTGGCTTCTCTCCTGGATTTGGGACTCAGAGCCCAGCTGACCTGCCACGCGGGGGTGAGGGGGGGATAGCACTGCTTTTTGAGGCCCATATCCCCAAGGCTGTAGTTCCTTTATCCTGCCAACTATGCCAGTTTTGTAGCCTGATTCCCTCTGGGTCTCCTGTGTGATCAGACAAACCATATAATATATTTCATGTGAGTTTATTAACTTACAAAGGAATGAATACCCAGTGCCTAGCCCCGTGCTGTGACTCTGAGCCCACCTTATCAGACCGTGCTACATCCATAGTCACCACTAGCATTCGCTCATGCCTCTGGGGCCAGCGATCACCCCAGGTTCACAAGAGTCAGTCCATTCTGTTCCTCAGCTGCTGAGTGGCTGGCTGCACGTCCCCCACACCATGTGCGCTACCCGCGGCTCATGGCTTCCATCCCAAGATGGCTCCCAGCAGCCCCTTCATAGTCCATGCTCTGCATCAGGCCCCACCCATTGGAGGAACTAGCCAATAGGGAGACAACCCCCATCCCCTGAGGGTCCTGAAAAGTCTGGAAGCATACCACAGGCAACACCAATTTTAGCATCCCTACCCAATCCCCACACTACCCAATATCCCCCTCAAGGAAGACCCAAGCTTCCTGGAGAGGCCTCTTGCTGACCTCAGTAGCCATGCCCACTTCCTCCTGCACCAGGGAGTCACAGGAAGGCTTGACCCTTGCTAGTCTAGATTGGTGGTATAGACCTGGAGGACCTCGGGGAGAACAGGGCCCTACGGTACCCATGTGGTTGCTGAGGCTCAGCAGAGGCCTGGCCTAGCATGGTGCACTATGTCACTTTTCCTGGGGTTCAAAACAGCAAACAACCTCTCACACAGTAATCACTCATTCCAGAGTCCTTCACTGTGCCTCTTCAGGAAGCTTCTTGTCAAAAGATAAATCTCCTTCATAGGATCAAACAGATTTATATTTATTTACTTTATTTTCTGTAGGAGGAAGTACAGCCTGAACAACCTGCTCACGTGCACTGCAAACACACCAAAAACATCCGGCTGAGTCTAACCTGTATTCTGCCAAAGGACATGGAGATGGCTGACTCAAGATGGCTCAATGGAAAGGGCCAATGAGGATCAGACACAATCCGAGAAAGCCTACTGGGGCCAATGGGACACCAGGGGTGGGGGGGATATAAGGGAGCCCCATATCCACAATAAATGAGTCTGCAGCTGTTCGCACTGCCTGCTTTTCACCTGACTTCTGGTGTTTGTGTCATGACTCTGTGCCAAATCTACCCCCACCTGGAAGGCCCCAGGACACCCACAATATCTGGTGCCCAACGTGGGTTCCCCATGCTGGCATGGGCATTAACATTCCTTGGGTTCTGGCCATCATTGTGGTAGTCGCTTTTCTCTTCTGGACCATGTTCTTTGCACTTTTCTGCTGGCCGTGCATTGATCGCTCCGGAGATCGGCCTTAGTTTAGCTTTCTCCACCCAAAACCGCCTGGGTGCCTCTCCCCCACTTTCTTCAGTGTTGCGAGACACCCCCTGCCTGAAGTTTCAGTAAGTTGGCCCCTATGTGTTACATGTGCCTTTGGTTCTCCCGTGGGTGAGCGTGAGAATCCCCTCCTTCCCTATTCCCTCATCCTGTCTGTTGATTAGGGAGGTATACATTTTGCTTTCAGTTCACCCAGCACCTCCACATAAAGGCTGACCCCCTAGGAGGTGGAACCCAGGAGCAGCCCCCAACCTCCGCTCCCCATCTGGAGACACTGTGTGGGAATATGGCTATGGCCTAACGAACCACGGAAGTCCCCCAATGAGCACAAGACATCTAGGTCCGACACATTCTCTTTGTTTGTCTTAGAATTAACATGAGTAATCTGCCCCCCAGCTATAGAGAACCCCAAATCAGGACATTAAAATCCCTCCTTGTCACCTGAGGTCTTAAAGTTAAAACCAATGACCTAGATGCTTTCTGGAATGAGGCTACCATCCTCACACCATGGGTCACCCCCGAGAACATGTGGGACCCTGACCTCTGGATGCTTGTTCTTTTCCTTGCTAGGAAGCGCCAGGTCTCCTTAGGTGTTGTCCCGCCTGCCTCATTTGTCCCCATTCTCCTGGCCATCATAGCTAGCCTAATTCCTTTGGTCCTACTCATCCTTGTCAAGTGTCTCTTTCAGCATGCCCGATGGCAGAAATGCATCAACAGAGCCACACTCCAGGTCCTCTTGGCACTTCAACACATGGCCCACGATCCTTTCCGTGAGGTCCTACAGGCCTGGCTCATGGGGAAATCCATGAGGCCTCTGTATAATTGCCTTCCCCAATCACCCTGGTGGGCTCATACCCAGGGAGGTTGCCCTTTGAGGGCTGGTAGTCAATGACGGGTAAGAGCTTGCTAACCAAGCCAACCTAATACAGGCACGGTCCATAATACTGGGGAGCCCCTGAGGTGGGGCCAACAATGCCAAGGCAAAGAATCTTGGCTCCCACTAGAGCTTCACAAAAAGAAAAAGGGTGGATATGTAGGAGGAAGTGCAGCCTGAACAACCTGCGCAAGCGCACTGTAAATGCTCCAAAAACATCCGGCTGAGTCTAACCTATATTCTGCCAAAGGACATGGAGACGGATGATGCAAGATGGCTCGACGGAGAGGGCCGATGAGGATCAGACATGATCTGAGAAAGCCTACTGGGGCCAATGGGACACTGGGAGGGGGGATATAAGGGAGCCCCATATCTGCAATAAATGAGTCTGCAGCTGCTTGCACTGCCTGCTTCTCACCTGACTCTTGGTGTCTGTGTCGTGACTCTGCGCTGATTCTACCCCCCACCTGGAGGGCCCTAGGACACTCACAACGATTTCCTTTAGGAATGAGCCAGGCCAGACAGGTCAACGGACAGTTAAGATGGTCTCCTGGAATTTCCTGTAAGCACATATATGACAGAAAAAGGGTCTCCCAAAGGCTAGAACAGGAGTTATGCAATAGCCCAGGACCCCTTGGCAAGTAGGGTACCTCCCAGGGTGGGAAGGGTCCTCCAGATGTTTGGGGAATCTGGCCATAAGTCCTTTAACATCTGCTCTCAAGGAGCTAAGGGTCTTATGTCCCAGGAGCATAGAACAATCTCAGAGGCACCCAAACCCATTTTGCCTGAAGACAGTATCTAAGAGGAGGAAGGAAAACAGTTCCTGTAGACTGTAGGTAAGCTTGTGATTGAACTTCTTCAGAACTGGTCCTTACAAAGGCCCACAGGTGTCTTAGGATACTTCTTACAAAAGAACCCCTACAAAGCTCCTGAAAACCCTCTATCAGACACTACCAGGAAACAGGGGCTTCCACAAATGGGATGTGCAGGCAAATAAATACTTTTATTGTGATAATTTAGATGATTCAGATATAAGGCTCCCTAAAAACTGCGTTCAGCTTTGTGTTCTTGAACAAGTCAATTTAGGAGAAGTTGGTAACTCAGGATGCACCAGAACCAGAACTGAGTTCATGGTGGGGCAGACCCCTCCTTTCATGCTCCCTGAGGGTGACCCTCGGGAGTTCTTGCAGGCATTGGCTATCTATGGCTTTGTGACCTGCCCTTTGTCCAGTTGTCACCATGCCACCTCCAGCTTCAAGTTGCTTCCAAGATAGGAAGGAGCAGGACTGTGGTATGTGGCTGAGGAGGCCAGGAAGGAGTAGGTCTGGGACTGTGTCTTCCCCCTGGAGTATGTCCTTACTCATCTGTGGACTCTCCTCTCCCCATTTGAGGCCAAGGAATGACTTACGTCCATTTCCCTTCAAGCCTAATAAGTAGTGATACATGATGTGTGAGGAAGTGGACTGAGCAATGGAAACCAAAGTGCTGACTCATCATCTGTAACCCTCTCTCCTGGCTCTGCTGCTGGGCTGCAAGCTCTAGGAGAAGGATTAAATCTTTCTTTACAAGATCTCTGGTCAGGGCTGGTAGCCAGTTAGGATGCTCTGGTGTGCTTAGGCTAGGTGAGATACTGAATTAGAGTCGGTCATCCTTGTTTGTGGGTTCCATATCCATAGACTGAACCAAA